>NC_056737.1:1975393066-1975468066 GCF_019279795.1 Protopterus annectens
TCTGTTCTAAAATGATTAAGTAAAATAAAATGATCCTAATAAAATTATATTTAAAAAAAATCAAAGAAAATGGATTTTTGTTTTGATTCTTGTATGGAGAGGTCCATTGTACCTGTGAACTGTGTGTACATATGCTGTGTGTGTGTGTGTGTGTGTGTGTGTGTGTGTGTGTGTGTGTGTGTGTGTGTGTGTGTGTGTGTGTGTGTGTGTGTGTGCATGTGTGAGACATAAACACCTGGCAGTTTACTTTTGTTCCCTACTTTCTCAGTAAACCAGTGGCGGCTGGTGACTTCAAATCAAAGGGGGCTGCAGGAGACAGCTGAATGGGTGTGGTCAACTAGAAAGGGGTTGAGCTATGCTGAACAACACAATAACTGGGACTTAAATTAAATATGCTGCCCTGGGTGCCAAACCATCATTATGAGAGTCCAATGAGGACAAAATTAAGTGTAGAAGAAAAAAAAATATTTCAATGCATTGGCTAAATGACAGCCGACTTAATATCTATATGGAAAAAAAGAGGTTGTGAGGCATGAAAAACTAAATTACTTTTTAAATACATTACTGGAATGCCAGTCAAAATCAAGTATAAAAAACAAGCACCACTCAACTCAAACCACTTCTTCTGGCACTGCAGTTCTAATTATAATTTAAATTCAGCTTTATAAAAGTACAAAGTAACATGCTGAAAGTAGCAATCTCTGTGATACCCTCACTTGCAAAAATGTTTCTTATCCAAAAAAGACCTGCTGCCTCACAACAACTATCTACATGTTTCATTGGGAAAACATGATCAAAGTAAAAAATGAACAGCAAAAAAGAAGCAAGCTCAAGATAAATTGCTTAAAGGATTCCTGCACAAGTTATGGACCACACGATAGATTGGTGTTCTGTTTAGTTTAAGGCTAAAGCCTGCAAAGATGACTGCAAGTCTCCAACAAATGTAATGAGGTTCTGAAAATACTGTAATCCTGTCCTTTATTACAAATGTTGTCATATCCATTTCAATACCCAAGGCTTATATGTTATCTAGTTATGTAAAATATTCTCTGCACGGCAACAACAAAAATGCTTTCAATATTGGTAATTCTTTAACAGTATGTTTATTAAAGCTTACTTGCATCTTACAATCACAGACAAGCTTACCTGATGGTCTGATGGTCATTAAAACATTGGTACTTAAAGACAGAGCAACAGGCACTGCAACATGCATTTTCTGAATAATAAGAAGCATAAATCAACAGTATGGATGGGGGATACTCTGCACACTTACACTGCATAACTGCTACTTGCCTTGCTTGTACACATCCAGAGTCACTACATGGCCGAGTGGGGTGCAACAAGTATTTCACAATTTGAAATGTCTCTGGCTGACGGTGATGGCCTTGACACATTTGTCATACCTCTCAACCTCAGATTAAGAAATCTGGACAAAGCCATAAATAGAAGTGGGACAAAGACCCAAAAATAAGGACAATTTTTAAATATTGCTCTTATAAACTTAGAAAGATAATAGAATAGTAGGTCTTGCATTAGTATGGATTTTCTGAAGGGTATGAAATCTGAAACTCAAATGTCTCATTTTCTAAATTCAATCTTTAATGATTTGCCACTAATATGCCAGAAAAACACAATTTTATGAAAAACGGACCAAACGTGATGCAAAAATATAAAATAGCCACACAATACAGCTGGGAACCTGTCAAAGAAGGGACACCTTAATATTAGTACTATTAACTTGAGCAGCTGACAAAATGGAGAATCTACATGCATTTCTGAAACAAAAGTAATCTACAACTCTGATCATTACAATTATTTATTAATTGTAAACCCTCTACATTTTCTTCCAAAATTGCCGTTTTGTGGAGGGATTTATTAGAGGGAGAGCAACATTTTGAGCCAAAAATGGGGACAGTTGAGAGGTTTGGATATACCTAATTCTATAAAGAGATTTATTTGCGGGTACCTCTCAACCTCTTAACGCAGGAAATCTGGACAAAGCCAAATATATTGGGGGACCATACAAACAGTATTAAAATTTGCTGTTGTATAAACTTAGTTGATAGAATAACAGGTCTTGCTTTAGCATGCATTAAAACTTATCTGCCCTTGAAACTCATATTCATTGAAACAGCATTGAAACCCACATTCAAAGAAAATACATCTAGCCAGTGGTAGATAAAGATTAACTTTGGGCTGTTTTCAAATCATAGGCCCCTTGCACACGAAACATACATGTGTTCTTTGATACACCTTCCTGATTGTTTTAAATTATATTCCTTGTATAATACAGTACAGTTGTTAGAGGACATTTTGAATTTATTGTTTTGAACATTTTTCCAATAAACAATGTAACAAAATACATGCACAAATAATGACAAAACTGCCCAGTTCAGAACATTTCCATCATAAAAGTCTACTCAAACTTCTGCAATTCACTAGTATCAGTAAATATGCACAATCTCTGCAGAAGTAAAAGTCATCTAAATAATTCCACATTAAAGAGATCTGTAACTAATGAAGAGGTTGCTGCTAGCAAACAACTCTATATTTCATTGTTTCATCTGCAAATAAAGTGCCTATTGCCCTAGAGGAATAAATTGCCTAATTACATTAAAACATGATAAGCTAGGAATATTGCTATAGGGAATGGATGGCAAACTGATAACAGGGTCATAGTTACTAGGTATCTCACAGTTCAGAGTAATGGCAAGTGTGGAAGAGAGGTGAAGAAGAGAGTACAGGTAGGATGGAGTGGGTGGAGAAGAGTGTCAGGAGTGATTTGTGACAGAGTAGTACCAGTAAGAGTGAAAGGGAATCTCTACAAGAAGGTAGTGAGACCAGCTGTGTTATATGGGTTAGAGACAGTGGCTTTGACAAAAAGGCAGGAGTCAGAGCTGAATGTGGCAGAGTTAAAGATGTTAAGATTTGGACTGGGTGTGACAAGGGCAGACAGAATTAGGAATAAGTTTATTAGAGGGTCAGTCCAGGTTGGACGGTTTGGAGACAAAGCCAGAGAGGCGAGATTGCATTGGTTTGGATATGTGCTGAGGAGGGATGCTGGGTATATTGGGAAAAGGATGCTAAGAATGAAGCTGCAGGTAAGAGGAAAAGAGGAAGGCCTAAGATAAGGTTTATGGATGTGGTGAGAGAGGACATGCAGGTGGTTGGTGTGATGCAGAGGACAGGAAGAAACGGAAGCAGATGATCTGCTGTGGTGACCCCTAATGGGAACAGCCAAAAGAAAAAGAAGTTACTAGGTATCTCAACCAAAGAAATCCCAATCCCTCAGAGACACATGCTCCAGGAATCTAAACCTTGTCATCACAATGAACAAAACATGCTGGAGGGATAGGTTCCTGATGCAGAGACTCCCCAGACTCTGGAATAGACTGCCCATACATGTCAAGCAGAGCGCCTCTTTGGCCCTCTTCAAAAGGAACCTTGATAATTGGATGGGAGACAGGAAATTCACCCCGGGGATCATGTTAGTCACCCTGTTAGACAGGGGTCCAGGGAAGTAAATACTTTGGGAAGAAATAGCCAGGGAATTGTTATGGCTAGGCTTGTATAAGCCCTAGGACTGAAAGCCTAGTACCAACCTATGAACCAAAGAGGACATTCTCAGGACTGCAGCATCCACCCCCTTTAAAAGAACAGTATAAGTAATGCATCTACATACTGTGGGAGTAAAACCCACAGCCTTCTGCATCAAAAGCAAGTACATTACCTGTTGTGCTATTAAAAATGCAAGCCTTCTCAGCATAAGCAGCACCAAACATCTCTTTCCCTGAAGTTCTCAGCTCCTTGTAAAATCCACTTGACACTCAACTGTGTCTCTCAACTTTGCAGCACAAGAAATCTGGAAAAATACAACATTTATTGGTGGAGGGGGGGGGCAAAGCCCAAAAAACAGGGACACATTTTAAACTTTGCTTGTATAATCTTGGAAAGTTGCATTTCACTGCCAAGACTTGAACCCAGGACCCTGTACACTACAGTCAGAGCAACATACCACTATGCCAAATCAACTGCTTCTTAAAACCTAATACAGGAAGACTGAAACGTAAATTGCTATCATTTGGTGAATTCAGTTCTCACCATAGCTCTCAACCTCTTAGCACAAAACACCTGGACAAAGCCAATAATGGGAGAATACAGCCCGCAAACATATTCAAGGAATTCAGTAATCACCATAGCTCTCAACCTTTTAGCACAAGAAACCTAGACAAAGCCAATAATGGGGGAATATAGCACCAACAATTGGGAGAAATTTCAAATATTGAACTTATAAACTTAGAAAATTGCTAGAATAAAAGGTTTTGTGTTACCATGTACTTTCTGAAGAATATGAAGTCTGAAATTCAAATGGTTGTCATTATTTAGTGAATTAACTCCAGAAAACCACAGATTTTATGAGGAACAGAATAAAAATATGAGGCAAAAATTTGAATAGCTTTCACAAGTGGTGGCGGCTAGGGAATTCAGGCTCTTGCTACCTGCACCCAACGTACAGGGTTTGAGCCTGAGTTATTCCCACTACTGTCTCTCTAGCCACCAAGTACATTTATCTGGGACATTACACACACACACACACACACACACACACACACACACACACACACACACACACACACACACACACACACACACACTAACCCCCTCCCTTTAAGATAGATAAACAGGCTAAGTCTCTTTACTCTTCTTTTATTCTGTTTCAGCTCCATCATCTGTCTGGGCCAGAGGCTGAATTTGAATCTCCTGGCTCATAATCAGGGCTTTACAATTTTAAATGTATTCCATATTAGAGCAGTGCACACACACACACACACACACACACACACACACACACACACACACACACACTAACCCCCTCCCTTTAAGATAGATAAACAGGCTAAGTCTCTTTACTCTTCTTTTATTCTGTTTCAGCTCCATCATCTGTCTGGGCCAGAGGCTGAATTTGAATCTCCTGGCTCATAATCAGGGCTTTATTCCTGCATGCCAATGGAGGTGTATCATAAAATACAATTTTAAATGTATTCCATATTAGAGCAGTGCCCTTACAAAGAGAGCAGAGAGATAATAAGTCACATTCAAACTTCATTATGAAAGTAAAATCTGCCTCTGCATGTAGATATATTTGGGTAGAAAGCCTAAAACACATAACTCAAATCACTGCTAATATCAGCTAGCATTTACGGATTGTCTCACCTCTTGAAAAAGGAAAGCTTTTAGCAACTCAGTTAATATAATACTGCAAAAAGAACATAGAGTTAAGCACCAGTCATAGATATCTGGCAAATAAAAGTATTATTGATTGAAAGGAAAAGACATGGCATTAATATTTACATAGGCAACTTAGGAATGAGAGAAAAAAAATTCAGCAAAGATCATTAAAAACATTTATCTGACAATAAGCATAATGGCAATGGCCCCAAATTATCTGAAATGGTATAAAAATATTTCTTTACTTGCTTTCTTTTGTTAAAACCTTTGCCCCACTAGGCATGGCTTATTTTTATGGCGGGCCTGAAGTAGTATTCATAAAGATGAGGAGAAATTTGAAGATAGCACTGGAATTTCACTTACTTTTTGTTAAGTGCCATATGATTTTCACTAACCGCCTGAGCTACTACTAGTTCAGAAAGACAGAAGTACCTCTGTAAATTGCACTACAGTTTTAGTAATAAAAAAATGAATCCAAGCACTTGGTGTGAGAATAAGGCCACAGACTTCTAGTCTGCCAGGATTAAGGTGAGTGCTTTGCACTGCTACCTTTTGAGCCACTAAAAAAGTTACTAGATCATCATCTTGGTTAGCACTCACGATAATTTTCAGCATCTAATTCATCAGGTATTGAGAGTGTAGAGTTACTAAGAAATGATTCTGAAAGGGCTGTTCCTACTAACCACAAAACAAAAACCTGTGTGAAAAAATTACAATATAATGAGTTCAAACCATTCATACTCCAATTACTCCCCTAATCCAGTTTAGGGTTGGGGAGCTAGAACTTAATCTGGCAGTCAGTGAGCACAAGTAGATTGCAATGCAAACATTGATAAGCACACACACACACACACACACACACACACGCACACACACACACACACACACACACACACACACACACACACACACACACACACACACACTCTGCTTAAGCTCCATAAATAAGATAAGACTAAAGCTGAGCTCCGTTCCATAAATACATCAAGCTCTACATAGCACAAACTCAAATACATTAGCTCAGTTCTGTAAATACATTAAGCTCCGGAAGCTCTAAGTACATTAAGAATAAGCTCTGCTTAAACTCCGTTCCGTAAATACAGTAAAGTAAGCACAAGCTCAAATACATCAAGCTCTGTTTTGCTTAAGCTCCGGAAGCTGTAAATACATTAAAAAAAGCTCTGTTGAAGCTCCGTTTCATAAATACAGTAAGTACAGGCTCAAATACATCAAGCTCTGTTCTGAGAGCTAAGAGTAAGACACACACACGTGCTCTGTAAATACATAAAAAAAGCTCCATAAATACATTAAAAAAAGCTCTGCTTAATACATATAACTACATTTAAAAAAAGCTCTGCTTAAGCTCTGTAAGCTGTGTTTCGTAAATACAGAAAGCCCAAGCTCAATTAATACATCAAGCTCTGTTCTGAAAGCTAAGACATTGTGCTTCTCCGGACTGTTTAAAAAAAAAAAAACTCAGGACTGCACAAGCTCTGTAAGCATTACATCCAAGTGACGTGTCCAGGTGCATCTGCAGTTAACTCCTACTGACGCCTCTAGGCATCAAATATTGCTTGTTCATATTTGTATCAATAATTCCAAAACCATGCAATTTACAAGGTTTTAAAAGATTTCATTTTAAAGCTTACACAATGGCAAACGCAACTGCATTAATGTAAAAATCCAAAAGCATACACGCTGTTCCTCTGGCAATAAAACGTCTGGTATATTCAAATCACACTAATAAACAGAACAAGAAGTCCTTAATGTTCCATAAAACTTTTAATGAAAATCAGACTTATGATAAGCATCTGATTGGTTGTTTACAACAGCATATAGACTATAACATTATTTAAAGTGCTCAGTGCATAAAATTGAAGTCAAATCAAAAAACTCACGAACTATATGTAATGAAAGTTAAAAACATCAATTACAACGTAGAATATAATACTATCAAAAGAAGTACATACTCAACTAAAATAACATTAATATACACTCATTCACACATTGCCAAGCTGAGACACAAAACAAATGGCAGGAGAAAACTCTGCTTGACAAATCACTAGAGGTCGGCAATAGTAAAGCTGACTGCCGAAAATATTAAAACATCATTATTCAAATTAAAACATCAGAAAAACACTTTTAATTCACTAAATCCTGCCATTCATTACTAAAGAATAATATAAACAACAGAGCAGAACAATGGTAGAAAACGGGCAGGATGAATCATCCTGCTTACAAATTAATGTGCCTAAGCTACCTGTTCCCTCTATGAAAATATTGCAGTGACCTACATATGACTAGCTAATTGATACAACAAGGAACATGGGAAGGGAGGGATAAAATGATATATGTTCCATAAAGATGCACATCAAATGTCTAATAACTAATCCCATTTCAAAAAGACAAAAGTAACAGATCGATTAAAACAAAAGTCAGAATTCAAGATGTTTCTGACAAGACAAAACATAATATAGATCTATATATGAGAGAATATGTACATCAAGGTTTAAAAATCCCTCTACTCTTTAAGAATGGTTTGATCTGTACTTTATCATTGAGTCCAGGTGGCATATCAGATCTTAATCTGATGATCCACCTGGTCTCGTCCTATTGATAAGATCTCCTCCTCTAATACCCTGTGCCAACTTCTGTATAACATAGAAGGAGAAAGTATGTTCTACCCCCGCCTCCTTATGATGTCTGGAGAGTGCATTAATCTCTGAGCCTATTCTAACTTGATAGTTATGTTCCTTAATGTGTGATTTGTCTTCCCAATATAAAAAGAAGGGCAAGACTTACATGAAGCCAAATAAACAACATTTCTAGTCTCACAGTTGGTATGAGTGTTAAAAGAATATTTCCGTGTTGTTTCAGGATGAATAAATTCTGTATCTGTGTTAATGTAGCCACATTGATTACATTTACCACAAGGTAAAGTGTTTATATCACTACAGATATTCACAACCCTTGTGGAAGTATATTTTAATAGCCTCTTTAAATTGGGAAGATTCCTGTATGTCATCTTCGGTTTTGGGCCCACTACCTTACTCACTTCCCTGTCTGAGAGGAGTATGTCCCAATGCTTATGTAAAACATTCACTAAGTCCACACTATTCTTACTGTAGGATAAACTGTATCAACAGGTGCTTTTATTCCTCCAGATCTTCCTGTTGTTCCATGAAATAAGGTCTAGCTCTATTAGATCTCATTGCTTCCACCTCTGTAATGGTCTCATTAATTTTTCCTTCATCATAACCCCTCTCCAAAAATCTTTCCTTGAGGTTCAGAATTTCTAGCCTATAGTTCTCATCACTTGGGTTCAATATGCCCTCATAAATTGTCCTTTGCATACTTTGCCTATGCAAGAGATTGTTCCTATGGCAGGCCTTCCTATGGATGGAAGTATTCAACAGCCCATTCTCCATCCTACAAATCTCTACATCCAAAAAGGAGATGTTAGTTCTAGAGAAATTTAAAGTAAACTTAAGGAAGTTGGTAGAAGTATCTTCTTAGACACTTCTCTCCCTTGTTGTATCATTTAGCTATTCATATGTAGGTCACTGCAATATTTCAACAGGTAGCTTAGTCACATTAATTTGTATTGTTCTGCTCTGTTGTTTATATTATTCTTTAGTAATGAATGGCAGGATTTAGTGAATTAAAAGTGTTTTTCTGATGTTTTAATTTGAATAATGATGTTTTAATATTTGTTTTCTCCTGCCATTTGTTTTGTGTCTCAGCTTGGCAATGTGTGAATGAGTGTATATTAATGTTATTTTAGTTGAGTATGTAAGTATTATATGTAATTGATGTTTTAACTTTCATTACATATAGTTTTTTGATTTGACTTCAATTTTATGCACTGAGCACTTTAAATAATGTTATAGTCTATATGCTGTTGTAAACAACCAATCAGATGCTATGGGAGACTTTTTAAATATCTGAAAAGCTGTTAAGTATCAAGTCTTATGAAGCCTATTCACTGTGTCTCTTTTCTTTTCATTAAAAGTTTTATGGAACATTAAGGACTTCTTGTTCTGTTTCGTGCTGATATTAGTGTGATTTGAATATAACATTTGTTATATTTTTGGATACACAGAACAGTGATAACATTGAATTACCATATATTCTCCATGATTTTAATGCCCTGAAAGATTTACAAGACTTTGAGACTGCTTTTATCAAGCTGAAAAAGTTACAGGTACAGAGACATTATCTGGCAATCAGTTTCCTGATTTGTGTTGCTAGTTGATTATCACACGCCGGAAGAAAATAGACTGAGACTTTTAGTGAATGAGTTGTTTGAAGTTTTAAGATGAAGTACAACGAAAATGTATATGTTTTAAAACTTGAGAAAATTTTGGATGACATTACATTTTAGTTTGACCAGAAAAACATAAAATTACACAAGGTTTGAACAATTGGAATAGCAACATAAAAGATCATACACACAAGGGCTTGAATGATGATAGGTCTAAAGTTGAGATTGCACAGGTTGGTTTCAGGGTGAAAATGATAACCCCACAGGCAGTGGGGGAATTACAGATAGATAAAAATCTTCCTTTCCCAATAGCACAAGATCATTTTCAGACAGAAGAGGAAGGGCTCTATAGAAGAACAGCAAGGTCCCACCTTAAAAAGTCATCAATTTATCAAGTAGAACTTTAACCAAATATGAGGAACAGGTCCTAAATAAAGGGTTGAGTTTTATCCCCACTAAAAATACAGATTTGGTAGATATAGTCATTGATACAAAGCTATTTACCAGGAAGGTACAACTTGAGGTGTTTAGTAATGTTGTAGAAAATGAAGTATACGAATATTATCAAAATAGGAGTGATATTAAGCATAAATACAATTTAAATTATCAACAAAGGAGAGCACTGAATGACCTCAGGAAATTAGACCAGCTGACAAAGGCGGTCTGATTGTCCTAATGGACGTTATTGACTATAATAAAAGGATGAGACGTTTATTGGATGATGATAGGTCCTATCATAGAATAGATCTACGTATGGTAGCAGACAAGGTCTTTAACATCTATTACACACACTTGATGACCTCCTATGTCCCCGGACATTACCAAAGAGTTATATGATTTCTTATACCCATTGTCCAGGGTTTCAGTTTACACTGATAGCCTATTAAGACCATTGGTGGATGACAATGTAAAGATACTTAAGGATAGTAAACAGTTTTACTGGATTTATATACTTTACAAAAGATTTAGGGATGACCAACCCTTTCTGTTAGTAACTCTTGATGCGTGAGTGAGCCTTTTTCACAGTAATAATGATGTGGGCATTGCCTATATTTTTGACTATTTGTGCACCCATTCACATTTCAGGAATAAAAAGTGGATTTAATAGCTTTATTCTTGAATAACATCTTTGTATTTGACAATGATTTGTTCCTCGTAGCTATGGGCACATCTTGTGCTAATAACCTGGGAAGATAGGTGTTTATGTGAAAATGACTTATATAAATTATTTAATACTTCTACAACTTCCTTAAGTTTTACTTTTAAATTTCTCTAGACTAACATCTCCTTTTTGGATGTAGAGATTTGTAGGATGGAGAATGGGCTGTTGAATACTTCCATCCATAGGAAGGCCTACCATATGAACAATCTCTTGCAACCTATGTTTTTAATAATGTGCTTAAAGGACAATTAGTGATGAGAACTATAGGCTAGAAATTCTGAACCTCAAGGAATTAATGAGACCATTACAGAGGTGGAAGCAATGAGATCTAATAGAGCAGACCTTATTTTTCATGGAACAACAGGAAGATCTGAGGGAATAAAAGCACCTGTTGATACAGTTAATATCCTACAGTAAGAATAGTGTGACTTTAGTGTTTTTACATAAGCATTGGGACATACTCCTCTAATTTAAAGAGGCTATTATACAAGGGTTGTGAATATCTGTAGTGATATAAAACACTTACTTTGTGTAAAAATGTAATCAATGTGGCTACATTAACACAGATACAGAATTTATTCATCCTGAAACAACCTCATACCAACTGTGAGACTAGAAATGTTGTTTATTAACATAACTATCAAGTTAGAATAGGCTCGAGACCAGGTGGATCATCAGATTAAGATCTGATATGATCAAACCATTCTTAAAGATTATCTCTCATATATAGATCTATATTATGTTTGAAATGGGATGTGTATAGCTACACACCATGGATGATTCATCCTGCATTGTTCTGCTCTGTTGTTTATATTATTCTTTAGTAATGAATGGCAGATTTAGTGAATTAAAAGTGTTTTTCTGATGTTTTAATTTGAATAATGATGTTTTAATATTTTGTGTATATTAATGTTATTTAGTTGAGTATGTACTTCTTTTGATAGTATTATATGATTTGACTTCAATTTTATGCACTGAGCACTTTAAATAATGTTAGTCTATATGCTGTTATGAAAACACCAAATCAGATGCTATAGGAGACTTTTTAAATATCTGAAAAGCTGTTAGTATCATAAAGTCTGATGAAGCCTTTGCCAGAGGAACAGCGGTATGCTTTTGGATTTTTACATTTGTTATATTTTTACCGCTAGTTCGCAACTGCATTAATATTTGACCTCTGTCTAGTGCAAGTAAATAGATATTAACAGTTGTTTTATGATATTAATTTGAATAGATATAATTTTCACATTTGTCTGAATATCTCAGCCTCATATGAAAGTGCTTGGCAACATGAATAAAATGCTGCTGACAGTATATGTGTAATTTGAGTGGTTGCTGAGATATTGTTAGTTGTTTACAAAATATTACAAATAAAATTGCTACAGCGTTTACTGTGACTTGTAAAATTCTGTTGATGACCTAGAACCTAAAGAATACTACCACTATAAAAATAGATTGTGCTGAAAAGTTTGCCATTTATACTTCTTTCATAACTCTTGTGGTTTCAGAGATATGAACATTTGTTTGAAATGTGAGGACATAATTTGATTCTGTCAAAAGGCTTAGGCTCCGCCCATTGGAAGTTACAGTGCAAACTTCTGATCTCCACTGGAGTGAAAAAACCCTGTTCTGTTGTAGAAAGTCACACACACACACACACACACACACACACACACACACACACACACACACACACCCTACATTCTGATCCTCCGTAGCGGCCTGATTCTGTCTTCTGCAAGCTAAGACCTCCATAGCAACCTGATCACCTCCATAACTGCAAGCTAAGTCCTCCGTAGCAGCCCGATCACCTCCATAACAGTTCGCACAGGCTGGTCTGTGTTTCTCATGAGACATGAGTAGGCTGGTGCCTTCAGCCTGTGGGCGATGCAGTCTGGTATGCTTCCGGTCTGTGCGGTCGGCACCGCACAGACCTCTGGGCTGGCAGGGTGGAGTTCCTTTCCTTCCCTATCTGGACTGCCTAACTGAGCAGTCTGGAGTTCAGGAAGAAAGCACGCATGCGTGCCTGGAGTTCTGGACTGCCTAACTCTCGTGAATTTTTTATTTTTTTTATTTTCATGGGGGCGCAATTATTTTTCTTTTTACAGGTGAGGGGGCTGGGGGGCTGCAGTCCTACAGCACGAGCCACCGCTGCAGTAAACTCTGTTGATGGTGGAAGCTGTTCATTGGATGACCTTAAAAGTTGTATCTGACTTGATACCATTTTGCCAGCCTTCTATGTAGTTCTTAATTTGCATTGCATTGCATTATCTTCTGAGAATAACTGCTGTGACTTATCCTTCATACAGTACATTGTACCTAATGTCTGATTTGTGCTGTTGGGCAGTCCACAGTGTCTGGCTGCTCTTTATTGTATACTGCAGTCAATTGTTTACTGTAGTATTGCAATTATCCTCCTGACTGAGTCACAAACTCGCCATGCTAGCCTAGTACAGAAATTGCATTAGAAAGATACTTTGTCATGTTGTAAGGCAAGTCCCAGTTTCTTCACCAAATCTGAGATGAATGAAACCCCTAAATTCAGACAGTAGTTATCATTTGAATGTATGAATGTATACACTGGGGATGCTTTAAAGATAGTATTAGATTTTATAAACATAATCTAGAAAGAGTCAAGCCAAGAGAAGTTCATGTAAATAAGTCACTTTTACTGATACAGCAGCTTGGATAAAGTTAGCACAGTGTTTTCGTAAGTGTGCATCAGATAGATGCACTGTACTCAGCTGCTTAATATAGTACTTTATGCTGAATATAAAAAAGCTTCTAGAGCAGCCAAGACAGAAAGTATCTTCTGAATAAAAACAGATGACAGGTATTCTAAAAGCATATAAAATGTGTATATTTTATTGTTAGGCCAGGCTGAATAAAGAGAAGGTCACGGTGAGCTGCCTGTCGGGTGCTAGGATCCGCCACATAATGCAAGCACTCAGGTCACTCCAAAGCAAATACAAATATGACTCATTCATTGTACATGCTGGTGTGAATGACCTGAGACGTACCTCCCTGGACTACATGAAAAGAGACATAGAGGAGCTCTCTGATCATGTAGCCCAGGCTGGTATGACCCTGACCTTGAGCAGCATCTTACCCTCACCTAGAATGATGCCACAGTACAAAGACAAAATGATTGATTTTAACAATTGGCTAAAATTTTGGTGTCATTCAAAGGGGATCCAGTGTCTGTCAGCCTGGGATGACATGCTCGACAAGCCACGTTGCTTCGCTAGGGACGGCTTGCACCTGTCACCACTGGGCTTTCGGATATTGGCAAAGGCTCTTGCCACCCCATAGTGCCTTTTTAGGCAAGGCTCAAAAGTCAAACCCACCCCATAGACAGCACAAGGAACAAGAAACTAAGGGTAATGCTGCTTAACACCAGAATTCTTAACCTCAAGATGCACGCATCAAGCTCTCCTCAGTATGGAGAACATTGATATCTGTGCAGTGACAGAAACCTGGTTCAAGGCTTCAGAGAGCACCCCAGCACTACCAGGCTATACCTCATATCATGCTTTTTGGCCCCAAAACCCGGACCAAACCACAAAAGGAGGGGGAGTTTCCATATTTATCAAGGTTATCCACACCCCCAGGTTAGTGGCATTGCACGAAGTATCGGAGACCATCCATGTGCAACTAACAGTGGGCAAGACTGCTTTTCAGTTTATAGCATCCTACAGACCACCCTCTCAAAGTTAGGAATCACACTCGGCTTTCTTGAAAACATTGGAGAACATGAAGATCTCTCCGAACACCATTATATTGGGTGACTTCAACTACCCAAACATTGACTGGGAGCACTACTCAAGCCCCAGCACCTTAGCCCAAAGGTTCCTGGAAATTATAAACTCAAATGCTATGGAACAACTAATCACCACTCCCACAAGAGGGGACAACATACTTGACCTGATCATTACCAACATGGGGACTCTATGCTCCACACCAGAAGTATATCCCTCATTGGTAAGATCAGACCATAAATTAATTTCACTGGATGTCCACATCCCACCCCACCCCAGCCCAGAAAACCACAGTGAAAAACTTCTCAAAAGCGAACTTCTCACTTCTCAAAACCAAAGTGGAATCCTTCAAGGCCCCAGGGCCAGTGGAAACTATGGCCCAAACTGCAGAATCCTATATAAATGCATTCTACGGACATCTCCAGGAATGCATGGATCATGCTATCCCAAACAAAACCAAGACCCAATCATCCAAAGGCAGGCATCCAGTCTGGTGGACCCCTGCCATAAATAAACTGTACAACAGAAGGAGGAAGCTACTACATGACAGAGCAAAATCCCTAATAGGGAAGGCATCTCTGATCAGTACTAGCAAAAAATTATGATCCCTCATAAAATCCTCCAAGGCCAGCTTCTAGAGAAAAATTGCACAGGACACCAAAGACAATCATAAGGCTTTTTTCAGTTATGTTAGGAACCTGGGATGCAACTCCCAGACTTGTTCTAAGTTGATTCTAAATGACAAAAAATACACTGAACCCACAGACATCGCCAATATCCTGGCAGACAGGTTCAGTGCAAACTTCTCCACCCCCTATCCCAGCAGAGGGCTGCCTCCCAAACATCTCTGATGCTCAGGTGAAGGCTGCCCTCTCCAAAGCAAAAAACACTTCTTCCATGGGACCAGATGGCGTCCCAGGTTGCGACCTACATGAACTCCAAGAAGAACTAATCCCTCAAATAAAACAGCTATACAATCTCAGCCTCACTACAGGATATGTGCCCACAGAATGGTGTACAGCAACAGTGGTCCCACTCCACAAAGGTGGAGCCTCTACGGACCCTGGAAACTATCGCCCCATAAGCCAGACTAGCTTAGTCTGCAAGGCTATGGAGAGGATCATCATGGAGCTCATAAACAAAGACACTGGGGACCTACAGACACTAGATCCTACCCAGTTCGGCTTTGTCAAGAGATCCTGCCTTTTGAACCTGGTTGACTTCTTCGAAACAGTCACCAAAGCCATGGATGAAGGGAAGGTAGTCCACACAGCCTATCTGGACCTTGCAAAGGCATTTGATGCAATACCCCACTCGGGAATCATAGATAAGCTATCCAGCTTAAATATAAACCCCTATGTCACAAGATGGGTCGCAAACTGGCTCAAAGACAGAACCCACAGAGTGAGAGTTGCTGGAGCCATGTCAGACTCGAAACCGGTCACAAGTGGCGTCCCACAGGGTTCTGTCCTGGGACCACTCTTGTTCGGTATATACTTTTCTGAGGTACAGGCAAACATGGGAGGACTATGGCTCACCAAGTTTGCAGATGACTGCAAACTGAGCGCCATAATCGACTCTCCAGCTGACACAAATATCCTTCAAAAAGGTCTCACAGAGACAGATAACTGGTGCCAGCGCCATGGTTTAAAGCTAAATGGCAAAAAATGTATAGTCATACCCTTTGGCAAAAACAATGTGCCCACAAATTACCACATAGGCGGAAACCCATTAAGTACAGAGAAAGTTATTAGGGACCTGGGGACCCAAGTTGATAGCAATCTCTCCTTTGAAAACCACATTGCCAAAGTGGTTAGAAAGACCTTCTACATAGCCCACCTCATCACGAAGGGTTTCACATCTAGATCAAGAGAGGTAATCGTGCCCCTTTATTCATCCCTCTTCATCAGGCCCATCATAGAATACAATGCCCCTTTGGGATGTACCTTACCCGACACCTGCAGCAATTAGAGAGACCCCAAAAGTATCTCACCAAGAGGATCAAGGGTCTCAAACAGATGCCATATGCTGCTCGGTTAAAAAAACTCCAGCTCTACTCAGTTGCATACCGCCTACTTTGAGGCGATCTATGCCTGACATACAAAGCTATGTCAAATCCAGAATTAATGGTCATGCTCCACCTCAGTAAATCTAAATCCCTTAGAGCCACATGCTCGAGGGACTTGAACCTCAGCACAGAAATAAATAGAACTTGCTGGAGGGACAGGTTCATAACCCAGAGGCTCCCTTCGCTCTGGAATAGAATTCCAGTTCATGTGAGGCAGAGCACCTCACTGAATCTCTTCAAGAAGAATCTCGATAGGTGGATGGGGGATCGTAGGTTTGTCCCAGGGATTACTCCCATGTCACTATTAGACAGAGGCACAGTAAACTAAACCTTAAAAAGGGCACAGTATACTCAAATCAAGGGGTGGCATAAGCCATACAGAATCGGGCTAGGCTTATAATTGCCCTAGGGCAGATAGCCTAGTATGAACCTATGAACCTATGAACATAATCCTTATTTCCAGGCATCATTCTAAATTCCTGTTGTGAATACAGAACCACTTAGTGGGCCAATAGGGCATTAGAGTGAATTATGTGCTGTTGTTGTTGTGTTGATTTGTGTTTATCACCAGATCAGAATAGTCTTTTTGTTGGTAAATGAGCATATTTTATGTCTTTTTCTCTTTGGTTTCTCATTCTGACGTAAACTTTTATCTCCATGGATCTAGGAGGGTTCTTTTTTCTTGCAGATATATTTGATCATCAAACTGGCTGCTGTATCTAACAATAAAATATACACATTTTATATGCTTTTAGAATACCTGTCATCTGTTTTTATCCAGAAGATACTTTCTGTCTTGGCTGCTCTAGAAGCTTTTTTATATTCAGCATAAAGTACTATATTAAGCAGCTGAGTCCAAAATGGTGTCACTTTTTCATGTGTTGTTCCTTGGTACCCAGAATTCTTTACTGGTGGCTGTGAAAATTTAGACAGCTGCAGCATTCATTTCCTTTTCATAAAGCAGTATTTCTCTGAGTCCCATACTCAGTGTCTTTTAGTATTAGAGATTTAGGTCCAGCATATTCCATAACCATGTAGACATAAACATCAACCACTCTAGCATGTCTTTCACCCTTTTCTCTCACAGCTATACAATAACTTTATAACATATCAGCAATATTACCTTCCTGTTTTCCATACAAATTTTGAAGTAATTATAGCCCTCCACTTACTCATAAACATAGCGTAACAAACAGAAGAGACACTCAAGATCCTCAGTCCAAAGAATACTAACCCCAATATGGCCAATTTCTGTGAAGAAAGTCTTCAGTAAAACTGTCCCAGTGGAATCCTTTCTTAAAGCATATACTACTACACACTGTATCCATTTTTTACAAAAATATTTATGGGGGTATAAATAAGTAATGAGGAATCAGCATCACTGTTTCAATAATTCACAAATACTCTTAATTAGTACTGGCATGAAATGATTGCTAAAAACAAAATACAGTTTTATTTTTCTTAAAATTACAGTTCAAAAATTTAAATGATACTAAACACTGTTTAGTCTGTTTCTTGATGTACACAAATATGTACACAAATATAATGTCATTTTAAAGATAATGTTTCCATATCTCAACATTGGTATGTCATTTCTCTGTTTTTGAAATGCCTAAAATGCCTCATTGAGTGCTTCAGCATGAAAACCTTCTAGCTGCTCTGGTAGATTCTCTTCTGGCGTCATGAAACTACTATATTCATACTGAGACATAACCTAAATTTCATTAATGCTCTTCTTCATATCTGAACTCATTGGTGACCTCAAGATGATTTCTTACTGAGAGAGTAGTATGCTTATCTGTGTAGTGTGGTTAAGCCATTTAGTCATGTCCTTGTACTCTGTGTTAATCAGTTTGTCCAAATGTTTCTTCTTTTTTCTATGTATGCATGTATCCTGCTCTTGAATATAGTTAGATCTTGGCTGTTGTGTATCACCTGTGAGAATTGCTTCTTAACAAAACTAGTACAAAATATACAAAATACAAAACTATTTACTTTTGGGTTTGTGAAATATAGTTATAGGTTTACGGATTTAGCTACTCGGCCTTTTTTATTTGTTTACATTAACTTTTATTTTATTGAATATGGTGCCTTAATATAGGATTTGGTCAGGGAGCTCAGATGTAACATGATTTTAAAGCTGATCATATGATTTTTTTAGTATTTAAACAGTGTCGTTTTTGGATCACTTCATCTGTAGTTTTATTATAAAATAAAATGAAAGAGCTAATATTACGTTTCAAGTTGTTTGAGATGGATTTGTTGGAATCTCTGTGGCCTTGTGTGTGTGTTTTTATTAGTTTTTTTTCCTGGTTTGGTTTGGTTCTTATATGCTATGGCTGCAGGAGGGTTGAGGAATTCCCAGCTCTTACTTTTGAAACTGGATGTTTTTTCTTTGCAGCATTCTGTAGGGGACCTCACTCTACTAATTCAGTAGCTGACTGAGTGAGTTGAAAATATTTCAGCTTCCTTTCCCCTCCAGTCAGTGGGGGGGTGACCGAGCCAGTGATTCCCCGTGGTGATTTTCTTTCATATCCACAACTTTTGCAACCAAGAGATACAGTAGCAAGAAGGGATCCTGTTATTAATAACACTATGAGAACCAACAGTACTGGTAATATCCCAGTATTACATGAGTGGCTTCCAGTTTCATCAATGGCAGCCCACTACTGCTACTTCTGCTTCTAACATCACAAAGCACCTGCATGAATTTGACTATAAACTTATCAAATAAAAGAAACTACAACTGGAGAACGCATTTCTGGCGAATGTATCAAGGAACATCAAGTACCGAAAGGTCTGCACTCCTGGTGCTACCCGAAAGGACTTAACAAAAGATTCACCACTGCATTTGGAATTATTGAAGTTATGTGATTGGCATGGATGTGAATACATGCACGTACTTATAAATTTTAAAAATAAGTTAATAGAGGAACTGGTGGGGGACAGTAATGTATTGAATGTTTAATCACTCATCAGTTAACTTTTGAATAGCATACATTTGATTTTGCTAGAATCTTTAAAAGTATTGACAAGAAATTGCAAAAAACAAAAAATAGAAAAGCAAAAAAATGGAAAGAGACAGGCTAGCCTATCTCAATCATACAGCATATCCTGACTTCCCAGTTTCTCAGGCATGGGAGTGTAGATTTGGGAAACATCAAAACACCACTACTGACTTTTCATCACTTACATCCATGGAGGGTACTTCACCTATGAGCAATCAACATAGTGATGGTATTAACACTGAAAACCCCACTTTACCTCACCATCCAGAGAGAATACAGGCGAGGCAGCACAACAATTACTGGAATCAATGTTCCCAGACAAAACCACTCCAGAAGGGTCAGACATGACAGAACCAGAAATTCAAAAACAACAATCAGAGGTAAATTCTGAGAACCCTCTTTTGTGTTCAAATGGTTTACAGTGTGTATTAATTACCAAGCAGTAAAAGGAACTTTACAGTATACAATTATACTGCTTACGTATAGGTTCAGAATGTGTGGATTTGCTTAAATGCAGACTAACTTCTATACCCACTGAACATACTAATGTGGCAAAACTCTTAATGGATTTTAAACAATATATAAGAAAGCTGAACCTGAATATTTTGTTTGACACTTCTGCCAGTGTTCCAAATACCCTTAGGACATGTAGAACTTTCAACCCTCCAATTCATCCAACATTTCAATGTTTTGAAAACACATTTGTAAACTGTATTTTCAAACACTGTTGAAAATAAACAAACATAATTCAGATATTAATGACAATTTACTACCTGTTGAGAAAAAGCTTTTAAAAGAATTGAGAGGCCAAAATGTGAGGATAATGAAACCAGATAAAGATGGGGGCCTGGTAATAATGGAGACACGTGATCATAAATAAAAAATGCTTGATGTGCTTTCTGGAACTACCTACAATAAAGTGTCACTAAATTAATTAATTGCAGCATACAAAAGAGTGAGAGATACACTTAATGATTTATTTATCGACAAGCAAATCAATCTGAATGAATATAATTACTTGAATTCTATGGCACCTACTGTACTTTCAATGTTTGGCATCCCAAAAGTCCACAAAAATATTGAAAAGCCACTGATGAGACCAGTTGTAGATACCAGCTGTTCCATAACACATCCATGTGCCAAATTCCTTGATGGAAAATTAAAACACTTGGTTAGCCAAGAAAAAACATATTTGTAAAGACTCTTGGGATTTCTTGGGGAAAATAAATCAACTTGTGTTTAATGAAAATTATTTACTCGTCACTGTTGACGTCAAGAACATATATACTGTTATCCCTCACAAGCAAGGTATTTAATGTTTTTCAGAATATGTAACATTGAAGGGTGTAAGTCAGGACATTGTAAACACCTTTGAAACTTTGATTGAAATTGTGTTGAAAAATAATCCTTATATATTATTTTAACACAAGTACTATCACCAACGTAGTATAGCAATGTGTTCCAAGTGTGCCAGGCTGTTTGCTAACATAGTAATGACAACATGGGAAAATAATTTTGTGTTTAATTCAGAATTTATGAAATATTATGTTGTATACACATTTTTTGGAAAACATTTTTATTGTATGGAATGATGACCTTGAAAAATTTAACAAGTTTTTTGATTATATTAATACGACCACAAATTTCGTAAAGTTTACTTTTGAGGCCAGTACATCCAGCATTGCATATTTAGATATGCTCTTATCTAAAGATAATATGAGAGCTGAATTTTCTCCCCAGCTTTATCAAAAACTCACCTTCTCAAACACCTTCTTGCAACTCAAGCTCACACCCCTCACCAAAAATGTGCTGTAGTTAAGAGTCAATATGTAAGGCAGCATGGATAGTGTCAGGGTTTGACAAATTTTTAGATGAATTTGAGTCAATAAAGGGCATGTCTCTGGGTAGAGGTACCACCATGGTATAGGGTTCATAGATTAGTACTAGGCTAACTGCTCTTGTGAGCCATTATAAGCCTAGCCAATTATCCCTTGTGAGGCTCAAACCCTGCACCCTGTATTTGTAAGGCAAACACCTTAACCATTAGGCCACCCTCCCAACCCTATGGTATGGCAAACCAACTAATGTATGAAGTGATAAACAAAAGACAATTTTTTTAACCCAATTTTAAGTCATTGTGGAACACCAAGACTAGTAACTGATGTATCAACAAGAGGCTTTACGGCTAATAATATTACCCCTTCTAGTGAACTTAATATTCGTTCATCTGTACATCATCCAGCACAAAATACAACCTTTACCAGGTCCCTAATCACAAATTACAATGCTGACAGTGCGACTATTAGGAACATCATTCAGAAAAACTGGGCCATTCTAAGGGAAGACAGACATATTATTGAGAAAGTGGGGGATCCATTGCACATTATATATAAAAGGGATTGTAATTTTAAAAACATAGTGGAACATTTTAATAAAACACCCGCACATACAAGTAAAATTCATCATATGTCTAAATGTGGATGTTGTTCTATTTGCCTCCACATTTTGATGGGTATAAAAATTATTATAAAGAACTTTACATTTGCCATAATAGGAGCATTCAACTGTTTGACAGGAGGGGTAGTATACGTTGCACTCTTCCAACATCGTCCTGTTTTTTACATAGGCAAAACTGAACGAAAGTTCAAAGAAACAATTGCTGAATATATATATATATATATATATATATATATATATATATATATATATATATATATATATATATATATATATATATATGACATTAAGAGAAGGAAAACGAATAACATCTTGGCCAAACACTTACTGGAATGGCCAGACCACATTTTTAAATTTGTAATCATGGAAAAGGTAACCCCCAGTGAACATGGCAGCCCCTGGCAACTTAAGCTGGAAGAATGTGAGTTATATTGCCAGCTCACACAATGCATGTTCTTATCTAGAGATTAATGACCAGACATGACAATGGCATAAACCCTTATGTCACAAGATGGATCGCAAACTGGCACTCAGACAGATCCCATAAAGTAAGAGTAGCAGGATCTATGTCCGAATCCAGACCAGTAACGAGTGGTGTGCCTCAGGGCTCTGTCCTGGGGCCCCTCCTGTTTGGCATATACTTCTCAGAAGTACAGGCAAGCACGGAAGGGCTGTAGCTGACTAAGTTTGCGGACGACTGCAAACTGGGTGCTATAATAGAGTCTCCGGCCAACATGGAGATCCTCCAGAAGGGCTTAAATGAGACTGATGCATTGTGTCAAAGCCATGGTCTCAAGCCAAATGCAAAAAAATGCATAGTAATTCCCTTTGGAAAAAACAGAGTACCCGCAAACTACAACATAGGAGGTAATCCCCTGAAATCTGAAGAAGAAATAAAGGATCTAGGGACCCAAGTAGATAGTCAGCTTTCCTTTGATAACCATGTTGCCAAGTGGTTAAAAAATCCTTCTATGTGACCCATCTGATCACAAAAGGGTTCGCATCAAGATCTAATGATATATTGGTGCCCCTCTACTCTTCCCTCATCAGTCCCATTATTGAGTACAATGCACCAATTGGAATGTACCTGGCTAGACATCTCCAGCAGCTGGAGAGACCACAGAGGTACCTAACCAAGAGGATTACTGGCCTCAAACAGTTGCCCTATGCAGCACAATTGAAAAAGCTAAGACTGTTCTCTGTTGCATACCGCTTTCTCAGAGGCAATCTCTGTCTAAAGTACAGAGCCATGTCCAACCCAGAATTGTTGAACATGCTCCATCTTAGCAAAACCAAATCTACTCGAGCTACATGCTCTAGGGATATAAACCTCAACACAACAATGAATAGAACATGCTGGAGGGATAGATTCCCTTTGCAGAGACTTCCCTTACTATGGAACAGGGTTCCGATCTACATAAGACAGAGCCCCTCACTATCACTCTTCAAGAGGAACCTTGATGAGTGGATGGGTAACAAAGTTCACACCAGGGATCACACCAACAGCACTACTAGATAGGGGCCAAGGGTACTAGCTGCTAGTACAAGGGTCTAGGGAACTACTAAAGGGGCGGTGAATACCGCACAACATGGCAGGGCTAATATATGCCTTCGGCCAGATAGCCCACTACCAGCCTATGAGCCTATGAACCTATAAAGTATGTTCCAGTAGCCCTCAGTCGGCCTGATTATCAAACTCTTGGGTCCTGTGTCGGTTGCTGTCTCATCTTCCATGACGTCAGGTAGTCAGGGGTATAAAGCATGCAGCCGATGCCATTACATCAGTCCTTCTTGCCGTACGGTGCCCGAAGCAGAAACAGTTTGCAAGTGCTGGTCGGCTGACTCCTGAAATTTTCAATTTCGAGTTTCAGAACCAAAGTCTTCAACTAAAGCTAAGTACCTTGTTGGAGAAACTTTTTCTTGCTCTAAACTGATGTCAGTAAAAGTCAATAATTGTATTTCTTGTGGAAAGCAAATACCTCATAAAGATTTCCATTCGTACTGTATTCCTTGCCTAAGCTCTGACCACGATTTACCTCGCTGTCAGTTTTGTGCCTTATTTAAGCAACAAACTATTCGTCATTGGTATATTTACACTTCTAAATATTTTGGTGCTCGGTTTAATTTTCCAGAAATGTCTTCGGTAAGCCATCTGACTACCGACATTCCAAAAAAACACAAAGATAAATAAAGACAGAGACAGTCCGCCTAGGTCCAAAGCTGCCGACGACGCTTCTCCTAAGCCAGTTGCCAGTTCACTGGTACTCAGTGAGGTGCTTTCGCAGCCCTTGATACCCGCTACTTCAGGTTCACAGGCCTCTACTGAGACCCATTCAGAGTCTGGTATGCAGCGAGATGCTTCAACCGTGGAACCTGTGGATGTCTCTACCTTGGATGGGTCCGGAGCCGCTGTGCAGGCACCGGCTTCTGAGGGTGTATTCAGGCCTACTGACTTGCATATTAAACCAATGCCATCTTCTTCTTCAAGGCCTAAATCTCGAACCATGACTAGAAAACCAACGTCCAGACTGCATGGTCAGGCCTCTATGCCTAAGAAAACAAATGATAAGAATGGCTGAAGACCTTATTACTTTAATCAGGGGAAGCCAACCTTTTCCCTCTAAGAGACCTAGGACTGAATTTGCTTATGATACTTCTGACCAGGATTCTGAAATTTCTGTTTCCTGTGATGACCAAGATTTACCCTTATCTACCTATGAGGATTCTGATGCAGAGGATGCAGAGGACTCTATTCCCTCTGCTTCCCCCCCAGAGGATTTCTCTTTTGGTGAAACCTTGCATACTCTTAGTACTCCTGTACTGGACATTGTGGATGATGCCTTTTCTGAATCTAGCTTGGCCCCTAACTCTTTACCTCCTGCTCCCAGAAAACCTGATAGATATTACAGGGTTCCTGACTCTCACAAGTTCCTTTTTAAAAATCCCACTGTGGCTCCTGAGACCATTTCACAGGGACCCAAGGGCATTAAGGCTACTACTGCCAAAACTCCTACCCCCTCTGATAGAGACTCCAGGGTGCTGGATAGATGGGGTAAGAAGGTATACACTTCTTCAACCTTGGCCAATAGGGCCTTAAACTGCCAGTTTCATATGTTAAAGTATCAGTAGCATATTATTGGACTGCTTAAACAGAAAATTATGTTGATTCCTGATTGTGTTGAAAATAAGGATTTACGGGATTTAATGCATTTTGCTGAACAGGTTGGAAAACATACTTTACAATGTGGTTTTGATTCACTAGAGGCATCTTGCAGGGCTGCTGTCACTGGGTCTGTACTTAGAAGGCATGCTTGGCTTAAGGAGCAATCCTTGCCAGATCATGTTAAAGCTAAATTGCTGGATGCTCCCGTAAATCAGGACCACCTGTTTGGCAACAAAGCAGAAGAAGTTCTTAAAAAAATGGAGGAAAAAGCTATATCTATGCAAACTGTTAAAGATTTCCTGCAAGTACATACTCCAAGATTTAGTAGGCATTGGTCCTCTAAGAATTGGGCCTTTCCTGCCTCATCCAAGCCTTCTTAGTCCAAGCCCAGATCCAGCAGACCACCCAGGCTTCAGTCCCAGGGTATGCACAGGACTAAGCAGTGGAGGGCTCCCACTTCCAAATCAGGGAGTAGTAAGACTCCCCCCTATGGTAAACTGTCTCAATGACTTAACTTTAAAACTTCCAAGCACTTCTCAACTGACTGCTCCTTTAGGGGGAGAGATTGCTCTGCAGGCAAAAAACTGGGAACTCATTACCCAGGACAAATGGGTTTTACATATAGTTTCCCAAGGATGCAGATTTCAATTCCATACGTTAGCAATCACAAATGGTTGGCCAGATCTACCCCCAAATCAGTGGGCAGAGGTTCAAAAGCAAGTACTCTCTCTTAAGCATAAAGGCTATTCAAACTGTACCAGAAGAGGAAAAGGGACAACGTTTTTACTCAGGACTCTTTCTGGTACCCAGAAAAGACAACTCATGGCGTCCTATCCTGGACCTATCTACCTTAAACATCTTTTTGGTGATTCCAAAATTCAAGATGCTAACTCTTCACCAATTGCTTCCTATGCTAGGCAAAGATGCCTGGTTGGCAACACTTTATTTAAAGGAAGCCTACCTGCATATCCCAATCAGGAAATCTTGCAGAAGATACCTATGCTTCAAAGCAGGCTACTTGCACTATCAGTTCTCTGCACTGCCCTTTGGCTTATCTACTGCACCTAGGGTATTCACAAAGTGCCTAGCTCCAGTCATTGCATTTTGCAGGCAAAGAAATATTCAAATATATCCATACCTGGAAAATTGTCTAATTCAGGAAGAAAGCCAGTACATACTTTTGAATCATCTGGCATTTGTACAAAAGTTGCTAACTTGTCTGGGGTACACCATAAACGAAAAGAAATCACATCTGGTACCCTGTCAACAAATTATATTCCTAGCAGCAAGCTTGAATACAACTTCCCAGATGGCTGTTCTCACGCCAGAGAAACAAATTAATTTGACAACTTACTTCAAACTAATGGCCACAAAAATCCTGCTATCTGTAAGGCAAATACTGCAAGCCTTGGGGTTCATGGCCTCCTGCATTCTACTAATTCCATATGCAAGACTGCATATGAGAAAACTTAAAAAGCCTATGGTGTCAACATTCTCAGGACCTAGAAGTAATGATTCCTATCGTACCTTGCCTGCGGTTTGAGTTCCTTTGCTGGGCAGAGGCCTGTCACCAAAACAAGGGACTACCATTCACTCTACCCCCTGCCACCCAAACCCTAACAACAGATGCATCAGACTATGCATGGGGGCTCACCTGGCAGGAAAGTGCATTCAGGGCAAATGGAACCCAAGTCAAATGCACCTGCTTATCAATCAAAAAGAATTGTTAGCTGTACAGAATGCTCTGACAGCCTTCAAGGACCACATTCTTCTAGGACAATTAATGGTAAAGAAGGACAACACCACTGTTATGTGGTACATAAACAAGCAGGGGGGAACCCATTCTTACCCCCTCTGCAGACTAGCCATTGCTCTGTGGAACACAGCCTTGAGCTCCCAAGTGCATCTACAGGCTTAATTCCTGCCAGGAAAACTAAATACACTGGCAGACGAACTAAGCAGAAATCTCATGGACCCACACGAGTGGAAACTGGAACCAAAGACTTTCAACATGTTGACAAACAAATGGGGGAGCCCAGATATAGACCTGTTTGCCTCCCCCCACAACTACCAATTGGACAAATTCTGCACACAAGGACTCCCCACAAACAAGCTTGGAAAGTGGATGCTCTGTCCCTCAGCTGGAAAAACCTATCAGTTTATGCCTTTCCTCCTCTGCCTCTCCTAACAAGGTACTACTAAAGATCAAACAGGACAAAACAAAGATGCTACTGATTGCACCAGACTGGCCATGCCAACACTGGTACCTCCTCTTGTGCAGTGTGTCACTGCTGGCTCCATGGCACCTGCCTCAGACCCCTACCCTGTTGTCACAACAGAAGAACCAGATTCTGCACCCTCAGCTTCAAACCCTGAACCTGGCAGCATGGCTAATTATCTAATCTCTCCACTACCATCCCTTAGTAAACAAGTGTTGGATTTCATTATGGAGGCAAGGAGGCCTAGTACTAGAAAATCTTATGCTGAAAAATAGAAAAGATTTGGTGCCTGGAACCAAATTCAAGGGATGGGCACAGCAGCGCCCAATTTACCTGAGATTCTTCAATACTTAACTGAGATGCTTCACAAGGGCCTTTCTTTTTCCTCCATTAAAATTCATGCCTCAGCCATTTCAGCTCATTATAACAGAGAACCACCCCTCTTCTCTCACCCACTGCTCAAGCAGTTCCTCAGAGGGGCCAAAAACTTAAGACCACCCTGAAGAGCCCCAACTCAAGACTGGGACCTCAACTCTGCATTGAAAAAACTCACTCTTCCTCCTTTTTGAGCCAGCTGCAAGTGCAGATTTAAAATTCCTTTCTTGGAAAACAGCCTTCCTTTTAGCAATCACCAAAACAAGAAGGGTATCTGAATTACAGGCCCTTATGGCAGTGGAGCCTTTCATCATCTTTCATGCAGACAGGGTTTCCCTCAGGACCAATCCCTCCTTCATGCCCAAGGTGGTATCCAGCGTGGCTCTTAATCAAGCCATTCATTTGCCTACCTTCTCTTCTAATCCATAGAGCAAAGGGGAACAGATACTGCATTCATTAGATGTGCACAGACAACTTAGATTTTACTTGGACAGGACTAAACCTCAAAGGAAATCTGACAAACTGCTGGTGGCATTTGCTGCAGGGTCAGAGGGGAAGGCTATTTCAAAGCAAACCATTTCTAAATGGATAGGCCATTGCATTAATTTCTGCTATAAGCACCATGGAAAACCTATCCCACAGGGGATTAGACCCCATTCAACCAGGGCTGCATCTACCTCTATAGCCTTTCTCAGAGTTGCACCTACCAGGGACATCCTAGAAGCTGCTACCTGGAGTTCTGTACATACTTTCACCAAGCATTACCATTTTCCAATTTTCTCTAAATCCAGAGCTGGCTTTGCCACTGCAGTCTTGCAGGGCCTTATAGCTGGTCCTAATGCTATCTAAATGCTTCCTTCCATCCTTAGCTTTGGGAATCTACCCAAATGTGATGACTGCAATAGTGAAACATGAAGAACATAGTGCAGTTGTGTACACTTAACATAAATGACGATTTTCTTGTGTATTCACTGTTGCAGTCCTGGTTACCCTCCCCCCAGCCCCCTGACTTCTTTTGGCTATACCTTTACTATCCTTTACTATGCTTAAAAGCTTTTTGATGTATTTGCTTTTTGTTGGAGGTGTAACCTTGTACACACACACACACACACACACATATATATATATATATATATATATATATATATATATATAAATGCTTCCCATTAGGGGGTCACCTGACATCTGGGGCAAAAAAAACTGATGTAATGGCGTTGGCTAAATGCTTTATACCCCTGACTACCTGACGTCATGGAAGATGAGACAGCAACCGATGCAGGACCCAAGACTTTGATAATCAGGCCGACTGAGGGCTGCTGCAAGCAGATAACCCAAAATGTGATGACTGCAATAGTGAATACACTCGAACATCTACATTTATGGTAAGTGTACACAACTGTACTTTATCCCTTGTACATTTAGAAAAAAATATTGTTTAAAACTGTGCTATTTGAATGTGAAGAACTGTGCTTCCTGTAATTTTGATGGCCATTTATGTAACTAAGTATTCTAGATTTTTATTTAAAAAAATGTATATGTGTGTGTGTGTGTGTGTGTGTATATATATATATATATATATATATAAAATACTGTGTGTATATGGAAATTTTCAACTGTGTAATTGTACAACACATGGAGCTTTTCTCCCCGGGCCTCCATTGAAAATGGGCACTTTTTGGCCCAGTGGACTATCCTGGTAATCAAACTGTAAATAATAATGAATAAAATAAATAGATATGCTCTGTACTGTACCAATATAGCTCATAATTTGCTAAGCACTCAGCTAACATGGCACAGCAAGTCTTTTGGCATTTGAAATACAGCATAGAAGAACAAGCTATGAATGTAGACTCATGTGAAATAACATAATGACAGAGACTGTAAATTACTTCCTTGAGATATGCGCTGATACACACTCATATTCTGGTTGAAGATATATGACATGCAGAGAAGGTCTACATTTATACAGAAATTAGAAAGGCATCTTTATTATGAGGGTTTAGATGTTGCAAAAGGAAAAGAGGGAAAGGACAATACAATATGAGAATGCAGATTCTTACAAGAAAGAAGAAAAGTATTCTGACAGCGCAATATGGCTGTAATTGTTACAAAATATATATCATCAGTCTTATCCTTCTTGGGCATATCAATTCTTTTAGTACAAAACATGATGAAAATAGGTTATTGTCAGAGCATTTACTGGCAGGAAATGTTGCTACTCAGTTTTATTGTCACCAAATGTTTGACAGTATTAATACCTTCTAACTGCAATAAAGCATCTCAATAGCCAGTGGATTGCTTTGCTTAACATATTGTAGGCCTTTTATTAATATCTGCTTTACTTACTGATTTTGTAGTAATACTTCATACAGTCTGCCACATATAGCAGAAAACAGATGGTTAAGCGCATAGCATACATTTCCTTTCAGTATTACGAATTTGAAATTTCCAAGCAGAGAGCATTATGTGTGAGGTCTGTGTGCACTTTTAGGAGATGGCTGGTCTCAGATGTGGTAGACATGAGTTATATGACTGCATATGAAGAGCAGGAGTGCTGTACATTTCCTGCCATCTAGTCTCAGACAGCTGGTTGTACTTGATTGTAAAGTCATTGAAATTAAATTATTGTGTGCCTTAATCTCATTTCTTGTGCAACGTCTGGCATCATTTTGCAAGTCGTCCTGAAAGCGAATTTGGAAGTAAACGGTTAAAACCAGCTGCCTCCTCCTTTTTCAGCAAGCATGCTCAATTCTGGCAAGTGCCTTTGGGATGTTTATAATACAGTAGGTTGTTTTTATATGGTGTTTGGTGAACTTGTGGCCTGGAACACAGAAGCAGCAAGTTAAGTACTCTACATCAAACTGAAAATCACTGTGGATTTTAGACTGAAATGTGAGCATAACTAATGGTTGCAATATTACGCAACATGACAGCATGGTTGATAAGGTACTGAAGAGCATAGTTGCTTTAAGTATGCATGTTTTGTACTGGAAAGGTGCATGCAATAGAATACACTACAGCTTTTCAGGCCAGAGACTGATACAGCACAATACTGCAGTGTTAGATCATATCTGTTTGGCAGTTGTGTTATACATAATTAGTAGTAAATGCTCAATTCAAACATTTTTAAACTGGCAGTATTTATTGCAGAGATTCCATTAATCTTGTACTAATTCTCTACAGACATAAAAATCTGTAAAACAGCAGCATGTTAACAGCAAGCATTTATGGATACCAAATACATGCCCTGTGACCTTTCACTATTAGTATATATCGTCAGATTTTTATGACATTTTTAAACAGGATATTTATTGCAGAGATACAGTTAATTTTGTACTAATGCACTACAGTTATTAAAATCTGTAAAGCAACAGGAGTGTGTTAACAAGCATTTATGGATACCAAATACATGCCCTGTGACCTTTCACTATTAGTATATATTGTCAGATTTTAATGACATTTTTAAACAGGATATTTATTACAGAGATTCAGTTAATTTTGTACTAATGCACTATAGATATTAAAATCCGTAAAACAACAGGAGTGTGTTAACAAGCATTTATGAATACCAAATACATGTTCTGTGACCATTCACTATTAGTATACATTGTAAGATTTTATGTTACTTATGCTGAAAGATGGTATGTGTGAGTAAATGTGAAAGTTAACAGTCTAATTTCATTTAAAAAATGACAACCATGAAATTCTGTTTTTGGGTTGAAATAATGCATACTTGACAAACTGTATTCTTTAGCATGTTTCCTGTTATTTAATTGGGCTGCTGGTGTTTTCATAGGCGTTCTAGATTAAATTAATATAAGCATTCTTACAAACAGAAAAGGACCAAAAATGTGTGCTGAACAAATGTCTCATCAGATGTAAAACATAATAAAAGCTAACCAAAACCAACGAGATGAGTCAAATCCAGGCTATATTCATAAAAACAAGACTTCTTTATTGTAAGTTCCAGACATACACTGTATCTTTGATCTCTCATTCAGATATTTTGCACTGAAAATAAACAATGCAGAACGAATGGACAAGAAAAAATCTTGTTGCAGATGATAAATGGCTTGGACTTCTGGCTGGGATTTTATGACTATAAAGGGATAGCATTTAAGTACTCTTTGCAAGTCATCTGGGTTAGTGCAAGATGGATTGAAACATAAAAATGTTTAAAGTCCGCAACTGAGTATGACTGGAAGTTTAGAGCAGACAGACAATAAATTTGATCTGAAAAGTTACCAGAATGACTTCAAACCTGCTTTTCATTCTGCAGTAGAACTAGAATTTGTATGCAAAGAAGACAGTGGGTAAAATGAGATAAATTGCATTTTAAAGTTTATAGTGATGCTAATCAAGGTGAGGAAACATGAAACAACAAGGAAGATGACTAACAGTTAATGTGATATGAAGGAATTAGGAAATATTCCTATAGTGAAGTGACTATTTAAAAAAGAGAAATCCTGCAATGTGCAGAAGAAACTTGAACCAGCCAGACTATATACACTACCATAGTAAAAATCTTAAATGAGAACATTTGAAGACTGAGGTTGGTGATGCAGTAGCTTGACATTCACCCCTCCTCTCATTTTCAAACATAGCAATATTTTTAGCAGGTTCGCATTTTTTTTTTATTTTTTTTTTTGTTGCACCTATTCTGATATGCGTACCATAGAAAATACATCTTTAGCTTTGATTTTGAATCCATGTACATATGTAGATCTGTGGATTTTCTTCTAGTTTCACATTTCTGTAGTTAGTAAAGACCTAAATCACCCCTCCCTTAAACACATTACAATAGATCTAAGGAGATTGGTGTTTCCACTTTTCCCAAGATTTGTCAGTGTTAACAAACAGATTTAGAAGTTTATAAGACCTTGGACTATGGGGTAGGAATATTCTTTTGTTTTTGGGTGTTTTCTGAACCCTTTCCCGCTGACCATAAAACCTCCATCTATTGGACTTGAGCCCATTTTTTCCTAGTGGTAGATGATTCCCAGATCCAGTAGGACAGGAATTTTCCAAAGGGCCATGACTCATGCAGGCATGAGGGTTGCTTGTGCCCCTAACCAGCAATCTGACTATGAGGACATTTTATATTAGTACTTCTCAAGGCAAGGAACATGCCATCTGCATCACCACATGAGACACTTATTTCTTCTGCTCAGGCAAGTGCGCAGCTTCATTCCCTTGCTCAGTAAAGGCTAGATGGACCACATGCCTGCTCCAGCCAGGTGATATGTTATCCCTTTCTTTTGAAGGTTTTTACAATATGTGGTCAGCTCCAACCTCCTCCCCCATAGGATCTGTGAGTCCATTCTCCTGCCAGCTTTGTTAAGCACCCAAGCCAATAATTGAAATTGGGGGACTTTTTCCATAGTCAGGACTTCCTCCATCTACATCATCCATGAGGACTATTCTTTACATTGGCCAGGGTCTCAAACATGACTATGCAAAAGTATGATGCATTTTACTTACTAAAAGGTTTTGTTTATATTTGGGTATATAAAATCTGACTGATTATCACATTCTGTCCTGCTGCATAATTGGAGTTCTTTATCACTGGTAGCATGACTTCGGGATTTTTTTTTATTTGCCCACTCCCATCAATTTCCTATTAAATGTTTACTTACCTCAAGTGGAAAGTCAGTGTTATGGATGTCAGTCTTCTGGTTTTTCATTCCTGTTGTTTCGGCGAAGTGAAAGTCAGTGATGTGGCTGTTCAGGTAAGTAAAGTAGACACACATCTATACAGTGGATATAAAAAGTGTACACATTTTTGTGATATAAAACAATGAGACCACAATAAATAATTTCAAAACTTTTCCCACCTTTAATGTGACTTATAACCTGTACAAGTCAGTTGAAAAACAAATCTGTTAGGGGAAAAAAATATAAAAAATAAAAAACATTCAATACGCTGGTTGCATAAGTGTGCACACCCTTAAAGTAATAATTTGTTTAAGCATCTTTTAATTTAATTACAGCATTCAGTCTTCTTTGTAGGAGTCTATCAGCATGGCACATATTGACTTGGCAATATTTGCCCACTCTTCCTTGCAAAAGCACTCCAAATCTGTCAGATTGCGAGGGCATCTCTTGTGCACATCCTTCTTCAGGTCACCCCACAGATTTTCTATTGGATGTAGGTTTGGGCTCTGGCTGGTCCATTCCAAAACTTTAATTTTCTTCTGATTAAGCCATTCTTTTGTTGATTTGGATGTATGCTTGGGATCATTGTTGTGTTGAAATGTGAAATTCCTCTTCATCTTCAGCTTTCTAGCAGACGCCTGAAGGTTTTGAGCCAAAAGTGACTGGTATTTTGCACTGTTCATAATTCCCTCCACCTTGACTAAGGCCCCAGTTACAGCCTGAGAAAAGCAACCCCAAAGCATGATACCCCCACCACCATGCTTCACCCTGGGGATGGTGTTCTTTTGGTGATGCGAAGTGTTGATGTTATGTAGTCCTATCTCGCCGTAATTCTTGCTGGATGGGTTCAGAGCTGATATTCGGCTCCGACTCAGCCTATACTAAAGCTCAAGAGCATTTTACTGGCTCGAGGGTAGCCCCTATCCCATGGTGCCTCACGGCAATTCCCCAGATCTCGTTTGCCATGAAAGCTTCAAGGTTGTGTCTTACTGGCTCGTTGGCTAAGTAGAATGATTTTTTATTTAGTCCTTTTCTATCACCTTTTTTTCTGTCATATATATATCTAATAGTTTCTTCTGTATTGTGTGTCTGTTTTTTGAAAGTTTTCAACCCCTATTCTGCCCTTAGGACTGTACAACCCCTTTAAATTAGAGGGCTGTAGTGCCCGTTTAAATTAGAGGGCCTTTCCTCCCTGTGTGTATGTGAATGTTATAAAAAAAAATTTCTTCTTCTTTACTCTTTTAATTTTTAGTCTTTAACTATGTCTAAAGATAAAGATAAGGATCAAAAAGATCATCGCCCTTTGGGCTTCAAAAAATGTGACAGGTGTGCGCAGAAAATGTCTCTTACAGACAGCCACACCAGTTGTGTACATTGTCTGGGTGAAGCCCATTTACAGGAACTTTGCACCTTCTGTCACGCTTTTAGTAGAAAAGTGTTAAACGAAAGGAAAAGAAAACTTATTGACAGGGGTCTCATGACCAGTTCCTTCCCGGAACAGCTGGAACGTGGTCAGGCAGCTTCAAAATTATCAGAGAGAAAATCATTGGCCCCGACTTTGGACCCGACCAAAAAGTCTAAAGCGTCAGAACCAAGGAGTTTCAGTTCCAACTCTGCTTCATCTTTGGTGCAGTCTATTCCATCGGTTCTGAGACAGTCTTCAGTACTGAAGGTTTTGCCTGACATTGAGACTTGTATCTCCTATTTTGAGATCTCCTATTTTGGAGAGAAGGAGGTCTCCTTCAGTTTCCATCAGATCCTCCAGGACCCTATCATATGAGGACATTGAGAGGCTGGTGAAGAGGTTGCTTTTGGATCCAGCTCTGGCTAAAAAATTGACCCCTCCAGACTCAAAGATCTAGGAGCCGTCCCCCATACCGATCACTGTTCCTACTCTGACTGCTTTGCTCTCAGAGCCTATTACGCCAGGTTCCTCTGTCTTTGACCCTTCGGCTCCAGGAATTCAGCCTATTTCCTCAGAGTCAATTACTCTATCCTCAATGGCTCAGTCTGGAGCCGAGGGTTCTGGGAACTGATGCTCTCATGTCGACTCCAAGGGGGACAGTCATCCTGGGTTCTCTTCAGAACTGACCCTCCCTCTCGGAGCTTTGGCTCGATTCAGCTCAGTTCCCACTTCTGCTTCAGAGCCGTTCCCTCTTGCTAGGAGTCAACCATCTACCCCCTTGGAGAAGAGGTCTTCTTCAGTGCAGGGGGGAGGCTTTTGAAGCTATAGAGAAGGCTTTATCCTCTGCCAAAGCCATTCCTTTGGAATCTGTGTCCCACCAGCAGCAGGCAGCAACCTATTCCCCCCTGCCACCCCCACTGCTTAAAGAACCAGAGGTCCAAGTAGCCCCCATTGGAGGCACCCCCTTCTTCTGAGACCTCCCCAGATTATCCCACTGGAGAGCTCCCTCGGAAGAGGTTATGTAAGAGGAAACATGTCGACTCCCCTGAGTCTGTCACATCAGACACTGTTTTAGAGGAATCATAAGAGTCCCTCAGATCTCCCTCTGAGGGTGCCTCCTTCTCTGACATCCTAGAAATCCTTAGAAAGAGGGGTGATTGGAAGACCTCTAACCCTACTGAGGATGAATCAGTGTATCTTGAGGCCTTTGGCTCCCAACCTTCCACCTCTTGGGTGACACCACCTTATGTCCAAATTTTGGGGGTCATTTCACGGAAAGCATGGACCTCTCCTGATTCAGTGGAAACCGTCCCGAGGAGGCCAAACAAATTTATGACAGCAACTGAGGACAAGTCTTTCCTTAGCAAGGGAGTTCCAGTTGATGCTATGGTGGTAGCAGCAACCACCAAGAAGAAATTATCTGAGATGTCTTCCAATTTCCATCCTCCTAACAAGCAGACCAGGATGATGGATAGGTATGGGAAGCATACTTTTTCTTCAGCAGCATTTACACTAAGATTGCTGAATTACCTGACTCATTTCACTCATCTTCAGAGGGATCTCCTGAAAGAGTTAGGAGATACCCTCCAGGGTTCAGTAGCTCTGGGTTCCATGGACAAGGTTTCTGCGCAGCTCTCCACCCTTACTTCCATAGCTAACTCCTCCATGAGGCTGATCTCATATACGGCAGATGGAGCGAGCAGGGCAGCCACAGCAGGAATAGCTCTCAGGAGACATTTGTGGATGCGTCTTTGCAATTTTATGGAATCCTTCAAGTCTTCCTTCACTAACGTTCTCTTTGATGGTTCATCTCTTTTTGGACCCCAAGTGAAAGAGACTTTGACTAGGTGCAAGCAGGAAGGAAAAACCTTATCTGCCGTTGGAGTATGTTTCTCTCTCCCATTCAGACCCTATCCCAAGGGTAATACAGGAGGGAAAATGTGGTTCCACAAATCGTAAAAAGGTTTTCCTCAGACACAAGGTGAACCCTCCCCCAGGGGCAGAGGGGGAGGATGTAATGGAAGATGCTGCCCTCATGGCAGAGGAGGTCCGCAACATCAGGGATACAGAGAAACATTCTCTGATCAACCCTGAGGGGTTGCCTGACTGTCTGTCTCTAGAGGCAGTCGGTGGGTGTGGTGCCTGGCTAACTATCACTCAAGATCATTGGGTACACACAGTAATATCCGGAGGTTACCTGATTCCCTTTATTTCCGAACCCCCAACAAACCGGTCTCTTCCAGACGTACCACCCATCCAACTAGCCCGTGCAACATCAAAGGTCATCTCGTTACTACAAAAAAGAATCATCCAAGAAGTCCCCGCAGAGCAAGTAGGATCTGGAACTTACTCTCGATTCTTTTTAGTTCCAAAAAAGACAGGGGACTGGAGATCAATTTTAGATCTCAGCAGGCTCAACAAGCATGTAAGAAAATCAAAGTTCCAAATGGTCACTCATACTTTCCTTTATCGGGAAAGACAACTGGATGTGCTCAATCGATCTCCAGGATGCATACTACCACATCAAAATGGACATGTGCTCCAGGAGACACTTACGCTTCCAGCTGGGAGCCAGCCATTTTCAGTTCAGAACACTGCCCTTTGACCTCACTACAGCTCCCAGAATGTTTACCAAATGCATGGCAGTGGTAACGGCTCAACTGAGACATCAAGGATTCCAGGTGTTTCTGTACCAAGATGACTGGCTCCTCACTGCTACCATCAAGCATCAACTCATAAAGACCAGGGACGAGACTCTATCCTTGTGCGCCAGCCTAGGCATCACTGCCAACTTGCAAAAGTCAGTCTTATGTCCCTCGCAGCATATTGTATATCTAGGCTCAGAAATAGACACAACCACCATGTCAGTGAAGCTAAAACAGGAAAGAGTGGAATCTCTATGCAGTCAGATCATATCCTTATTAAACAAACAAAGAGTCCAGGCCAGAGTAGTCCTTCAAGTCCTAGGGACTATGGCTTCTGCCATCTTATTAGTTCCTCTTGCTCGTCTACATATGAGGATTCTCCAATGGATGCTGTTTGCACAATGGTCGATGCAAGACCTTCCACTATCTCACCAGATATTAATAACAAATGCATGCAAAAGGGATCTGACATGGTGGTTAGACACGAAACAACTTGTCATAGGTCATCCACTTGTTCCTCCCAAAGAGAAAGCAGTTTTGACCATGGATGCTTCCCAGATACGGTGGGGGGGCATTATCTGGGAAAGACAGTCCAAGGTCCTTGGCAAAAACATGAGAGAAACTTACACATCAGTGTTCTGGAGATGAGAGCGGTGCTATATGCGTTGCAAGCACTTCACAGTTCCCTTCCCACTGGAACAATGGCGATTCAGTCAGACAACATGTCTGTTGTTTGGTACATAAACAAACAAGGGGGAACCAAGTCTTACCCACTATGCAGAGAGGCCTTAAGAGTTTGGAAATGGGTGATGGATACTCAACGTGTCCTAATAGCAACGCATATCCTGGAGAAATCCAATGTAATAGCGGACAAACTCAGCCAAGCAATTCTGATGCCTCACCAGTGGTTCCTGAATCCAGTGGTTGCAAAAGAGATCTTTCACAAATGGGGCCAGCCTTGCTGCGATCTATTTGCCACTCACCTGAACACCAAATGCAGCAGCTACTTTGCCCTCATTCCCCATCCAAGGATGTCACCCAGGGGTGCTCTAGTTCATGATTGGCCCCTGAGACTTCTCTATGCCTTTCCTCCCTTTCCACTCATACCCAAAGTAATACAGAAAGCAAGACAGTTGAGGAGTTCCTTGATCCTCATTGCTCCTTACTGGCCTCGACAAGTTTGGTTTCCTTTCCTGTGGCCCTACCTTTTGGAGGAACCATGGATTCTGGATCCATCTCTAGATCTCCTGATTCATCAGTTGGGACAGTTCCACCCCTCTATCCACACCCTCAAATTGACAGCATGGCTGCTCCAATTCCACATATAGCCAGGTGCATTCCCTTATCCTCAATGGTCAAACACAACCTAATTTCATCCCACAAACCTTCCACTCAGAAACTATATTCTAGCAAATGAAAAAGGTTTTCCCTTTGGGCTATGAACCGGGACTTAGATCCATGTACAACTCCTTTAGAATCCATTTTATCCTTCTTAACAACAATTTTTCATGAAGGAGCAGCAGCCGCTACAGTTAGAGTTCAATTAGCTGCCATTTCCAATTTCAATTTTGGTTTCATGGGAAATCCAATCATGCAACACTCTCTCTGTAAAACCTTCTTAAAAAGAGTTCTTCTTCTTAGGCCCCACAATAAAACAACTTTTAGAAACCTGGGACTTAAATTTAGTCCTCTCATCTTTAATGTCTGCACCCTTTGAACCATCCTTGTTGTCAGACTTAAAATTGTTATCATGGAAAACCCTGTTCTTGGTAGCTATAACATTGGCTAGGAGAGTCTCGGAACTTCAAGCCCTAACTATTCAATCTTCTTACATTATCTTTAACAAGGATAGAGTCTCTCTTAGGACAAGCCCTTCCTTTCTCCCTAAGGTATGCTCTGAACACAACCTGTGTACTACCATTGTGCTACCTGTGTTTTTTCCAAACCACTCTAATAAATCAGAGTATAGACTTCACCAGCTATATGTCCACAGGATACTCAGATTCTGTATACACAGGACCAAAGAATTCAGGAAATCTGATCAACTTTTTGTTTCCTTTTCTGACAAAAGGAAAGACTTACTTGTTTCAAAAATTACTCTTTCAAAATGGCTTTCGGATTGCATATCCTTTGCTTATCAACAAGCTGGTAGACAATTACCGTTAAAAGCTAAAGTTCATTCTACTAGGGCTGTAGCTACTTCATGCACCTTTAGATCTAGGCTCCCAGTTGATACTAATTGTGCAGCAACTACTTGGGCAAGACCACATACATTTGTCACTCATTACAAATTGGATTTCGCCTCCCTGGACAGGTCTTACTTTGGGTCCACTGTGCTGAAGAGTCTCTTCGCTTGAGCCACCCTGGATAAAGGTGATAGGGACGCTGTCCCATCCAGCAAGAATTACGGCAAGATAGGACTACATAACATAAAGAAGTTATGTACTTACCATAATGTTTCATGTTTGTAGTCCATCTCGCCTATACTCTTGCATCCCTCCCTCCAACCCCCTTCCCGTTTCTGGGGGATCTAGTGGACCTCTTTTTGAGGCTGCTTGACTTTGCTATTTATTGTCCACCTGGAATGGATTAGGTTTCTAATCCCTTCCTGTATTTTTACAGATTCTTTCTTATTATTATTACCTGATAGGTATTTATTACTTTCTTGCAAACTAGATCTGGGGAATGGCCGTGAGGCACCATGGGATAGGGGCTAGCCTCGAGCCAGTAAAATGCTCTCGAGCTTTAGTATAGGCCGAGTCGGAGCTGAATATCGGCTCTGAACTCATTCAGCAAGAATATAGGCGAGATGGACTACAAACATGGAACGTTATGGTAAGTACATAACTTCTTTTTTTTGCGCCAAACATACCTCTTGGAATTGTGGCCATAAAGTTCAGCCTTGGTCTCATCGGACCATAACACATTTTCCCACATGCTTTTGGGAGACTTGATGTATTGTTTTGCAAATTTTATCTAGGCCTGGATGTTTTTCTGTGTAAGAAAAGGCTTCCGCCTTGCAACCCTACCCCCCTAGCCCAGACATATGGAGAATACGGGAGATTGTTGTCACATGTAGTACAGAACCAGCACTTGTCAGAAATTCCTGCAGCTCCTTCAGTTTTGCTGTAGGTCTCTTGGCAGCCTCACTGACCAGTTTTCATCTTGTCTTTTCATCAATTTTGGAGGGACATCTAGTTCTTTGCAACATCACTGTTGTCCCATATTTTCTCCATTTTTTTATGACTGTCTTCACTGTGTTCCATGGTATATCCCATGCTGTGGACATTTTTTTGTACCCTTCTCCTGACATGTCAACAATGAGATCCCTTTGATACCTTGTAAGCTCTCTGCGAACCATGGCTTTTGCTGTATCAGGCAACTGAGTAAATGTCAGGAAAATCCTATGAGGACATCTGAACTTTATTTGGGGTTAATTAGAGTCTCCTTAATTGATAACAAGTGTGTACCCAAGAAGACTGAATGCTGTAATTAAATCAAAAGGTGCTTCAACAAAGTATTAGTTTAAGGGTATGCATACACAACAAAGTATTAGTTTAAAGGTGTGCACACTTATGCAACCAGCATATTGTACATTTTTTATTTTTTTATATTTTTCCCCTCACAGTTTTGTTTGTTTTTCAATTGAATTGTACAGGTTATAAGTCACATTAAAGGTGGGGAAAGTTTTGAAATGATTTATTGTGGTCTCATTTTTTTATATCACAACAACCTGGCATTTTAACAGGGGGTGTGTACACTTTTTATATACACCGTGCATATATATAGCAAGCATTCTGTACACGATCCAACATTTTTCAGTTAGCACCAAATATGCAGGCGACTATTATATATTTTCTTTTTAGTTCTAGAACCCTATCCAGTAAATTCAATATATGAAAGTTCCTTTTACATTTTCTCCTTCAAGATACCTCGACTTTCCCTTATCCAGAATAATTTTGGAATACTTTGTGTGCTGTCTCCAAAGTTAACTTCCAAGTGTCAGTTTCTTCTTCATGTTTGTCTCCTTCTTGTAATTAGGAGGTTCTAGTGCTGTCTTTGTATTACTTGTTCTGTTTCTATTTCTTCTAGCTTACTCTTTTATGTACCTGGAGTCTTTTTTGGCAGCCTAAATTGCTCTAATTTATGTGGCTGTTCTGCAGTTCTTTTGACAAATCCTTGTATGTGCACTATATTACAATTCTGTGGCTCTCCATTTTTAATTGCTTCACTTACTTTCTGTGTTACATTGTCATTTTTTAAATTGTTATGCCTGTTTTGTCTAGACACTAGTCCATAAATTATTAGAAATTGTGGTGCTGCGGTAGCGTTGTCACCTCACAGCAAGAAGTTATCCCGTTCGATTCTCAGCTAGGGTGTCTTCTGTGTGGAAGCATGCGTGAATGAGAGTGACTTCATTGAAGGTTGTGAGTCAGGGCTGGTAACTCGGCACGTAAAAATCCACTACCAAACATTAGCGGACCGGAGTTCCGCTGTGGCGACCCCTAACCGGGATAAGCCGAAAGATACAACATGTCTTCCTGTAAATGTGAAATATTGTCAAAAAAATTAGAAAATTCATAGATTTATGACTAAGGGATTTTGATGATCATCGACATGTGAGTGTTTATATAATTATTATGTAATTTATTCCTTTTCACTTTCTGACATATTTTTATCGAGCATATGCAGAAAGCATTAAATGGAATAGATTTTAATGTCTACCTCATTTCATCACATTTCTTTTTTGACATGCTTAAGGTAACATTTTATGAATTTGAATCTGTAAGAAAATGTGGACAGTACCACTTTTGCAGCACACCTCTTTAAGCAGTAGAAGGGTATATGAATATGTAGGGCAGATGTTATTTATATCTCAGCTAATGATGCATCCTAAAGCATAACAAACGTATTTATAGTTCTGAAATAATAATAAATATAAATAGACGTACAATATATTGCTATGTAAACCCATACAGTGCTTTTGAGTGATTCAGATGGCTAAAGTGAAAGCTGATGACAAGTACAAAGTTTATAGCTATATTTATAGCACAGTGTGAAGGATAAATTAAATGTTAATGACTGTTAAATATAGCAGTACGCATGTTACAGTGGAAGGTTAAATGGTTAAACTGAAGGTTAAAATGCCTTAGTGTTAAAATAGCACAAAGCAGCACTAATTTGGCAGTCAGAAGGTCAGCCAGAGGTTAAAATACTGCTAGTAAAGAAAAACAGCTGAGTAAGGATCTCATTCCACTCATGGGCTTACTATCAGTTATAACCCAACCACTCTCTTACATGCAGGGGAGGTAATTCATTCACAACAATAATCATTCTCTTCTTTGCCACAGTTTTACAAAATCTGGACCTACTTTTAAAATAACTGTCAGTTTTACAGTAACAGACATTCTTAACAAGGTATATTTGCAATACTAATTGCCTTTTGGTAATTTAATCAGCTACAAATCCATTGAAATGCTGTCACTCAACTTAGTATTCACTTAATATGCAAAAAATGTCTCTTGCTTTAAAACAACTGAGTGTTTTTTTATTTCAAAACACCAATTTCTCTTTTGTTTAAGCAGCAATAGTTCACTTGAAATGGTCCCTTACTGGAAGAGTTAGATATATAATCATGTCTCTTTAATGTGAAAGATAAAATGTGGTTTCAGAGTAAAGGCAGGGAACCTCAAAAAACTCTCTCTACACTTATTAAAGCATACCCCTAATATCTAGGGTTCTACCCTTTTCATCTGTGCTCTTTATAAATAGTAAGTCCAGGATTACTGTGCCTTGAAGTGAGAAAAATACTCCATGGTGCCATTAAACTTGGGCTTAGCATGCCTGACCTGTAATCATATTTTCTGTTTCAGTCTACTGAGGATTGCAATTGAAGTCCTTGTGCTTTCAATAGAAACCCACTTGAAATACATTGACAAGCATTTATGAACACTAATGTGCCAAAACTTATTTTGCTACTGAGACATTTGTTAGCCCCTATAAATTCAGTCTGTTTACTTTTTCAACATTCAGCCATTAAAGTATCCCTTTTAATGCAATGATTGCTATTATGTTACCATGGGTTTGCTCACATGCACTGTTTTGCATTCAATTAACTTTCCTTTCTAGTTATTACATATTCATTTAACATGCTATATGATCATTATTAAATTTGTCTTGATAGGTAAACGAACTTTCAAATACATATGAATTCATGCTGTACTGGTAGTTACAATATTTTATTATTAGCATGATTATTAGTTCTTAATTAGTAATTCTTGATTTAAAAAAGAATAATGCTTAGTTTTATCCAAATATCTTACAATATGATATTTAAAGTTAATTTTATGTGCTCAAAGACCAAATCATGTGTGTCATTTTATAGCATAAATGCATTCAAAGATGTCTGTGTTATGTATTGTCTCTGCAGGTAGCATGTTGTGCTCTCACATGTAGGTTCATAGGTTCATACGTTCATACTAGGCTATCTGCCCTAGGGCATTTATAAGCCTAGCCAGAATGTGTTTGGCTTTCGCCACCCATTTTAAATTTATTTTGCTATGCCCTTTTTTGAGGTTAGTATACTGTGCCTCTGTCTAACAGTAACACAGAAGTGATACCCGGGGTAAACCTATGATCTCCCATCCACTCATCAAGATTCCTCTTGAAGAGAGTCAATGAGGGACTCTGTCTAACCTGGACTGGGATTTTATTCCAGAGTGAAGGGAGCCTCTGGGTTATGAATTTGTCCCTCCAGCATGTCCTATTTATTTCAGTGATGAGGTTCAAGTCTCTCGAGCGCGTAGCTCGATGGGATTTGGATTTTCTGAAGTGCAGCATGTCCATTAATTCCGGGTTGGACATGGCTTTATACGTCAGGCACAGATCACCTCTGAACAGGCGGTATGCCACTGAGTAGAGCTGGAGTTTCTTTAACCGGGCAGCATATGGCATCTGTTTGAGCCCTTTGATCCTCTTGTTGAGGTACTTTTGGGGTCTTTCCAGTTGCTGCAGGTGTCTGGTAAGGTACATCCCAAAAGGGGCATTGTACTCAATTATGGGCCTGATGAGGGATGAGTAAAGAGGCATGATGACCTTCCCTGATCTAGATGTGAATCCCTACATGATTAGGTGGGCTGTATAAAATGTTTTTCTAACCACTTTGGCTACGTGGTTGTCAAATGAGAGATTTCTATCAACTTGGGTCCCCAGGTCCCTAATTACTTCTTCTGTACTTAATAGATTACCACCTATGTGGTAATTTGTGGGCACTTTGTTTTTGCCAAAGGGGATGACTATACACTTTTTGGCATTTAGCTTGAGGCCATGGCTCTGGCACCAGTTGTCTGTTTCTATGAGGCCCTTTTGGAGGATACTTGTGTCGGCTGGAGAGTTGATTATGGCACCCAGTTTGCAGTCATCTGCAAACTTGGTCAGCCACAGTCCTTCCGTGTTGGCCTGTACCTCCAAGAAATATATACCGAACAAGAGAGGTCCCAGGACTGAGCCTTGTGGGACACCACTTGTAACTGGTTTGGAGTCTGACATGGCTCCAGCAATTCTAACCATGTGGGTTCTGTCCTTGAGCCAGTTTGCAATCCATCTAGTGACATAGGGGTTTATATTTAAGCTGGTGAGCTTATCTATAATGCCCGAGTGGGGTATTGTATCGAAGGCTTTTGCGAGGTCCAGGTAGGCTGTGTGGACCACCTTCCCCTCGTCAATGGCCTTGTTGACTGTTTCAAAGAAATCAACCAGGTTTAAGAGGCAGGATCTTACCTTAACATAGCCGAACTGGGTAGGATCCAGTGTCTGTAGGTCCCCAATATCTTTATTTATGAGGTCCATGATGATCCTTTCCATAGCTTTGCAGACCAAGCTAGTCAGGCTTATGGGGCAATAGTTTCCAGGATCCGTTGAGGCACCACCTTTATGGAGAGGGACCACTGTTGCTGTACGCCACTCTTTGGGCACATATCCTGTAGTAAGGCTGAGATTGGACAGTAGTTTTATGTTTGGGTTTAGCTCTTCTTGGAGTTCATGTAGGACGCAGCCCGGGACACCGTCTGGTCCCATTGATGCTGTGTTTTTTGCTTTGGAGAGGGTGGCTCTTAACTGAGCATCTGAGATGTCAGGGGGGGAGCACTCTGCTGGGATAGATATTTGCCCTTTTGGTGGGGGGGGGAGTTTGCGCTGAACCTGTCAGCTAGGATGTTGGCAATGTCTGTGGGTTCAGTGTATTTTTTGTCATTTTGGACTAATTCTGAGCATATCTGGGAATTACCACCCAGGTTCCTAACATAACTAAAGAAAGCCTTGTGATTATCCTTGGTGTCCTGTGCAATTTTTCTCTCGAAGCTGGCCTTAGACAATTTTATGAGTGCCCGTAGTTTTTTGCTAATACTGATCAGTGATGCCTTCCCTTTTTGGGATTTTGCTCTATCATTTAGTAGCTTCCTCCTTCTATTGTATAGTTTGTTTATGGCTGGGGTCCACCAGACAGGACGTCTGCCTTTGGAGGATTGGGTCTTGGTTTTATTTGGGATCGCATGATCCATGCATTTCTGAAGGTGTTCATAGAATGCATTTATAAAGGATTCTGCGGTCTGGGCCGTATTTTCCACAGGCCCGGGGGCTTTGAAGGATTCCACCTCGGTTTTGAGGAGTGTGAAATTTGCTTTAGAGAAGTTTTTCACTGTGGTTTTCTGGGCAGGGGGTGAGGTCGGGATGTGAATATCCAGTGAGATTAGTTTATGGTCTGATCTTACCAGTGAGGGATACACTTTTGGTCGGGAGCATAGAGTCCCCATGTTGGTGATGATCAGGTCCAGTATGTTGTCTCTTCTTGTGGGAGTGGTAACAAGTTGTTCTATAGCATTTGAGTTTATAAATTCTAGGAATCTTTGGGCTAGGGTGTTGGAGCTAGAGTAATGCTCCCAGTCTATGTTTGGGTAGTTGAAGTCGCCCAATATAATGGTGTTTGGAGAGACCTTCATATTTTCCAGTGTTCTCAGGAAGGCCGGGTGGGGTTCCTGGGTTTGGGAGGGTGGTCTGTAGCAGGCTATAAACTGGAAGGCAGTTTTACCCACTGTTAGTTGCACATGGATAGTCTCTGATGCTTCGTGCTTTGCCACCAACCTGGAGGTGTGGGTATCTTTCTTAAAATGTCCTTTTCAACTTTTTTCATATAATTTCAACAATTTCTTAAATGTAGATGGATCTTATGCACATTAACTAGCCACATCACCATTTGCCATGTATTTGCCTTAATGAACATAATAAAACATTAGAGAGTACATAGAGAACAGAGCGGTGCTTTAGTACAACTTTCAAAAATGGTAGTTGCTGCTCATCTGGGTGACAGTTTCTTGTACACATGCATTAACTAATGCATGTGCTCCAAACATTTGAGCACGGTCAGTACATAAAGCACAGAATGTCTGGTGTCTGTCTGAGGTGGTGAAGGGGAAGTAAGGAGTGATACAGCTTTGCTGGCTTGCTTATCTTCAGAGGGAGAGGATGGGGTGCATGCACAGGTAATCATTCCCGCAGTAGAATCTCATATAAGAGAACTGGCTAAATGGGGAGCAGGACAGTCTAGAAGGGTTATGTTGCCTATGTAAGCAAGTGACATGCCCCCTCTGACATGATCATTACCCTAATGGTTGGCTTTGCTCTCCAGTAGGCCATAGGACTTTCATCTGCTATTGGAAAGAATGGGCTATACAGGCTATGTAATGGGATAGACGTTTAACAATTACGGTCAATGAGGCAGGTTGGACAAATACCCCCCACCAAAAAAATGTCAGAATCAGTAGGCATCAACCTTCAAATAAAACTGGATGAGACCTTGCCTTGTTAGCCAGGTAGAGGTCAACTGTAAATCAGCTGTAACAAACAGAATGTACTGAAAATTTTTAAAGCATTCCTGAATAGCTCAAGTTTTTCTGTATTGTAATTTCCCCCTCCTGCATTGCATCTTGCCCAATAGCTCTCTTTCCTTCATGCTGTCCACTGACCCTATTCATTTTTTTTTTCCTGGATTGAGAACTAGGCACTTACTAACCAGGGTGACATATCTATCATCATCCTGTTCATTCCCTAGAGAGAGAAGAGTATCAGGTGGTATGGAGCAAGCAACTTTGCTGGACCCAGCAGATATCTCTCCCATGATGGAGGTCCTAAGTCCCACAGTAACTCCCTTGAGCTCCACAACTGCTGCCTATCTCAGGTGGCATGTATCCATATGTACAGATGGGTGTGCACACATACAAATATATTCTGTTTTCTGGGCTGCTCTTTGTAAACCACTGCTTGTCTCAACAGGTTTGTGCTCTACAGTTCTCCCATGAAGTCACCCAAGTAGCAAAGCAGAACATCCTCTCAACCCCTCAGTATGGGTGAGTCAGAAACGGACCAACTCGTGTGCTCTACCAAATCTCCTGCTCTGTCCAGTACCTGTGAAACTAATCAAACATGTATCATTTAGGTCACAATCAGGGCTTCATCCTTAAATGTCAGTGGAAGGGGGGGTTGGGCTTCAATCCTGCAATTTTAGCACTAACACATTTTTTAAATTGATTCATGTGGCTCGTTTAAAGTCTAAAAATGGCCACTGTATTAAATAATGGGTCATATCAGTGAGGTATAGAGTAGTAAAATTATCCCCCTGCAGTGACTAGACATGCCCTTTAGAATTAGATTGGCTACCGAATATGCTTTTCTGACTTTAGTAGACACACACTGATAAAAGCAGAAATTGCTATCAATCCATATCAATTAATGGTGTTTTGTAATTAATTGACCTATTATTTTTAATAATAATTTATACCTTGTCACGGTACTACTTCTACTGATAGCTGAAGTCATTATTACTGCACCATCATATTCATGTTTGTAAACCATTGTGGAGAACTTCAGTGTCTTCTACTAAACTAATCATGTTGACTGAAGAAAAAAAGAATGATGAATTGAAAACTTCTTTCTTGAAACAATAACTCTGATGTCTTCATCAGGTTAAATACACTTATATAGCTTCAGTTATTCAACTGAATAACTATTCAGTTATTCAAACACAGGTTGATATGTAAGTAGTAGGCAGCAGTGCACAGACAATTCCAAGTTGATTTCAGTGCTCAAGTCTTGTGATAACAATGTATAATGTTTTAATACATACACGGACTTGTATTTCATTAACAGTTGATCTGACTCCTTACCATCATCCCATGGTGTTACAAACAGTACTATGTATTTTGTCACTGATACAGACTGATATTCATTAATTATAACATCTACTAAAGTAGAGATACTTTTAACCTCTCTAATATATTCCTGCACTCGTATTTCATTTTCTAACAGTTTTTGGAAAGTATTGTTGAACGGAAATGATGTTAGACCCAATTGCATAAATCACCTTTGTCGTTAAGTGATAATGGAAGTTACTAATAAGGCAGCTGTTACCTTCTTGTATCGAGCACCATACATTTTTTTCACACTTTGAGTTCCATAGATGTAGTGTAATGTATATATTCAAGCTTACTTTTTGGAAAAGGACTATACAAAGTGTGTTTTTTATAAGAAACCAGAACTTGTGGTGGTGAAATTGCTGCAGACTGCTGATCACTCTAAAATCTGCAACTTTCTCAACATTACTTTCTTAGAATTAAGGAAGAGTTATAGAATGTGGATACAATATAAGCTGTCTCTTTCTTTTTTATGGCTTGTCAACAACATTTTTACTTTTACTGCTAAATCATGTTAGTATGTTAGTTTGGCTGTCTTCTAATAATTGCATAGTACAGACCCTGGACTGCAACGTTCAGACCACAGTAAAGTACAGTATCAAGCAGTATGCCCACATTCTGAGAGAGGTCCCCCCCACACACATACAAGACTATTTGGTTATAGTCAGATACCCTGCTCCAGATTTTCGCAAAATGTCCAGATTTTTTCCTCATATTTTTGGTCTGTTCTTCATAACATTTGTGATTTTTCTGGGAAATCACTGGTACGATCTGAGAATTGAAATCACTAAATAATGACATACATTTTAGTTTTAGACTTCAAATCCTTCAGAAAACTCATGTCAACACAAACCTTGTTATTCTAGCAAGTTTCTAAGTTTATAAGAGCAATATTTAAAATCTGTCCCTATTTTTGGGCCTTTGTCCACCCCATTTTGTCAGGCATTGTCCAGATTTCATTAAGAGGTTGAGAGGTATGCCTGTTAGTATTCTTTTTTGCACTCAAAAAGGCAGAATGAGGAAGTGGCTGCAATAGGGTTTGGGATGTGTACTGTTAGCAAGACATTGCATACTACAAGTCTGTTTAACTTGAGGGCATACTATACACTTTCTGACCCGCCTCTCCTATCATGCTGTTATCTAGAAATCATTTTGTTTTTATTTTATTTTATTTTATTTACATAACTAGCAAATTTCAAACCCATATAGGGTTTAAAAGAGCAAATACAAATATGAAACATCTCCATGATATAGGACAAAGAGGAAATCTAAGAATTATCCATACTTAATGATATTTTCATAGAAATTATATCCATTGACAGAATGTTTTACACTTAGACCAGGAGTAGGAACTCAAGCAAAATGCAAATATAATGTAAACTGTGCAAAACAAATGTGTTGTAAATCATGCAAGTTTAAAGGCAAATGCATTATGAATTGTATAACAATTTAAAAAGTGGCACATTTGAAAAGATCAGTTCTAAATTGATTCTTATCACATACAATATATATATATATAATACAAAATAAACTGAGCAGCAATCAGTAATCATGCATTCATAGGTTTTCTAATGAAACTCGCGGTATTGTGTAGAACAGACAGAATTATATAAAAGGATTGTAACATATCAGAGAGGTTTCAGTAATGACTATGAGTTTTATGTAGAATTCATTACTACAATTTATAATAAAAGAATATGCAAATTCACAACAACTTTATCATTAACTGCATAAAACTAATTTGTTAGTAACTCATACTGTATATTACACCATTACTTAACTGGTCTTCTCAATCAATTATGCTTGCTTCTAATTTGTTGATTTGTTATTCATGTAATCATTGTCACTATATTTCTATATAACCTTTGTAACTTACTCTCTATATATTCACATGAAGGCTGTCACACTGAAATGTTTGTTAACTCTGATATGCCTGTAACCTGGAGCTTTCCTCCCCAGGCCTCCACTGAAAATGGACCTGTGTCCAGTCGGTCTTTCCCAGTAAACAAGTGTAAAATAAATAAATAAAATAAAATGCTCTTTGGGATTGCTTTTTTAATGGGTAGTATAGGCACACTGCTGGGGCAATAAGAACTATGGGGAGAATTTTACGTTTGTAGGTTTAAAGTCTGTGTAAAAAGTGTATGTGAAAAAGTGTGTAGTCTGAGATTTTGGCTTGATACCAGAAATTGTTTTAGTAAAGTCATTGATAGTTTGCCCTTAGTAGAGGTTTAATTCAAGCATCTCTTTGCCAACTTTTTATGTATATTTAAGCTGAGAGGGTGCAGATGCTGAGGGACTGATAATAAGTAAGCGCACCCTATGATGATGTGCAAGCTTATTGCAGGAATTGCATATGACAGGATATTGTTTTGAAAGCAATTATACCTTGAGGCTTTTTGGGGATGTTATTCAAAATATATCCTGAGGGTCTTATATGGCTTGTCATTTTCAGGGGGAGCAGAGAGGAATTCCCAGAGTTTAAGGGCTTGTGTGGAGAAAATGTGGTCACTGACTGAAGACTTGTGTGACATTTGTAAGGAAAGGGTGTTACTGACTCATGAGTGGAAGTTCTAGCTAGGTTGCCCTATGTGCACTCTGTTGGTAAAATGGATGAATGTTTCATCTTTTAAGAGTTTGAATATAAAGCAGTCCAATAGTATGTCAGCTTATTTTTTATAAGGAGCCACTTAGCTTTGGATAAAAGATGATTGTTGTGTTTTTAGCTATACACTTCATATTAACACTAAAACCACACTAAAGCACATCTGAATGCTAAATAACTTATTATTCTCACTGGAATGTTGGTATAGTACCTTCTTAAGAAGAGAAAAATTTAATGTGAATGGCAAAATTTCTGAAATACCCTTATCTTAAATATAAACTGACCTCTTAAAAAATGTTACATATACCTATTAATACACATCTTTTTCTTAGTTAGGGCTATGTAGGGTCACATTTCTCTCAATTACTGATATCAGTTCTAAAACATATCTATAAAAATATACTCATAATTTATATTGTATGTAAAACTGATTGGCAAGGAATATGATGATTTAATTCCTTAAGACGCGATACATTGTGTTTCAGAATTAACCTTGCTTCCATTCCTTTAAATGCTACAATTTTGTTACCTCACTTGAGAGATTTACTGATGCTTATACTGGAAATGGAAAACTCTCAGACTTTTCCTCATGGCATTCAGTTGCATGTACTTTTATTTCAATAACCATATTTTTGTCACTAAGTACTGCAGATGTTCAGGAATCTTACACATCACTCTCCTTTCCATTTGTTTATCACTTTGGGGTATTGTGGCTAGACTACTAATGGCCTTCTGGATCAACAGCCTAATATTGACCCATGAGCCTATAAATCTATGATGTGCTTTATATGCCATGAATACTGGTATATATTCTAGCACTTTTGAGGTTTGACTGCATAGCAGCGGCAGTGCATATCACAAAGATATCCACTTTCTGTGCACTTTCTGACCAGCTCCTCAAACAATATACTGTCAGTGATCTAAAAGCAATGCATTTCAGCATGCTGCATCTGTCTGTCACTAAAATATTTTGTCCAGTCTTACATAACTATTTCATCTCACCTCTCTGGATGAGTGGAGAATAAAAATGCATATATACTACCATGTTTATTGTATGTAAAAAAAAATAACAGAAAGTGCATTGTTTGAAAAGTAGTACAGGCCAGTAGATAGACAACATAATTATACAACTCCTAAGGAGCTCTTTGTTTTACTCATTACAATCCACAAAAAGCCAAGAAATCCCTAGAACTGGAACAGAAATTCAAGCAAAGAACAAATAACTGACCAGGTTCTGAAGAAGTCTATGTTTAGCCAAAGTACTTAACCATGAATTGCAGTGGTTTTACCAATAAAGCAGTGGCAGCTGGTGACTTCAAATCAAAGGGGGGGCTGCAGGAGATAGCTGGGGCCAAAATGAAGGGGTGTGGTCAACCAGAAAGGGGTGGAGGTGTGCTCAAAACCACAAAAACTGGGACTTTAATTAAATATGCTGCCCTGGGTGCCAAACCATCATCATGAGAGTCCAATCAAGACTAAAGGAAGTGGAGAAGAAAAAAATATTTCAATACATTGGCTACATGACAGCTTACTTAATATCTAGATAGAAACAGAAAGGTTGTGAGGCATGAAAAAATAAATTACTTTTTAAATACATTTCTAGAATGGCAGTCAAAATCAAGTATAAAAAAAAACAAGCAGCGCTCAACTCAAACCACTTCTTCTCGCACTGCACTTCTAATTATAATTTATATTCAGCTTAATAAAAGTACAAGTAACATGCTGAAAGTAGCAATCTCTGTGATACCCCTCGACTTGTAAAAATGTTTCTTATCCAAAAAAGACCTGCTGACTCACAACAACTATCTACTTGTTTCATTGGGAACACATGATCAAAGTAAAAAATGAACAGCAAACAAGAAACAAGCTCAAGATAAATTGCTTAAAGGATTACTGCACAGGTTATGGGCTACACATGATAGATTGGTATTCTGTTTAGTTTATAAGTAAAGCCTGCAAAGATGAGTGCAAGTCTCCAACAAATGTAATGAGCTTCTTAAAAGACTGTAATCCTGTCATTTATTACAAATACTGTCATATGTATCTCAATAGCTAAGGGTTATACATTATGTAGTTATGTAAATATTATCTGTATGACAACAACAACATTTCAATGTTGATAATTTTTTAACAGTATGGTTATTAAAACTTACTTATATCTTACAATCTCAGACAAGGTTTCCTGATGGTCATTAAAACAGTGCTACTTAAGCACAGAGCAACAGGCACTGCAACAACATGAATAATAACAATAAATCAACAGTATAAAAATATGACAGAAAACCAGAACATTCTGCAAAATCAAGGACAGATGAAAAGCCACTGTAGTACTTGGTCTACCTTGGATGGGGGGATACTCTACACACTTACACTGCATAGCTGCTCCTTGCCTTGCTTGGACACATCCAGAGTCATTACATGGGGGAGTGGGGTACAACAAATATGTCATAATTTGAAATGTCTCTGGCTGACAGTGATGGCTCTGACACATTTGTCATACCTCTCAACCTAAGAGCAAGAAATTTGGACAAAGCCATAAATAGAAGTGGGACAAAGCCCCAAAAATTAAAACAATTTTAAATATTGCTCTTATAAACTTAGAAAGATAATAGAATAGTAGGTCTTGCATTAGTGGGAATTTTCTGAAGGGTATAAAATCTGAAACTCAAATGTCTGTCATTATTTTCTAACTTCAATATTTAATGATTTGCCACTAATTTGCAAAAAAAACACAATTTTATGAAAAACAGACCAAAAATGTGATGCAAAAATATAAAATAGCCACACAATACAGCTGGGAACCTGTCAAAGAAGGGGTACTTTTTAAATATTAGTACTGTTAAGTTGAACAGCTGACAAAATAAGAGAATATATATGCATTTCTGAAATAAAAGTAATCTATAACTCTGATCATTACAATTATTTATTAATTGTAAACCCTCTACATTTTCTTCCAAAATTACTATTTTGCGGAGGGATTATTATGGGGAGAGAGAGAGAGACAGTTGAGAGGTTTGGATATACCTAATTCTATAAAGCAATTTATTTGTGCATACCTCTCAACCACTTAACACAGGAAATCTGGACAAGACCAAATATACTGGGAGAACAGGCAAACAGTACTAAAAATTGCTCTTGTATAAACTTAGACAGTTGATAGAATAACTGGTCTTGCTTTAGCATGCATTTTTCTGAAGGGTATGAAGTCTGAAACTCAATGTCTGTCATTACTTAGTGACATTCATTCCTAAATGATTTGCCAGAAACCACAACTTTTATAAGGAATAAACCAAAAATAAGAAGCAAAAATCGATTAATTCTGTGAAAATCTGGACAGTTGAGAGGTATAGTTCAGCTGGGGCTGTCTTTGAGTTTGCTGCCCTTCCCCCCTCATAAAATCATGGTCAAATGGGGCCTCCCCCCTGCAGCCATTCCAAAAATGTCCCATTACTTGGCTATTACACCCCATTTACCATAAACACTGTAATGTGCATACTGCTTTACTTCTATGATGATTTATATTTCATTTAAAAGTTTTATTTTACATTTTACAGCACAAACACTAATAGACATCTGTTAAACAAAGCATTGGAGTCTCACAATGAAAATAGACTTAGCATTAAAACTTCTCTGCCCTTGAAACTCACATTCATTGAAACAGCATTGAAACCTACATTCAAAGAAAATACATCTGGCCAGTGGCAGACAAATATTAACTTTGGCCTGTTTTCAAATCATAGCACCCCTTGCACACAAAACATACATATGTTCATTGATACACCTTTCTGACTGTATTACATTATATTCCTTGTATAATACAGTGCAGTTGTTAGAGAGCATTTTACATTTATTGTTTTGAACATTTTTCCAGTAAACAATGAAACAAAATGCATGCACCAGTAATGACAAAACTGCCCAATTCAGAACATTTCCATCATAAAAGTCTACTCAAACTTCTGCAATCCAGCAATATCAGTAAATATATACAATCTCTGCAGAAGTAAAAATCATCAAAATAATTCCACATTAAAGAGATCTGTAACTACTGAATAGGTTGCTGCTAGCAAACAACTTTATATTTCATTGTTTCATCTACAAATAAAGTGCCTGTTGCCCTTGAGGAATAAATTGCCTATGTTACATTAAAAAATATGCTAGTAATATTGCAATAGGGAATGGATGGCAAACTGATAACAGGTTCATAGTTACTAGGTATCTCTGCCAAAGAGGACATTCTCAGGACAGCAGCAGCTACTCCCTTTAAAAGCACAATGCACTACAGTATTAGCAATGCAGCTACATACTTTGGGAATAGAACCCACAGCCTTGTGCAGCAAAAGCAAATATTTAACCTGTTATGCTATTAACAATACAAGCAGATTTAGCATAAGTAGCACTAAACTTCTCTTCCCCTGAAGCTCTCAGCTCCTTGTAAAATCCAATCGACACTCTGTATCTCTCAACTTTGCAGCACAAGAAATCTGTAAAAAAGCCAAAATTTATTGGGGGGAGCCCAAAAACCAGGGGCACATTTTAAACATTGCTTGTATAATCTTGAAAAGTTGCTAGAATAAAATGTTGTGTTACTACCATGCATTTCACTGCCAAGTCTTGAACCCACTATACCAAATCAGCTGTTTCTGGAAAGATAGGAAGACTGAAACTTAAATGACTATCATTTAGTAGATTCAGTTTTCACCATAGCTCTTAACCTCTTAGCACAAAACACCTGGACAAAGCCAATAATGGGGGAATACAGCCCCAAAAATAGGTACAAATTTCAATGATTGATCTTATAAACTTAGATATTTACTAGAATAAAAGATTTTGTGTTACAATGTACTTTCTGAAGAATATGAAGTCTGAAATTCAAATGCCTGTCATTATTGTGTGAATTCAGTCCTTCACTGATTACAAAAATCCAGAAAACCACCAATTTTATGAGGAACAGAACAGAACAAAAATATGAGGCAAAAATCTGTACACTTTTCACAAGAGGTGATGGGTAGGGAATAAACTTTTTTAGAAAATTTGTAGTGTCATACAGCTACAGTAGTGTTGCCAACACTACATATCCTGTACCGTTTGAGTGTCAGCCTTCTGTTTTTGCTCATATATAATGATTATTACTTATTATTCTTTTACAATGTGCATTAATGAGCTTATTAAACCAGAATGTGTCAAGTTCTACTTTTCTACTTTTTTTTCCAGAATGTTTTTATTCATTTTATAACACAATAACTTACCAGTATAGTAAGAAGAAAAAAAAACTGTATACAATGTCCATAACAACTAAAAACTCAGTATATATAGGAGAACACTTAATATTTCTATAAAAGATTAGACAATTTTGTCCATGCAATTAAGTGATGAGTTGTGTTGTTAGTCCTTGCTTTTATAATAGCAATCGCATTCTTACAAATGTATTTCACAAGATGAATAAACTCAATTTTAAAGACAGAAGTAGAATGGGATTTCCAGTTTTTAGTAACAAATTTCCTTGCTGTAGAGATGATAGACCATAGTAAAACTGTTGTTTTTTTTTAGGAATGACTTCAGGAACATTGAAAAGGATAAGGGAGTCAGAAATTATACAGTTGTCATTCCATAGAGCTTTACAAAATATTTAACATCTAACCAAAATGGAGAAATTATTTTTCAATTAACAACCATACTGTATGTATCCAGTCAGCATAAGGGTGTCCACATCTCCAGCATTTCATTTCATCTTTTTTGTACATTATTGCTAGTTTATGTGGGGTAAAAAACATCTATGTAAAAATACTCATGTGTATACATGCCAGAACAGGGAACTATGGATTCCTTCACCAACTGTAAACAAAGTTTTCTATCTTTTTCTGAGAATATTTCTCTATTAACTTCACTTGAATAATTCCAAAAAGAAACATCTGTTTTGCTGAAATCATTCTGAGAATTTCATAAATAACATATATATATATGATGTGTTCTTGGGTGAGCTATTAATAATTGTTGAGATAAAATCCAAGATTTTTAAGTTACTCTTGCTGTATGCCTCTAGTGAGGGTACACGCTTAGTATGTATAAAATACTTACAAGTTTGGATGTCCAGCAAATTGCAATTTTGCAGACTATATCTGCTGATCAAATAGTTTGCAGAACTTATTTTTTAGTTGAGAGAAATTGATTCCAATATAATAGGTCACCCTTCTTAAATTCTAACATTTTCTGAGTATCAAAAGATATCAAGCATTCATTTGTGTAAGCAATAGGAAACATAATTATTAATAAATTCTTAATTAATTGAGTAGAAAACATAAGCTTTTTAAACAACAGCAATATTTGGCTTATAAGAAGTATGAGAACAAGTTTTGACCTTTTAATTTGAATGTATATTTTTAAAATCCATATAAAGGTGTTTATATGCATTGTTACTATTTAGAAGTAAGGTTACATTAGTTTCCAATATGATGTATAAAAAGTATTATTCCAAAGCAACACTATGTTAATAAATGCAGAGTTTAAATAAAATCAATATTTGGAAACCCTGTACCTACTTCATATCAGCTTGTGGTGTGCCAGAGAAGAGAAATTCTTTTTTTTTTGAGATACCAAAATAAGTTGAGTAATAAGTTATTAATTTTCTGTTTAATTTTGACAGGTGGGGGAATTATTAGAGCCTGGCCAATGCATAAGATTTTAGGTAACAGTATCATTTTTATTAAGTTAATTTGTCTTCAGATGTGAAGAAGAGTCTGTTCTAACTGTCAATTAGAGTAGTAATTGAGTTTATAAGTTGTTAGTAATTAGATGTGAGTGATTTTTTATAATTAGATTCAATAATGATACCTAGATATTTAATATGTGTGCCCTTCTAGTTTATATATCTTTCTGATCTTAGTTTCATAATAATATTTTTATTCACTAGAAGTGCCTGAGTTTTGTTGTGATTGAATTTTAGACCAGAGATGTTTGCAAAGAAGTCTAGACTATGTAATAGGTGATCAACTGAATTTTCAATATCATTAGAAGTTATTACTAGAATGCCGCCGTGGTATGGCAGTAGCATTGTTACCTCACAGCAAGAAGTTCTCCCGTTCGATTCTCGGCGTGGCTTGGGAGTACCTTCTGTGTGGAGTCTGCATGTCCTCCCCGCGGTTGGGTAGCATTCGAAAGACATGCGTTGGGCTACTGCCAATCATTAGTGGACCGGAGTTCTGCTGTGGTGACCCCTTACCAGGAAAAAGCCAAAAGACAAACAACAACAACAACAACATTAGAAGTTATTACTAGGTCATCAGCAAACAGTTGTATCTTGGGAGATCATTTGTCTGACACTTTATATCCTTCAATACTGTCATTATTTCTAGCATAATTTGCAAGAGAGTCAATAGCCAGGGAAAATAGTAATGGGGAGAGGGGGCACCCCTGTTTAGTATCTCTTAATATTTCAAATGGGCTAGAAAGATAAGATCCAATCTTTACATAGGCTATGGACTTTTCATATATTTTTTAAAATTAATCCTATAAAGTTTGGGGAGAAACTGTATTTCTGCAGGGCTGTAAACAGATATGGCCAACTTAGGGAGTCAAAAGCTTTATCTATATCAAGGCTTAAAATAGAAAGCTCATTTTTTTTTCTTGTTTGCTAAGTGTATTAAGGACAGTAATCTAATTACATTGTCTTGCACCTTTCTGTTTTTGATAAACCTGGTTTGGTCTTAAAGAATTAATATTGAAAGAATATTATTTAATATGTCTAAGATGGACATAAATATCTTGTAATCAATGTTAAGCAAAGAAATTGGCCTATATGGTGTGCAAAGGTTGGGCTCTTTATTGGGTTTTAGGAAGAGAGAGATGATAGAATATTTCCATGAGGGAGGGATGTTTGCTGTAGTTTTAACTTCTTGAGAAATGCATTGAGTAAGATTTTCAAGATGTTATCTGGTAAGAGTATGTAAAATTCTGGAATTAGACTATCCAGTTCTGGTGCCTTTTTTGTCTTACAATTTTTTATTTATTCTTTTAATTCTTTAAAGGAAAAGGGTTTGTCTGTGTTATTAATATTGTGTTTGGATAGCTTCTTTTGAATATTATTGGAAAGTTGTCTATACTTTTGTTGTGTATATGGGTTATTATTATTATTATTATTATTATTATTATTATTATTGTAATGGTTTTTAAAACATAAGATATTTTTTAGATCTGTAACTTTGATAGTCTGATTATTTCTAGTGTATATTATTTCTTTGCTATGACTTTTTTCATTGAAATATTTAGATCTAATCGCAATCTTGTGCATACTCTTGGGATTAATTAAGTAATCTGATCTTTTCCACATTTTTATTGATATTTTATGCTGCATAGTATCCTGATATTCCTTGTTCAGTTTATATTGGCTAATGCAGATTTGTCATTTGATGTACGTTTTAGTTTTAGTTCATCAATTTCTTTTTGTTTTTCTACTATTTTTTTATCCCACTCTCCTTTTATTTATATACCAGTGTTTGACTTTACCATATAAGACTACCTTTAAAGTGTCCCATAGGATAATATCTGAAACCTCTCCATTATTATTAGCATCTAGGTAAATCTTTATTTCATCTAGAAACCATTCTTTAAATCCTTGTACTGTTATTAGATAAGCAGGTAGTCTTTAGCAGATGTTTAAGGGGTCAGTATTAAGTGTTACACTGAAGGTGATAGCATTGTGGTCAGACATAGGGCATGATGTTAGCATTACATTACCAGTTTTGACCAGTAAAGAACTGGTTACAAAGACTTTGTCTATGTTGGTGTGTGTAATATTTTTATACTGTCAATGTCAGTCAGGTTTCTGTCTTTTATGTAGTTGTTCAAGTGCTTGGCAACAGGGGATATCTTGAAGGGCTTAGAGCTTGTGGTATCAGTGGAGGACAAAATACATTTAAAATCACCTGCTAATAGTAACTCACATTTAGACTTTAATGTTATGGTGTCTAAATGTTTTTTCACAGTTTTAGTCCCAATACCCACTATCCAGTAGGTGTTTGCAGAAGTGTACATCTTTTTATCTAGTTTTAGTATGACTAAAGCAAGCATGCCATCATTGCTTGAGTATGAGTCAACCATTTCTGGAATTCTCATTGATTTTCTGTGTACAATTAGGACACCTCTTCTTTTGGGATTGTAGTTTGAACTTACCAAAATCTTATAATCCTTAAATGTTAATTTGTTTAGATCTTCTGTTACTAAGTGGGATTCCTGAATGAATGCAAAATCTGCTTTATGTAGCATTAAATATTTGTTGACGCTACTCCTTTTTCATGGGGCTGTTCAACTCATTAACATTAATAGATAAATGTTAAATATTATCATTTGATAGATAGAGACTGCTATTATAAGTAAAACTGAAAAGTGCTTTACTTAATTCATTATGACAAATATATTTTTTAAAACTGTTAGGGACAATTTAAAAACTCTAAATTTGAAAATACAACTGTATATTTTAATAACCTTCTGCATGGATAAAACATATCCAGGCTTACTATATCACTCAAAGAAGCAACAAATTAAGCCTCTCCTGACATCTACTGGGAATTCCTAGCTACTGCAGGTTAATAGCAAGCAGAATGGGAAACTGCATGTACATTAAAAACATACAAAAGAAAAAATTAAATTCAAGGTTGCTGCGGTGGTACGGCGGTAGCGTTGTTACCTCACAGCAAGAGGTTCTCCCGTTCGATTATCGGAGTGGCTTGGGAGTGCCTTCTGTGTGGAGTCTGCATGTCCTCCCCGCAGTTGGGTAGCATTCGAAAGACATGCGTGCGTAAATGGGCGTGCCTTCGTTGAAGGTTGGGCATCAAGCTTGCACCTCGGCGTTTTGTAAAAATCTACTGCCAATCATTAGTGGACCAGAGTTCTGCTGTGGCGACCCCTTACCGGGAAAAAGACGAAAGACAAACAACAACAACATACTATGTATGCATGAACTAAGAACATGAAGCTGCATACACTGTCTTAAAATTCTTTTTATCTAAACAGGCTAAGATAAATTGATTAATCCTAATAATTGTTTGTTGCTATGAGTAAATACAGGACTGCAATAGGTACATAGGTTGGTACTAGGCTATCGGCCCTAGGGTCTATACAAGCCTTACCATAACAATTCCCTGGATATTTCTTCCCAATGTCATTAAAGCAGACAGAAAAAAAGATGCATTTAAAACTGTCACTGTCAGAAACATATTTGTAATTCTTATTCAAATGTAAATGTAATTCAGATTAAATAAATCACTATTTACAGTATAACATATGCTTATAAGATTTTTTAGATAAAAAATAATTTCTAAATGAATAAAAACACAGTTCAAATGATCATTCTGGAATCTGATTAGCTGTTAGAGTTCAGTAAAGAGAAACAGGTTCGGAGGTCATGCCTACTTCCTGGAAAACAGCACAGTTTCTCATGAGTCTGTGAGCTAACTGAAGCCTTTAGAAGCTTGAGCTTGACAAAAGTTTTCAAAATTCCATTAAAAAAGTAAGTAGGTGGAGATTTTCTAGTGAAGTGAAGCTTTGAAGCATAACTTGTAAAATGATGAATATTTAAAATAAAGGCTCCAAATTATAAACCATACACAGCTGTAAGATATATTAGCTAAATGGAGCACATTTCAGAAGTTCAGTTAAGTAGTAAATATATATATATATATATATATATATATATATATATATATATATATAAACTAATAAAATGTCACCACTTTCTTTTTAATTACTTGTAACACAGTAAGAATTTCACTCTCCTGCAGTTATTAAATACTATGACACTAGGGCTAAATCAGAATGGAAAGGCAAATACATGAAGAAATAAGTAAAGGATATAAAAGAAATATATTTAAATATATGAAATGAGTAAGTGATTTTATGCCATTTCACTAGTGCTATGCCGCATATATAAAGGGATAAAAGTAGATATTAATTTACCTGAATTTTGAGTATTATATATTATTGGAAAGATAACAGGAGAAGAAAGTTACATTACCTTTTTAATTTCTCCAAATCTTTTGGGTTTCTAATGCTCTGATGGGAATGGACCCCATTCCCAAGTCAAAGTACAATTAAAGTTCATGAAATTAGTAATGTTTCAATCTTTAATGTCAGCCAGAAGTGTTCTTCGCAGCACCTGCAATGTGCCCAGTAATGACTCCTCCTGCAATTTGTATGGGGTTACATGGATTGGTAACATGTCTAAATACAATTGCAGATTCTTTTTTATAAGTCCTGTTGCTCCTACTACTATTGGAACTGTCTGGGTATCTTTCTTCCACATTGTTCTCATGTGGAGTCCCACGATTGCAGATCTATACATGTAATCAATTTCAAGGAGGCTCATTCGGGACAAGGAACATGCAATATTGGTATACTGTGATTTTTATAAATCATTTGGTGAGCATGAAGCATCCTTCTTGTTTTCCTATCCTGTCACTCCAAAACTGTAAGTTAGGACAGGAAAAGCAAATTGATTTATAGCTTGGATTTTGTTCCTAGATGTCAGTGCTGTTTTCAGAATTAATTTAAGTCTTCCTTACTAAGTTTTGTTCGCATTTGTTCATGTTTTATTGTTGATCCTTCATCGATTCCCAAATATTTATATACTCCCCCTTGCTCAAGTTCTTTTATATCAAATTCTTGTCCCAAACTGATGTTTTCCAGGTGCTGCAGTTTTCCTGCTTTAAAGGTTGCTTTTGCACATTTATCAAGACTAAATGACATTCTTATATCATCTGAAAAAGTTTTGACAACCTGTAGCTGTGCTTTCAGTTCCTTATCTGATGAGCTATACAGTTTCAAATAATGGACAAAGAGAAGATGAGAAGTCTTTACACTTTGTTGTTTTCTAGGAGCCAGATTGTAGCCATGGCCTAAGCTGTTAATAGCTTAGTAGGTTAATGGCAAGGCAGAATAGTGACGTTGACAGAGAGTCACCCTGGAATATCCCCCTTTGAATTTTTATCCCTGGGATAATAATCTGTCCTTTATCATTGCTTAATTGCAAAGTTGTCTGCCACTATTTTATGGTCACTGTAATGCAGTCATTCAATGTAGGATGTGTCTTATACATTTTTAAGCACTCATTTATCCACAAATGTGGGATACTATCAAATGCTTTTATATAGTCAAGCCATGCTATCCTAAAATTCTTCCCTTTTTTACAGTTCTCCAGTATGACTTTATTTAACAGCAAATGATCCTTTGTTCCATATGGCTTTCTTTTATTGCCCCATTGTCCTACTGCCATAAGTGAGTTTTCTTGTAAATGACTATAAACTCTATCAGCATCATTTCCCATGTATAGTTTACCAGGCTATAATTCATACCACACCTTTCGGCCACCTAACCCAGACAGAAGCACTAAAGGTGGAGGAGTGTCCATATTCATTAAGGATATCCACACCTCCAGGCTAGTTGCACAGCATAATGCATCCGAGATTATCCAAGTGCAACTAACCATGGGCAAGACCGCAATCCAAATTGTAGCTTGCTACAGACCCCCCACCATGCCCCAGGATTCCCACTCCTCATTTCTTGATACACTGGAAAATATTAGGGTACAACCCAATTTCAACTACCACACCATTAACTGGGAAAACTACTCATGTACCAACTCTTTTGCTCAACATTTTCTGTAATTCATAAATTCCAGCACCTTGGATCAACTTATTCACACCCCCACCATGGGCTGAAATATCGATTCGACCACAAGCTAATCACCCTAGACATCCACATCTCGCCCCCACCCCCCATTAGGGAAACCACTGTAAAAACGTCTCCAAAGCCAACTTCACACTTCTTAAGACTGACGTGGCAAACCTTATGACACCCATGCAGACGGACAATAGAGGTACGACTGCTAAATCCTACACAAATGCACTTTATAAGCACTTACACGAGTGCATGGAATATGCTATCCTTAACAGTACCAAGATGCTATCCTCCAAAAAAAGGAAGCCAGTCTGGTGGTCCTCTACCATAAACAAACTCTAAAACAGAAGAAAGAAACTGTTGCAAAAAGAGTAAAATCCCATGACTGAAGGAACTCCCTGGTGAGCCTTAGTAAGAAGCTGAGATCCCTCATAAAATCCTCCAAAGCTAGTTATGAAAATAAAATTGCCACTGACTCTAAAGACAACCACAAAGCATTCTATAGCTATGTCAAGAATCTCAATGGCAACTCTGAGATCTGCTTTGAGTTACAGCACAATGGCACTAAATATACAGAACCAACTGATATTGCCACCATCCTGGCAGATAGGTTCAGTGCTAACTTTACCCCCCCTATCACCCCCTAGGGAGCCCATCTCTATACTGGAAGAATGCAAAGTTCCTGTAATCATGGCTGCACAGGTAAAAAACACACACTCCAAAGCCAAGAACACAGCATCCATGGGACCTGACAATATCCCAGGCTACGTTCTATATGAACTACAGAACAAACTGGCACCCCACCTAAGCGCTATGTTCAATCATAGCCTCACCTCAGACTTTGTGCCCACTGAATGGCGCACAGCGACAGTTATCCCACTCCGCAAAGGGAAGCCACGATGGACCCCAGGAACTACTGCCCCATTAGCCTGATGAGCCTGGTCTGCATGGAATTCATAAACAAAGACAGTGGTAATCTCCAACCTCTGACCCCACCCAGTTTAGAGTTGTAAAAGGCAGATCATATCTCCTAAACCTGATAGACTTCTTTGAAGCAGTCACCAAAGCCATAGATGAGGGTAAGGTGGCTCACACAGCCTATCTAGATCTTGTCAAGGCTTTCAACACCATCCCCCACTCTGGAATTATAGATAAACTCACTAGACTAGGCATATATCCCTATGTCACAAGATGGGTTGCCAACTGGCTCACAGACAGAACTCACATTGTGAAAGTAGCAGACTCCAAATCTGACTTCAGACCAGTGACAAGTGGAGCACCACAGGGTTCAGTCCTGGGTCCAATCCTGATTGGTATCTACTTCTCTGAAGTACAGGCTAACACAGAGGGTCTTTGGCTAACAAAGTTTGCAGATGACTGCAAACTAGGAGCCATAATCAAAACTCCTAACGATGTGGACATCCTATAAAAGGGCCTCACTGAGACAGATGCCTGGTGTCAAAGCCATATCCTGAAGCTCAATGCCAAAAAGTGCATTGTCATCCTCTTTGCTAAAAACTCTGTACCCATGAACTACCACATAGGTGGTAGTCCACTTAACACCGAAAGTGTGATAAGAGACCTTTGGACACAGGTGGACAGTAGTCTCTCCTTTGATAATCACATCACCACAGTGGTCAGGAAATCCTTCTGCGTGGCACACCTCATCACAAAAGGTTTCTCATCCAGAAAAAAAGAGGTCATTGTTTCCCCTCTACTCATCACTCATTAGACCCATTATAGAGTCCAATGCCCCTTTTGGTATGTACCTCACAAGAGATCTACAACAACTGAAAAGGCTACAGAAATACCTCACAAAGAGAATCACTGACCTCAAACAGATGCCCTACACAGACCATCTCAAAAAACACCAGCTTTACTCCGTCTCATATCACCTACTCAGAGGCGATCTCTGCCTAACATACAAAGCTATGTCAAACCCAGAGCTGTTGGACATGCTCCACTTAAGGAAATCCCAATCCATCTGAGCTACATGCTAAACCTTGTCACCACAATAAATAGACCATGCTGAAGGGATAGATTCCTGTTCCAGAGACTTCCCATACTCTGGAACAGCCTACCTATCTATGTCAAACAGAGCTCCTCATTAGCACTCTTCAAGAAAAATCTTGATGATTGGATGGGAAATAGGAAATTCACTTTGGGGATCACTTCTGTGGCTCTGCTCGACAGGGGTACAGGAAAATAATTTTCTTGGGTGGCGAAAGCTAGGGTACCTTTTTGGCTAGGCTTATATAGGCCCTAGGGGCCAATAGCCTAGTACCTACCTGTGAACCTATGAACTTATACGTCATAGGAAGCCAAATTATTAGCCTATAATTTTTAGGGTAGCTTGCAGGTTCTCTCTTAAGTAGGAGCATTGTTTTGCCTGTTGTTAGCCAGGTTGGTGTCTGTTCGAGGTGCACATATAAATAGTTCTTACTCATGGCTAAATCTTCGTGCAAAGATGTTAATTCAGTTTACTATTAGATTTTCAAAGCGAACTCTGTCGACTGCATTGTTGTCAAACACGGAAGTTTGAAAACAGTAATATCAAACACCAAAAGCCAACCTAGGAATGGGTTTTAACATGGGTCGAGATAGGGGAGAGGTTTGTAGTTCGGCATTAACACTGAACACCTATCTCGACCCATGTTAAAACCATTCCTAGGTTGACTTTTGGTGTTCGATATTACCGTTTTTGAACTTCCTCTAAAATGCATCTATTTCCTCTTTTTTTGGTGGTCTTTCAATTCTTTTTACCTTGTTTCCCAATTGTCTATAAAACCTTTTTGGGTCATCAATGAATTGCTTGTTTTGTACTTTTCCTTTATATTTATGTGTGTATATTCTAAGGTTTTCCACCTGTGCTGAAATTTTTAATCTGTTATTTGCGATAGTGCATGATAGATCCTGGTCTGTTCTAATACTGCACATTGCTTTTATCACATCCATCTTTCTAATAATTTTTGTTGATCTATTCCCTCTTCTGTAGTCTTCTAACAGTGACACTTCTTGTCTTAATTTCTTTATAGTTTTCTCTATTCAATACTTCCATGATGGTATTCTATTTCTCCCCTTCCTTCCTCCTCACTACCCTGTGTTCTTGTGGTAGAACTTTATCAGTTATTAATTTAGCAGCACATAATATATCTTGTTTACTTCTGTTATATCACATGGATCTCTATGGACAGTCTTAATTACTGCATTCATTTGTAGTATCAGAGTTCTGACGTTTGGGGTTTTATTGACCTTCTGCAGTCTATTTCTGTCATTGATCTGAATATATCTGTCAATGTCTATTGAATCAAGCAACTCTTCTCTTAGTTCACTTTCTTCCAAACTGAGGGCACATCCCTTGTTTTTCATTTAGTGTGGGCATTCTGTATAAAGTTCTATAGTATCTTCCTGTGGCACCATCTCTTCAGTTTCATCCTTTGCCATCCATTGCTCTGCCATATGGGAGCTCACTGGCCTATCACTCCTCAACATTGACTGCATCAGAGTTTCCACTGTTTTCTGTTCCTTTCCTTACTGTCTAGCTTCAAGTGAATGTTTATACTGGTTTTCCTGTTGAAGGCTCTAAAATATCTTGATATGGCACCTAAGGAATTGCTTCCTGTTCCACTGGTTTCCCCTTAATTTGGATACCAATTGCTCTATCCCATTGTGATGTTTTCTGCATTCGATTTTCTACACTGAATCCTTCACTTTGCAGGTACTTCATAACCTCAGTTTCTATTTCTTTAACATCTCCATTAATAATCACCTTTTCTACATTTCCTCTTTGTCTTCTTATTTTTTATATTGTTAAGTTTTCCATGTCTAGATCCCTTTGCCTATATTTCTCTTCAAATGTCTTTGGTGCTGCTCTTTTTGTATTGGCTAGTTTTATTTTCTCCTTTGCATAAATATTACACCAAATTAAATCTCTCTTTCTTTCCCATGTCCATATTTCTTCTTTAGATGTCTCCTGATCTTCCTGTCTGTCCTTACTTTGGGGACTCACTCCATCATGCTGTGATGTAACCTGTGTTAGACCTTCTACACCAAATCCTTCACTTTGCAGGCACTGCATAACTTCAACTTCTATTTTTTTAACTTCTTTACTAATCTTCTTTTCTACCTTCCATCTTTGTGATATTATTTTTTTATTGTGAAATTTTCCATATCAGATGCCTTTGCCTGTATTTCTCTTTGAATATCTTTGGGCTGCCTTCTTTATATTGATTAATTTGGCTTTCTCCTTTGCATAAATATTGCACCATATCAAATCTCTCTTTCTTTCCCATGCCCATATTTCTTTTCTATACTTTTCAAATATCTCTAGGTTTTGTTCTTTATATTCTCTCACTTCCTCAGATACTTCTTTTTCCAAACAGATCAAAGTTTCTTGATCTATATACTGTTTTTCGCAAATCTGTTGTATTAATGAATGCAAATTTTCAGTTGAAGCTTCTGACAGTTTTTCCTTCTGAAGTATTTTTCTTTCCTGTAATTTCTCTCTTATTCATTTTGTATATCTTGTGTATGGAAATTGTGGGCTTTTGCATAATAATAACAATACATAATTTGTTTCTTATCCTCAATAGTCCACTCTATCATCTTTATGGCTCTTCTTTGGCCTGTCAGTTTTTGTGGACTGCTACTTCCTTCTGCAACAGGGGGCCATCCTCCCCCTGGGCCTGGCCTGGCCCCATTGTAGGAATGTTTCCATATTTTGAAGATTCTACACTGTCATTTCTTCCAGTCCTGGCACCAATGCACCTACCGGGATTGGGCACTTTTATATCCTGGGTCTTGTGCACCCAGCTATCTCTTTTAATTTTTGACCTCCTACTGTCCATCATATGTGCTATATAAATACTGTCTATATATCAGTGTTGCCTTGGTGAGAATTTGTGAAAACAGGGTCCACCTCACAAAGGTACTCACCAAAACTTGAGGATGAATTCAGTTTCAGCACTACTATTCTCCTTTGCTTTCTGGCTTTTCATGCGTCCATTCAGACCCCTAATCTCTCTATTCTGGCCTCTCATCAATTCATTTGGACCCCTTCTGTGTATGATTCCACATTATTTAGAAGGAAGAAAATCAAAACTTGCATGAAATGTGAAGTTATGTATAACCATTTGCCTCTGGGTTTCTTTTTTTCTTTAGTAGTCCACTCATTTTTTGAAGCTTTGCTTTTTAAGTTCATTGAAGAATCCATGGGTTCAGGTTGACTTAAAAGATACTTTTCTTGGACAAATGTGGATGCTTCTTCAAGAGAGTCAAAAGTTTTCTTTCCTTCTGGCAGGGATAGTCTTATTCTTGCTGGGAATATGATTTGTGCTTTGATTCCTTCCTTTTTAAAGATTTTATTAGGGGGGCACATGCTCTTATTTTGGACATTACAGGGGGTGAAAAGGCGTTGTCAAACCTGATAGTTTGGTCACCAATTCTTAATGGAGGAAGGGGCCAGGCAGTTGTTAAAACAAGGTCTTTGTCTTGAGTGGAGATAAATCTTACAATAATAGATCCTGGATGGCTGTTTTTATGGGATGCAGAAGTTGTAGTTAAAGACCTGTGTGCCCTTTCTATCCTGAAGGATATTGCTTCAGGCAGGTTTATGATTTTAGGAATCCAAGAAGCCAGGAAATTAATCATTTTGCCCCCCTCCATCTGTTCTGGGATGCCATAGATTCTTATGTTGTTTCTCCTGGTTCTATTCTCAATGTTGTCTATGTTTTCAATGAGTCTGGTATTTTCTTGAAGAAAAAAGTCTGTTTTTCTCTCTTTCTGTTAACTTGTAGTTTATATCTGTTACAGAATCTTCCAAAGTAGCAATCTCAGTTTCTTGTTTAAGGACTTCATTTAATAAGGTTATTTGTTTGGTGGTATCCTCTTTTATATTGTCCACTTTTAAGTTTGATTTGTCTGTTTTACCCACTTGAACTGTAGTAAGGATTGTCTGTATTTCTTTCTTCATTGGAGTTCTTGCTGAGAAAATTTGGAGCTGCTAATCTTCCTTTGTGAATGTGGTTTCGATGTCCCTTCAATTTGAAAGTTTGAGAGGAAAATATGAAAATGTTACCTTAAAAATTACACCAACCTGTATTTTACGACTTCCAGAATCTGATTTTAGTAGTTTCACGTCTCTGTTGGTGAAGTTAAACAAAAAATCCTGTCAAGAAAAAATGAAGACTGCAGTGCTGTCAGCTCAAGAACTCTACTGCTTTCAGCTTGCCATCCAATCCACCCCCCTCAAGTTCTCCTTTTGAAATATGTTTCAATAAATGTTATTTTAACTGACTGTCTTTTTGTTTGAGTTACTGCCTCTGATGATGGAGTGTCTGCACATGAGGTTTGGAATATATTCCTATACTGACTTCTCAATGTTAATGTTCCTTGCAAATGTAGAACTGCTTTACAGAAAGGATAGAAAGGAAATTTAATTATAAATCATTTTTCCACATTTCTAAGATTGTATGACCCCTGCTATATAATAATTAAATAGCGGTGGGGGGGGGGGGTCCAGTCCTCACATGGTAGGGATTTATGTGAGATGGACTTGCTACAAAACATTTTTTTTTAATTTATTTTTTTCTGTTTTGTGTTTTAATGATTTTCTACAGTTTTAGTTATTTCATGACTGAGTATGAGTGCAGGTGTGTGAGTGTGTGTGTTAACATAGTCATACAAACATATGCATACTTACCTATTATATATGAATAGTTACATTCACTACTGGGATAACTAAAAGTTATTTCTGTGATCTTTAAATAATAAGCAGAATCCTTTATTTAAACACAGTGGAACATTTTCTTTAATTTTCTATTCATGCTGTCCTTTCCTACCCTTCCTTTGCTCTTCTACTCAGTTAGCACTTTCTCTTAATTTGAATTTCTGACATCTATTGTAGCATTCACACTATTTATACATTATTATTATTATTATTATGTATCATTGTATGCTCCCTGGCTTCAGGCCTTCTCTGCCAAGCTGTCCATCAGCCTATTTGTTCCCTCTCTGGAGTGATAGCCAGCTCATTCCTTCTCAGTGAAGCCAAGAGCTATATGGTCTTCTCAATCTCTGACTGAGACAAGAACCTTTTCAGTGCGTTCATTCCTGTTTAGAAATGAGAGCTGGATGCCAGGCAGGCTAGGATTCACGGCATGCTCCTCCCTTCCCAACCAAGACTCTCTACACAGTGACTTTTGCCATTCTTAAATGCTTCCAGCTCTTTTGAGTTATCTATTCATGTATCCACACATCCAAAGACTACTTATTGCCTCTTTTGCCCCAGGATAGGTAAACTAGTAACAGCCAATCACACTCATCCACTCCTGCTACATTCCTTCATATGCCTTAGCCACTAATTGATCCTAGGTCATGTGGGTCATAGTTAAGGCTTTCTCTGTCTATGTGATAAGGCCAGATAATATGATCATAGTTCTGAATTGTGAGATTTTTTTTTCTGGACTTATCATACAGGATTTAGAAAAACTTGTATTTCTCTGCAGGGGAGCATTGCAGCTAAATTCAAGAAAAACTCCAATATTCAGCAAAAATGTGTACTCATAAAGAATAAACAGAATGCAGGTCAGTGCATACCTGAACGTGTTCTTATGACCTGCAAGGGGGATGCAGCCTACCATATTAGGGGAGGCTGCATTAAGCTGCCATGTAACCTAACATGCTACACTGAACTTTCTCTTTAAAGTAGTTTTAGGACTCCATAGAGCCATCTTTTTGAATCCCATTTACTGATTCAGTATTAGTTTTACGTCTGTTCTCATAACTTTTACTAATCCCGTGTTATAAGCTTTTCCATAATAAGTATAAATCATCATCTTCTTTCAGCTGTTCCCGTTAGGGGTCGCCACAGCGGATCACCTGTTTCCATTTCTTCCTGTCCTCTGCATCTTGCTCTGTCACACCAACCACCTGCATGTCCTCTCTCACCACATCCATAAACCTTATCTTAGGCCTTCCTCTTTTCCTGTTACCTGGTAGCTTCATCCTTAGCATCTTTTTCCCAATATACTACGCATCGCTTCTCAGCACATGTCCAAACCAATGTAATCTTGCCTCTCTGGCTTTGTCTCCAAACCTTCCAACCTGGGCTGACCCTCTAATGCACTTATTCTTAATCCTGTCCACCCTCGTCACACCCAGTGCAAATCTTAACATCTTTAACTCTGCCACATCCAGCTCAAATTCCTGCCTTTTTGTCAATGCCACTGTCTCCAACCCATATAACATAGCTGGTCTCACTACCCTCTTGCAGACCTTCCCTTTCACTCTTACAGGTACTTGTCTGTCACAAATCACTCCTGACACTCTTCTCCACCCACTACATCCTGCTGCACTCTCTTCTTCACCTCTCTTCCACACTCACCATTACTCTGAACTATTGACCCCAAGTATTTAAACACATCCACCTTCACCACCTCTACTCCTTGCATCCTCACCATTCCTCTGTACTCCCTCTCATTCACACACATATATTCTGTCTTAGTCCTGCTGACCTTCATTCCTCTTCTCTCTAGAGCATATCTCCATCTCTCCAGGGTCTCCTCCACCTGTTCCCTACTCTCACTACAGATCACAATGTCATCTGCAAAGATCATAGTCCATGGGGACTCCTGTCTGATCTCGTCTGTCAACCTGTCTATCACCATTGCAAATAAGAAAGGGCTCAGAGCTGATCCTTGATGTAACCCCACCTCCACCTTAAACGCATCCGTCACTCCCACCGCAGACCACACCACTGTCACACTACCCTCGTACATATCCTGTACCACTCTTACATACTTCTCTGACACTCCTGACTTCATCATACAATACCACAACTCCTCTCTAGGCACCATGGTATATGCTTTCTCCAAGTCTACAAAACACAATGCAACTCCTTCTGACATTCTCTGTACTTCTCCATCAACACTCTCAGAGCAAACATCACATCTGTAGTGCTCTTTCCCAGCATGAAACCATACTGCTGTTCACTAATCATCACATCCCTTCTTAACCTAGCTTCCACTACTATTTCCCATAACTTCATGCTGTGACTGATCAATTTAATCCCTCTGTAGTTACTACAGCTCTGCACATCACCCTTATTCTTAAAAATCTGTACCAAAACACTTTTTCTCCATTCCTCAGGCATCCTCTCACTTTCCAAGATTTCATTAAACAATCTGGTTAAAAACTCCACTGCCATTTCACCAAAACACCTCCATGCTTCCACAGGTATGTCATCTGGGCCAACAGCCTTACCATTCTTCATTCTCTTCATAGCTATCCTTACTTCCTCCTTGCTAATCCATTGTACTTCATGATTCACTATCCCTACATCATCCAACCTTCTCTCCCTCTCATTCTCTTCATTCATCAACCCCTCAAAGTACTCTTTCTATCTCCTCAACACACTCTACTCGCTTGTGAGTGTTTCCCTCATTATCCTTTATCACCTTTACCTGCTGCACATCTTTCCTAGCTCGGTCCCTCTGTCTAGCCAATCAGTACAGGTCCTTTTCTCCCTCCTTAGTGTCCAACCTTTCATACAACTCTTCATATGCCTTATCCTTAGCCTTTGCCACCTCTCTCTTTGCCATGCATCTCATCTCCTTATACTCCTGTCTACTTTCTTCATGTCTCTGACAATCCCACTTCTTCTTTGCCAACCTCTTTGCATGTATACTCTTCTGTACTTCCTCATTCCACCACCATGTCTCCTTGTCATCCTTCCTCTGTCCCGATGTGATAACAAGCACCCAAGCACCTTTCTAGCTGTCTCCCTTACTAGCTCTGCTGTAGTTACCCAGCTATTTGGTAACTCTTCACTGCCACCCAGTGCCTGTCTTAACTCATCCCTGAACTCCACCTCACAATTACCCTTTTTCAATTTCCACCATTTGATCCTTGGTGCTGCCCTCACACTCCTCCTCTTCTTGATCACCGTCATCCTACAAACCACCATCCTATGCTGCCTAACTACACTTTCTCCGGCCACCACTTTACAGTCTCCAATCTCCTTCAAACTGGCCCTCCTACATAAGATATAATCCACCTGTGTGCATCTTCCTCCACTCTTGTATGTCACCCTATCCTCCTCCCTCTTGTTAAAATACGTATTCACCACAGCCATATCCATCCTTTTCGCAAAATCCACTACCATCTGACTTTCTGCATTCCTTTGTTTAACACCATACCTACCCATCACTTCCTCATCCCCACTGTTCCCCTCACCAACATGCCCATTTAAATCTGCTCCAATCACCACTCTCTCACCCTTGGGTACAGTCATCACCACTTCATCGAATTCACTCCAAAATGTTTCTTTCTCATCCATTGCTCACCCAACTTGTGGAGCATATGCACTAACAACATTAATTATTACACCATCAATTTCCAGCTTCATAAACATCACTCTATCTGACACCCTTTTCACCTCCAAAACACTCTTTGCATACTGTTTCTTCAGAATAACTCATACGCCATTTCTCCTCCCATCCACACCATGATAAAACAATTTTAATCCACCTCCGATACACCTAGCCTTACTCCCCTTCCATCTGGTCTCTTGCACACACAATATACCAACCTTCCTTCTGTCCATCATATCAGCTAGGTCACTCCCTATACCAGTTATACTGCCAACATTCAAAGTTCCGATCCTCACTACCGCAGTCCTAGCCTTTCTCCTCTCTTCCTGCCTTCGACCATGCCTTCCGCCTCTTCTCCTCCTTCGGCCAACAGTAGCCCAATTTCCGCCAGCACCCTGTTGGCTAATAGTACTGGTGGTGGTCGTTGTTAACCCGGGCCTCGACCGATCCGGTATGGAAATATTAACTGGTGACTGCATGAAAAGATTTGGTGAAGTTTTACGCCGGATGCCCTTCCTGACGCAACCCTCCCCATTTATCTGGGCTTGGGACCGGTACAAAGAAATGCACTGGCTTGTGCATCCCAAGTATTAATATCAGCAGGAATTATGTGTATTAAACTATTTCTCCAGTTAAACATTTTGTAGTGCATTATGAACTGTCAAGCTGGAAGCTTTTTTGAGTATGCTTTGTTGTTTCCTTTATCTT
>NC_056737.1:1975470566-1975535566 GCF_019279795.1 Protopterus annectens
CTAAATGTGTGTATGTCTGTTTATATTTTTAAAGGAAGCATCTCAAGTAATATGCAAAATGTTTTTTGTATTCCCAGCAGTAGTGGCAGCATGTAGACTACTGTAAGTTAAGTAAAAAGTATATGCACTTTTCCTCACTGTCGTGCGATCCTGGAGTTAGTATATATAGTTAGGGGGGGTGTGTGGAGACACAGCCCCCACATTGGGGTGTGTGGGGTGCATAGCCACCCACTTAGTTTGGTTTTATATTCTTCAGTTTCTGTTAAGAGGGTACGTAAGTAGTTTTTAAGTTCTGGAGAGAGTTAGTCACTGGGGCTGATAATTCCTTACATTATGAGATTTTCAGTAAAATAATTTAAGTATGAGTCATAAGTAGTATGATTAGATCATGCGATACGTGATGTAAGTAATAATATGTGTAGTGAGGAAAAACACCACAGCTACGTATCTATATTTATTTCCTCACACATATACACACGCGTGCGTACACACACACACACACACACACACACACACACACACACACACACACGCGCGCGTGCGTGTGTTTCAGTATTATGAGTTTCAGTTGTGAGTTTTGAAAATTAGGTGCTTTTATTTATTTGTTTATTTAGTTTACATTTGTTAACCGGGATAATCCAACTGGACTAGGTCCATTTTCAGTGGAGGCTCGGGGAGAAAAGCTCCACAATTAGATAGATTAAGTAACAAAAATAGACAAACAGACAATGATAGCACAGAGACATGCATAATAACAATGGTGAGTTTAAACTGTCCCAATAAACTATGAAATAATTACAAGTCTACAAGTCTAAACCTTACAATCTTGTGTTATTTCAGCAGTAGGAAGATTAGGAAGGAGGCAAAGCAGGATAAGAAATACAGTCATCTTTATGCTATACATGGGCAAATCCAGGTTTTCCTGAGGTGTGATTTGAGTGATTTTTTAAATTGTGTGATAGTAGAGGAAGAAGTTATAGAAGAGGGGAGGTTATTCCAGTTTTTAGCTATGGTATGAGAGTATAGAGTTTTCCCTGCAGTATTGTTGGCACTAGTTATACAGAGGAGAGATGTTTGGGTAGAATGAAGTGGATGATAGTAGAATAGTAGGAAAGTTGTAGTTGTAGAGTTAGAGTTTTGTTAGGGTACTTCAGGATGTTGAAGGCACTGACTAGCTGTTTGTAGGTGAGTAGTTGAGGAAATATTAGCCATTGAACATCCTTAAGTGCCTGGCAGTGATGGGTTCTGAAGGTAGAGCTGTTAGTAAATTTGGCAACTTTGTTATAACATGACTCAATTTTGTCAAGATCAGTGTTTCTAATGTGGGTCAGGATTGGTGCTACATGCATAAGGGTGGACAGTAGGTGAGTTTGAGCTAAGGTGATTTGTGCTTTGTCTGTGAGAAATTTCTTTTGTCTTACAGACTTTTTGGATGGTCTGAGCAATATGGACATCAAAGAAAAGATTTTTGTCTATTTCTTCCCCAAGGAGCTTAGTATGGGCCATAGGAGAGATAACAGTGCCATTTCTAGAGGTTATAGAGAAAGTTAGGGGAGCAGATTTAGATTTATTAGGGGTAAATAGGAGTAATTTAGTCTTGTTGAGGTTTAGAATAAGTTGGATGTCAATGATCCAGCCTTCAACAGAGGTAAATGATTCTTGGGTCAACTGCTGTAGGGTGGTCAGAGATTGGACTGATCAGATAAGCGTTGAGTCATCTGCATACTGTATAAGTGTGGCCTGCTGGGTGGCGGTATGTAGATTGTTTGTGAAGATAGAAAAAAGTAGTGGGCCCAGGATTGAGCCCTGTGGTACACCTATGGTAGTTGAAAATAGAGGAGATAGTTCACCTTTCCATTGGACAGATTGCTGTCTGCCTGAGAGATAGTTTTTGAACCAGGAGATGGCAGAGGGGGCAAAGGATAAGGAGGTTAGAGCATCTAATAGTTTTGTGTGTGAGACCACGTGTTGAAAGCTCTGGAGAGATCTAAAAAAATAGCAGATACATTATTATTATCTCTATGCTGGTTAACATGATTAGTAAAAGAGAGAAGAGCTGGTGGAGAGGAGCTTGTGTGTGTTCAGGAATTGCATAACTTGGGAATGAATACATTTTCAAGAAGCTTAGATAAGGGAGGAAGTATGGCTATTGGATGGTAGTTTGTTAAATAATAAGAATTGCCACCTTTATGTAGATGTATAATATATGATATCTTCCGTACTAGAGGGACATAAGCTTCTTGAATAGATTGGTTGATAAGGTTTGAAACTGGGAAAGATAAGGATTCAGCTGCTATTTTTAGGAAGTTAGCATGTTATCTGTCAGCTGCAAGAGTGGTAGGTATCAAGTTTAGGAGGAGTTTTTTGATTTTTAGGGACAGGAACAGGTGAGAGAGTGAAGGAAGGCAGGTCATCCGGACATTTACTAGAGGCAGATGAAGAGCTATTTTTGGATAGTTGGGTGGGCAGCATCTGGATTGAATTAGTAAAGAGTTAATTAAGTTGGGAAACAATGTTGTTATTATTATTGGAGGAGGTGGGGGTAGGAGTATTTTTTTTTCCAGGTTTTAATAGAGAATTGATAGCATGCCAAACTTTTTGGGGGTCTTTTGAATGTCTGTTTTGGAGACCGAGGAATTAGTTTTGTTTATCAAGTTTGGTTTGTTGTTTAGCCAGATTCCTAAGTTGTTTGTAGTTTTGATTGGCTTGGTTAGAGCTATCCCCTTTCCATTGCTTCCAGGCCTTGTCTCTAGACTTTAGTAAGACTCTTGTGTCCCTTCTTAACCATGGAGCATAATTTGCCTTAGCCCTAATTTTCCTGATTGGAGAAACTGAACTGAGGACACTAGTGAATATATTGTTAAAGTAGTCCATCACCTGATCTAATCATAAGGTTTGTAGAGGTTCCCAGTTGCACTGTTTTAATATATAGTTTAGATCCTGTGGGTTTAGTTTGCAGACATTCCTGATTTGTCTATAGATTATAGGCTTGGGAATTCTGGTACATTTCCTTAGGAGGAATATAGGGTGGTTATCATTAAGCCCATCTGGTAGCATCCTGTCTGGTAGTTTTGTTTGGAGCTGTTCACTAGTGTCCAATCAATAATGGATTTCTTTTGGGATTTTGTATCTATTCTGGTGGGTTCTTGAATAAGCTGAGTAAATCCAAACAGGTTGATCTGTTTGGTGGGATTGTTAGAGTTACAGGCTAGCCAGTCGGTATTTAGGTCACCTAGTAGAATAGTCTCTTGTGGAAGGTTATGTCTGACTCTTTGAAAGATTTCTTCAATTATCGGTTTGTTGTTTTCAGGAGGGATATATCTACAGAGAATGTTGATTTTTTTGGTGTGATTTATAGCTAGAATGGAGCCTAAGGTTTCAATATTTTGAAATTTGCATAGAGGGGTTTGTAGAGGTTAGAGGTTGAGTGATTTTTTTGAAAAGAATTGCTACTCCACCTCCCTTCCTACCTGTTCTGTCTAGCCTTAAGATATCATATCCTGGAGGAAGAATTTCTTCATTTTGGGTGCTAAGTTTTAGCCATGTCTCTGTTATGGTTAGTATATCAGGGGAGTAGTGGGTTATAAATGCATGTAGATCAGGGAGTTTATTGGAGATGCTTCTGGTGTTGATATTAATGATCAGTAGATCATATTTTAGTTTGTTTGAGAGTATGTTGTTACATGGTCCTGGGTTTGGGTGTATGTCTCCAGTGATGAGAAGTGTTGTGCTTATAATCAGAATATGTTTAATCGTATGTGCTATATCTGTGAAGGATCTGCATGGAGTTTTTCTAATTCAAGGATCTGATATTTAGGTCTTGTTTGTGTGTAATATAGTACAATCATTAAATAATGTGCAACAGATGGTAAGGTTTATGTGGGCTTTAGTATGTGCTATAGTATGTGTCGTATGATAGGAAGTGTTATCTAGTGGTATGTTGGTATGTACGGATGTGATGTATGCTAAGGTAGTGAGAGCTAAAAAGAGAAGTGATAGTAGAACTTGTATTTTAGGGTGGAAGTGGTGTTTAGGTAAAGGCAGTGTTCTGATCCAGATATAGGGGTAGGTGAGGGGGTGTAGCTTTTTTGCTGCTATTACCTGTTTGTAAGACTGCTACTGTTTTCAGGATATTTTATGCAGTAGTTTGATTGTGTTGCTAAATACTTATAAATATGCTAAGGTACTAATACATTTCATTACTTCTGCTGTTTCATCTGTAACTAACCCCAGCTTTAATTTTATATCCTTTTAAGAATTTCAGGTTACAATTCAAAATCACTTCCCAAAAATTGGATTTCAGACTAACAATAACTATAACTATAAAGAACTCAGACATTTAAAGGTTAATGGACGCTGATTTCTACTTATCATGACTAAAACTCAAGATCTCAGCTTAAACATTGTCTCCTTTGGAATGGCACTTTCTCTGCCTCAGGTGTAGCCCCGCTCCATTCGCCCTTGCTATGCTCAGGCTCGCTTCATTCCTCTCCCACTCCCATTCCCCCCATCCCCCATAGCATTTCCTTTATATTTCTTTACCATTTCCCTCCTATAATCAAACCCCTGCCCTTCCTGTTTCCTATCTGCCACATATTCATCTATTGCACCACACTCCTTCAACTAACTACACAGAGTTTAGCTTACCTATACTTCCTCCTCTTCCTGGTCCATACCACCTTTTATTATACCTTTTTTCTTCCAGTAATCATCATGTATACACCACTCCTCTCCACTGCAATACTACTATCACTATGTCTTCTCATGCTCTAACATCCTCACCAACAGTATTAACCCCTTATCATTATACCCCTACCCATACACACAACTATAACTTCTCCTATACCCAACAACCAATACTCATATCTGCATATATCCTCCCCATGAATGTACAACTCCCCAAAATAAAAATCCCCCCTCCCATTCCATAATATCTACAAATAAATCAAAATACACTAAATACTACTGAATAACTATCAAACCTAACTACTATCCTATTTTCACTACTCCCATCAGGTGATATCCACCCTAACCCAGGACCCAGTCTTAACTATACCACGCCTCACAATACCTTATCAATCACAAGTAATTTACAAAAAAAAAAAAAAGCAAATCTCCTTTTACTCTATAAACACTCGAAGCATACTTAATAAAGTTAGCCAACTTCATGCTTGGATATCTGCTCAAAACCCAGACATTATTTCCCTTACAGAAACGTGGCTTAAACCACAAAACCTAGAAAAGGATATACTCCCTCCTGGATATAATATAATATGGCTCGATCGCCCTAATAAAAAAGGAGGAGGGATTGCAATTGTATACTCCAACAACTTCACTTTTACATACCCAAAGCTGTCTATACCTTCCTTTTCTCCCGCAGAATTACTGGTAGCAAACCTTAAGCTCAATGACTATACTACTATTACTGTCATATCTGTCTACATTCCACCAGGGGACAACATTCCCTTATTGGAAAGCATTCTCTCCTACCTCTCCCACAACATCCCTAATGAAATCATCCTCCTCGGGGACGTGAACATAAATTGGGAAACACTCACCAGTCCTAACTCAACATACCATATAAATCTATATGGCTTTTCAAAACTTATCTCCCAGCCTACTCATACCAGTAACACTCATTCTACCAGTACAGTCATTGACTGGATTCTTGTCTCAAATCCCTCTAAATACCATAGTCCTGAAACACTTTCTGACTCCCTGAGTGACCACTCTCCAATAAAGGTACTTAGACATACCTCCCACTTATCTAAACCACATAGATACATAACCTGTCGTAAATTATCCAAATTCAACCCAGAAACTTTTAACAATCTCTTACTCGGAATAAAGTGGACCTCTCAAAAGCCTTTGACACTGTCTCACATCCTCTGCTACTGAATAAACTCTCTGATCTCAACTTCTCTACTACAACAATAGCATGGTTCTCCAGCTATTTCACTGACTGACAGCAATCAGTAAGATGGCACTCCTCACTATCATCTCCCCTTCCAGTGAAAATGAGTGTTCCCCAAGGATCCATCCTTGGACCACTACTTTTCAATATCTTCACCAACTCACTGTACTCCTCTTGTCCACAATCCTCATTAGTCCATTATGCAGATGACTCCACAGTTATCACCATTGCTAACTCACCCTTTGAACTTCTAACAGCTATCCAGTCTTCTTTCAACTCTGTTGAAACCTGGCTCACTAATAATCAGCTCATCATCAATCCCAAAAAAAAAACAAACTCTTACTCTTTCTCCCCAAAACAGTTACTCATATCAAATCTACTTTTCAAATAAAATCACTAAATTACACTCTCATAGTTGCTGACTCTAGTACTGACTCTAGTGCTAAACTCCTTGGTGTAAACATTGATGATCAGCTAATATTTAACCTCCATATAAATAATTGTATCAGGAAAACCATTCAAAAACTAGGACTGCTCTACAGAAATTCCTAACCCCTAAATTTAGATCTACAATCACACATGCTTATCGTTTCCATGCCTAACATGCTGCTCCCAAATACTCACAAATCTTAACTCCACCCTACTTAGCAAACTCGAATGAACCTATCACAAAATAGCCACATTTGCTGCACAACGAACCTACAAATCTCACCACTGTATCTCTCTCAAACATCTAAACTGGCTCAAACTACCACACCTCCTACTCCTCTCTCAGCTCCAAATTACACACTCCATTATTTATTCACAATCCTACTGTCCAGCACTAGGCACCATAATCTCCCACTATGTCTCATCCAGACTACTCAGGAGCTCCACCCAAGACCTTTGACAAATTTACAAGCTCAAGTCCAAAATAGGAGCCATTACATACAACTACCATCCCTCTGTTGCTTGGAACAAACTCCCACAAGAAGTTAGATCACTTTCACATCCTAAAGTATTCAAACTAGCCACTAAAGAGTGCTTAAAAAGTCATTGCATTTGTACCTGTTCTCAGCCTCCTTGAATATACCTTCACTAAATAACAAACCTAACTTCCTCTGTCTTACCATCATTTCTTCTCCTCTATACCAAAACATTTACAACTTAAACTAGTCTACTTCATAATTTTTTATGTAACACTGTCTCCTTTCCTTCTGCTGCAGTATTATCTATAATGTTTTTATAGATAATTGTGACTGCACATATATAACTGTTGCACAAGTTTTATTATGAATGATTATAATGTTAACTCTGTTTGTAATGGTTATATATTTTTTGTAACTATGTTTTGGATCTTTTCTTCCCAGGCCTCTGCTGAAAAGGGCTTTTGCTCAGTCAGACAATCCCGGTTAACAAATGTAAAATAAAATAAAATAAAATAAATAAAAAGGGGCTGTGATCAGTGTAACATTATGCAAGCAGATAATTGGTCGAGCAGTTTAAGTATAACTGTACGCAAGAAATAAAAACATTTCCCACAAGAAAAACACTCGGGACTAGCCGCAAAATAAGAAACATAACCCACATGAGATACTTGGAAGGGGCGTGTCCTCAAATTCAAAATGACTAATGGCCAAACCCAGCTAGCAATTTGCCACGCATTTCAGAATGTGGATTAAAGAAAACATTTTTTTAGAAGATCAAAAATATGATTTAACAACAGAAAATGTCCTGTTAAAGTCCATACCAGTGCACAAAGTGAGTTTATATCACAAAAAAGTGAAAGGTAATATACCTTTGCACCAATATGCTGTATGTTAGTACGAGCACTGGTTTAAACAGTTCATTCTTTCAACAGTCTATCTCTTGGTTTTGTTGCCTTTGATTTGGGCTTTGCTGCCTTAATTGGTTTCTTTGCTGCACCTACTGCCTTGGTTGGCTTCTGGAGATTCTGGGATGGACGTTTAACATATTCTGCAGCTCCTGAGGTTTCACATTTAAGGGTAGGTTTAGCTAAATATGCTCTTCTTGATGCCTTATTGCTGAGTGGTTAGAGTAAATTTGGTGTCATCCAGCAGCAAAACCTCACAGTAAAACTCCTCCTGAGCAGTGCAAAAGTAACCCATGCCTGCATCCCCAGCAGGAGAATATTACCATGAAATTCTATATGTACAAATAAAAGATCCAAACTAAAAGAAAATCTACGTCTCAGGCTGATATAGGTTGATGTGGGTCAGGCCCCATTGACCCAGAATACTGAAAATAGACCCAGATACAAACTGCAATGTCAGTACTCGCAAGTAGCCAGTTAGAAACAACTTGTAGGCAACTTTTAAGGGCAAGAACTCAAACAACACAACAGATACCAATGACAGTAACTCCACTATAGGAAAACTAACCCACAAAGGACACGTTCTTTATTCCTATGGGGTACACCTCCTGACAGTTCCTCGCTTTGCTGTCCTAATGTTGGTTACAATCTGCTTTCCTGAAAAAGTGGAAGATGCCATGGAAATGTAGGGTCAATCGGACTATCCAGCAAAGTGTGGCTGTTTATTCGGATGTGCCATCATTTAAAAAACTTCACCTTCTGTTTCTGCAGCTGCATGAGGGTCAGCTAACAGTATCTGTTTATGAACTTTCTTAGATGCAGCAAATCTACAACTTGCAGTTTCTATAAGTTTTGAATTTTCAAGTAAAGAGCATTTTAAAGTGTTTGTGTCTTGCAGCAGTATAGGTACCAGTTCCCCAAACACGATGATTTTGAGCATCACAGTTCTCTGGGCAAAACACTTATAAGGTAATTTTTTTTAGCTGAGCTGCAGAATGCTTAGTCAATCTCAATGCCCCCTTGGTCAAATGAAAGTCAGTCAAATGAAATTTCAGTCATGTGAAGAAGACCCATATATATATATATATATATAAATATATATATATATATATATATATATATATATATATATATATATATATATATATATATATATATATTATGTATGTGTTCATAGGTGTGTACTAGGCTAATGGACCTGGAACCTTTACAAGCCTAGCCCAAAAAAAAATTGCTCAATCACGATGCCACCTGATGTTAGTTCACAATTACCCTATCCAGTAGGGCAACTGGAGTGATCCCAGGAGTGAACTTTCTGTTACCCATCCACTTGTCAAGATTTCTCTTGAAGATGGCCAGCAAGATGCTCAGCTTGACATGAATGGGAAGCTTATTCCAGAGTATGGGCAGTCTTTGGGAGATGAACCTGTCCCTCCAGCATGTTCTGTTAATTGTGGTAATGAGGTTGTGATCTCTGGAGCATGTGGGACAGGGACTGGAATTTCTTTAGGTGTAGCATTTCAAGTAGGGCTGGGTCGGACATGGCTTTGTAAGTCAAGCAGAGATCACCTCTAAGTAGACGATATGAGACTGAAAACAGCAGAAGTTTCTTAAGTCTGTCCATGTAGGACGCGTTTAAGGCGTAAGATCCTTTTTTGAGGTACTTTTGTGGTCTCTTCAGCTGTTGTAGGTGTCTGGTCAGGTACATGCAAAATGGGGCATTATATCTGATGATTGGTCTAATGAGGGATTAGTAGAGAAGGGATGATTACCTCTTTCTTCCTGGATGAGAAACCTTTGGTTATAAGATGTGCCATGTAGAAGGACTTTCCGACCACACTAACAATGTGGTGGTTGAAAGTGACTTCGCTGTTGACCTGGGTGCTCAGATCTATTATGGCCCCTTTAGTGTTCAGTGGGCTCCCATCAACGTGGTAATTCATGGGAAACTGAGTTTTTTCCAGAGGGAATGATAAGGCATTTTCTGGCATTAAGCTTCAGGCCATGGTTCTGACACCAGTCATTGGTCTCAGAGAGGCCCTTTTGTAGGATGTCTGCATCACTTGAGTTGATAATGACTCTTAGCTTGCAGTCATCAGTGAACTTGGTTAGCCAGAGTCCTTCTGTGTTGGCCTGGACTTCTTAAAAGTAGATGCCAAACAGGAGAGGGCCCAGGACCGAGCCCTGTGGGACTCCACTCATGACTGGTCAGCAGTCTGACTTGGAATCTGCAACTTTCACTCTGTGGGTCCTGTCTGTGAGCCAATTTGCAACTCATCTAGTGATATAAGGATTGTTACCTAGTTTGGTGAGTATATCAATGATACCTGAGTGGGGAATGGTATGAAAGGCCTTGGCCAGGTCGAGGTGGGCTGTATGCACTGCCTTACCCTCATCCACAGCCTTGGTGACTGCCTCAAAGAAGTCATCCAGGTTCAGCAGGCAGGATCTCCCCTTGTCAAAGCCAAACTGCGTGTGTGTATGGGTCCATTTGACATGACTGAAGCTCAAATTACTGAATTTCATTTGACTGAGACCACAATATCTAATTTTCAAAATACTGAAAACTAATTTGACTAAATCTCATTACACTGAAAGCTTACAATCCTGAATTTCAAAATAGTGAATTTTAAGAGTAGTTACCATCCCTTTCCACCATTTAGATTTTAAACTCTTTCCCTTCTTAATACCCTTAACGGAGAAACTGATATGGATAGAAATAAAGTAGTCCATCACCTGATCTAATCCTAAGGTTTGTAGAGGTTCCCAGTTGCACTGTTTTAATATATAGTTTAGATCCTGTGGGTTTAGTTTGCAGACATTCCTGATTTGTCTATAGATTATAGGCATGGGAATTCTGGTACATTTCCTTAGGAGGAATGTAGGGTGGTTATCATTAAGCCCATCTGGTAGCATCCTGTCTGGTAGTTTTGTTTGGAGCTGTTCACTAGTGTCCAATCAATAATGGATTTCTTTTGGGATTTTGTATCTATTCTGGTGGGTTCTTGAATAAGCTGAGTAAATCCAAACAGGTTGATCTGGTTGGTGGGATTGTTAGAGTTACAGGCTAGCCAGTCGGTATTTAGGTCACCTAGTAGAATAGTCTCTTGTGGAAGGTTATGTCTGACTCTTTGAAAGATTTCTTCAATTATGGGTTTGTTGTTTTCAGGAGGGATATATCTACAGAGAATGTTGATTTTTTTGGTGTGATTTATAGCTAGAATGGAGCCTAAGGTTTCAATATTTTGAAATTTGCATAGAGGGGTTTGTAGAGGTTAGAGGTTGAGTGATTTTTTTGAAAAGAATTGCTACTCCACCTCCCTTCCTACCTGTTCTGTCTAGCCTTAAGATATCATATCCTGGAGGAAGAATTTCTTCATTTTGGGTGCTAAGTTTTAGCCATGTCTCTGTTATGGTTAGTATATCAGGGGAGTAGTGGGTTATAAATGCATGTAGATCAGGGAGTTTATTGGAGATGCTTCTGGTGTTGATATTAATGATCAGTAGATCATATTTTAGTTTGTTTGAGAGTATGTTGTTACATGGTCCTGGGTTTGGGTGTATGTCTCCAGTGATGAGAAGTGTTGTGCTTATAATCAGAATATGTTTAATCGTATGTGCTATATCTGTGAAGGATCTGCGTGGAGTTTTTCTAATTCAAGGATCTGATATTTAGGTCTTGTTTGTGTGCAATATAGTACAATCATTAAATAATGTGCAACAGATGGTAAGGTTTATGTGGGCTTTAGTATGTGCTATAGTATGTGTCGTATGATAGGAAGTGTTATCTAGTGGTATGTTGGTATGTACGGATGTGATGTATGCTAAGGTAGTGAGAGCTAAAAAGAGAAGTGATAGTAGAACTTGTATTTTAGGGTGGAAGTGGTGTTTAGGTAAAGGCAGTGTTCTGATCCAGATATAGGGGTAGGTGAGGAGGTGTAGCTTTTTTGCTGCTATTACCTGTTTGTAAGACTGCTACTGTTTTCAGGATATTTTATGCAGTAGTTTGATTGTGTTGCTAAATACTTATAAATATGCTAAGGTACTAATAAATTTCATTACTTCTGCTGTTTCATCTGTAACTAACCCCAGCTTTAATTTTATATCCTTTTAAGAATTTCAGGTTACAATTCAAAATCACTTCCCAAAAATTGGATTTCAGACTAACAATAACTATAACTATAAAGAACTCAGACATTTAAAGGTTAATGGACTCTGATTTCTACTTATCATGACTAAAACTCAAGATCTCAGCTTAAACATCGTCTCCTTTGGAATGGCACTTTCTCTGCCTCAGGTGTAGCCCCGCTCCATTCGCCCTTGCTATGCTCAGGCTCGCTTCATTCCTCTCCCACTCCCATTCCCCCCATCCCCCATAGCATTTTCCTTATACTTCTTTACCATTTCCCTTATATAATCAAATCCCTGCCCTTCCTGTTTCCTATCTGCCACATATTCATCTATTGCACCACACTCCTTCAACTAACTACACATAGTTTAGCTTACCTATACTTCCTCCTCTTCCTGGTCCATACCACCTTTTATTATATCTTTTTTCTTCCAGTAATCACCATGTATACACCACTCCTCTCCACTGCAATACTACTATCACTATGTCTCCTCATGCTCTAACATCCTCACCAACAGTATTAACCCCTTATCATTATACCCCTACCCATACACACAACTATAACTTCTCCTATACCTAACAACCAATACTCATATCTGCATATATCCTCCCCATGAATGTACAACTCCCCAAAACAAAAACTCCCCCTCCCCTTCCATAATATCTACAAATAAATCAAAATACACTAAATACTACCGAATAACTATCAAACCTAACTACTATCCTATTTTCACTACTCCCATCAGGTGCTATCCACCCTAACCCAGGACCCAGTCTTAACTCTACCACGCCTCACAATACCTTATCAATCACAAGTAATTTAAAAAAAAAAAAAAACAAATCTCCTTTTACTCTATAAACACTCGAAGCATACTTAATAAAGTTAGTAAAACTTCATGCTTGGATATCTGCTCAAAACCAAGACATTATTTCCCTTACAGAAACGTGGCTTAAACCACAAAACCTAGAAAAGGATATACTCCCTCCTGGATATAATATAATATGGCTCGATCGCCCTAATAAAAAAGGAGGAGGGATTGCAATTGTATACTCCAACAACTTCACTTTTACATACCCAAAGCTGTCTATACCTTCCTTTTCTCCCGCAGAATTACTGGTAGCAAACCTTAAGCTCAATGACTATACTACTATTACTGTCATATCTGTCTACATTCCACCAGGGGACAACATTCCCTTATTGGAAAGCATTCTCTCCTACCTCTCCCACAACATCCCTAATGAAATCATCCTCCTCGGGGACGTGAACATAAATTGGGAAACACTCACCAGTCCTAACTCAACATACCATATAAATCTATATGGCTTTTCAAAACTTATCTCCCAGCTTACTCATACCAATAACACTCATTCTACCAGTACAGTCATTGACTGGATTCTTGTCTCAAATCCCTCTAAATACCATAGTCCTGAAACACTTTCTGACTCCCTGAGTGACCTCTCTCCAATAAAGGTACTTAGACATACCTCCCACTTATCTAAACACATAGATACATAACCTGTCATAAATTATCCAAATTCAACCCAGAAACTTTTAACAATCTCTTACTCGGAATAAATTGGACCTCTCAAAAGCCTTTGACACTGTCTCTCATCCTCTGCTACTGAATAAACTCTCTGATCTCAACTTCTCTACTACAACAATAGCATGGTTCTCCAGCTATTTCACTGACTGACAGCAATCAGTAAGATGGCACTCCTCACTATCATCTCCCCTTCCAGTGAAAATGAGTGTTCCCCAAGGATCCATCCTTGGACCACTACTTTTCAATATCTTCACCAACTCACTGTACTCCTCTTGTCCACAATCCTCATTAGTCCAATATGCAGATGACCCCACAGTTATCACCATTGCTAACTCACCCTCTGAACTTCTAACAGCTATCCAGTTTTCTTTCAACTCTGTTGAAACCTGGCTCACTAATAATCAGCTCATCATCAATCCCAAAAAAACAAACTCTTACTCTTTCTCCCCAAAACAGTTACTCATATCAAATCTACTTTTCAAATAAAATCACTAAATTACACTCTCATAGTTGCTGACTCTAGTACTGACTCTAGTACTAAACTCCTTGGTGTAACCATTGATGATCAGCTAATATTTGACCTCCATATAAATAACTGTATCAGGAAAACCATTCAAAAACTATGACTGCTCTACAGAAATTCCTAACCCCTAAATTTAGAACTACAATCACACATGCTTATCATTTCCATGCCTAACATGCTGCTCCCAAATACTCACAAATCTTAACTCCACCCTACTTAGCAAACTCAAATTAACCTATCACAAAGTAGCCACATTTGCTGCACAACGAACCTACAAATCTCACCACTGTATCTCTCTCAAACATCTAAACTGGCTCGAACTACCACACCTCCTACTCCTCTCTCAGCTCCAAATTACACACTCCATTATTTATTCACAATCCTACTGTCCAGCACTAGGCACCATCATCTCCCACTATGTCCCATCCAGACTACTCGGGAGCTCCACCCAAGACCTTTGACAAATTTACAAGCTCAAGTCCAAAATAGGAGCCATTACATACAACTACCATCCCTCTGTTGCTTGGAACAAACTCCCACAAGAAGTTAGATCACTTTCACATCCTAAAGTATTCAAACTAGCCACTAAAGAGTGCTTAAAAAGTCATTGCATTTGTACCTGTTCCCAGCCTCCTTGAATATACCTTCACTAAATAACAAACCTAACTTCCTCTGTCTTACCATCATTTCTTCTCCTCTATACCAAAACATTTACAACTTAAACTAGTCTACTTCATCATATTTTATGTAACACTATCTCCTTTCCTTCTGCTGCAGTATTATCTATAACGTTTTTATAGATAATTGTGACTGCACATATATAACTGTTGCACAAGTTTTATTATGAATGATTATAATGTTAACTGTGTTTGTAATGGTTATATATTTTTTGTAACTATGTTTTGGATCTTTTCTCCCCAGGCCTCTGCTGAAAAGGGTTTTGCTCAGTCAGACAATCCCGGTTAACAAATGTAAAATAAAATAAATAAAAAGGGGCTGTGATCAGTGTAACATTATGCAAGCAAATAATTGGTCAAGCAGTTTAAGTATAACTGTACACAAGAAATAAAAACATTTCCCACAAGAAAAACACTTGGGACTAGCCGCAAAATAAGAAACATAACCCACACGAGATACTCAAATTCAAAATGACTAACGGCCAAACCCAGCTAGCAATTTGCCACGCATTTCAGAATGTGGATGAAAGAAAAATTTTTTTAGAAGATCAAAAATATAATTTAACAACAGAAAATGTCCTATTAAAGTCCATACCAGTGCACAAAGTCAGTTTATATCACAAAAAAGTGAAAGGTAATATACCTTTGCACCAATATGCTGTATGTTAGTACGAGCACTGGTTTAAACAGTTCATTCTTTCAACAGTCTATCTCTTGGTTTTGTTGCCTTTGATTTGGGCTTTGCTGCCTTAATTGGTTTCTTTGCTGCACCTACTGCCTTGGTTGGCTTCTGGAGATTCTGGGATGGACGTTTAACATATTCTGCAGCTCCTGAGGTTTCACATTTAAGGGCAGGTTTGGCTAAATATGCTCTTCCTGATGCCTTATTGCTGAGTGGTTAGAGTAAATTTGGTGTCATCCAGCAGCAAAACCTCACAGTAAAACTCCTCCTGAACAGTGCAAAAGTAACCCATGCCTGCATCCACAGCAGGAGAATATTACAATGAAATTCTATATGTACAAATAAAAGATCCAAACTAAAAGAAAATCTACGTCTCAGGCTGATATAGGTTGATGTGGGTCAGGCCCCATTGACCCAGAATACTGAAAATAGACCCAGATACAAACTGCAATGTCAGTACTCGCAAGTAGCCAGTTAGAAACAACTTGTAGGCAACTTTTAAGGGCAAGAACTCAAACAACACAACGGATACCAATGACAGTAACTCCACTACAGGAAAACTAACCCACAAAGGACACGTTCTTTATTCATAGGGGGTACACGTCCTGACAGTTCCTCGCTTTGCTGTCCTAATGTTGGTTACAATCCGCTTTCCTGAAAAAGTGAAAGATGCCATGGAAATGTAGGGTCAATCAGACTATCCAGCAAAGTGTGGCTGTTTATTTGGACATGCCATCATTTAAAAAACTTCACCTTCTGTTTCTGCAGCTACATGAGGGTCAGCTTTTTGGAACCCAGTATCTGTTATGAACTTTCTTAGATGCAGCAAATCTACAACTTTCAGTTTCTATAAGTTTTGAACTTTCAAGTAAAGAGCATTTTAAAGTGTTTGTGTCTTACAGCAATATAGGTACCAGTTCCCCAAACACAATGATTTTGAGCATCACAGTCCTCTGGGCAAAACACTTATAAGGTAATTTTTTTTAGCTGAGCTGCAGAATGCTTAGTCAATCTCAATGCCCTCTTGGTCAAATGAAAGTCAGTCAAATGAAATTTCAGTCATGTGAAGTAGACCCATATATATATATATATATATATATATATATATATATATATATATATATATATATATATATATATATATATATATATATATATATATTATGTATGTGTTCATAGGTGTGTACTAGGCTAATGGACCTGGAACCTTTACAAGCCTAGCCCAAAAAAAAATTGCCCAGTCACCGTGCCACCTGATGTTAGTTCACAATGACCCTATCCAGTAGGGCAACTGGAGTGATCCCAGGAGTGAACTTTCTGTTACCCATCCACTTGTCAAGATTTCTCTTGAAGATGGCCAGCAAGATGCTCAGCTTGACATGAATGGGAAGCTTATTCCACAGTAGGGGCAGTCTTTGGGAGATGAACCTGTCCCTCCAGCATGTTCTGTTAATTGTGGTAATGAGGTTGTGATCTCTGGAGCATGTGGCACAGGGACTGGAATTTCTTTAGGTGTAGCATTTCAAGTAGGGCTGGGTCGGACATGGCTTTGTAAGTCAAGCAGAGATCACCTCTAAGTAGACGATATGAGACTGAAAACAGCTGAAGTTTCTTAAGTCTGTCCATGTAGGGCGTGTTTAAGGCATAAGATCCTTTTTTGAGGTACTTTTGTGGCCTCTTCAGCTGTTGTAGGTGTCTGGTCAGGTACATGCAAAATGGGGCATTATATTCGATGATTGGTCTAATGAGGGATTAGTAGAGAAGGGATGATTACCTCTTTCTTCCTGGATGAGAAACCTTTGGTTATAAGATGTGCCATGTAGAATGACTTTCTGACCACACTAACAATGTGGTGGTTGAAAGTGACTTGGCTGTTGACCTGGGTGCTCAGATCTATTATGGCCCCTTTAGTGTTCAGTGGGCTCCCATCAACGTGGTAATTCGTGGGAAACTGAGTTTTTTTCCAGAGGGAATGATAATGCATTTTCTGGCATTAAGCTTCAGGCCATGGTTCTGACACCAGTCATTGGTCTCAGAGAGGCCCTTTTGTAGGATGTCTGCATCACTTGAGTTGATAATGACTCCTAGCTTGCAGTCATCAGTGAACTTGGTTAGCCAGAGTCCTTCTGTGTTGGCCTGGACTTCTTAAAAGTAGATGCCAAACAGGAGAGGGCCCAGGACCGAGCCCTGTGGGACTCCACTCATGACTGGTCAACAGTCTGACTTGGAATCTGCAACTTTCACTCTGTGGGTCCTGTCTGTGAGCCAATTTGCAACTCATCTAGTGATATAAGGATTGTTACCTAGTTTGGTGAGTATATCAATGATACCTGAGTGGGGAATGGTATCAAAGGCCTTGGCCAGGTCGAGGTGGGCTGTATGCACTGCCTTACCCTCATCCACAGCCTTGGTGACTGCCTCAAAGAAGTCATCCAGGTTCAGCAGGTAGGATCTCCCCTTGTCAAAGCCAAACTGTGTGTGTGTATGGGTCCATTTGACATGACTGAAGCTCAAAATACTGAATTTCATTTGACTGAGACCACAATATCTAATTTTCAAAATACTGAAAACTAATTGACTAAATCTCATTACACTGAAAGCTTACAATCCTGAATTTCAAAATAGTGAATTTTAAGCCATAGACATGCACACTTACAACACCAACGACTAACTCTTTCCAAAACTTAAAAACTACTTAATTACCTCTTTAACAGAAACTGGATGATATAAAACCAAATTATACCTATAACTATATATACTAACTCCAGGATTGCGCTACTCTGGGGAAAAGGGCATATACCTTTTACTTACCTTACAGTACTGTGCACACTGCCACAAGCACATGAAACATCCACCTTATTACTTTAGATACTTTCCATAAAAATGTAAAGAGACATACCCACATTTAGAAACACTACAACACTACTTTCTACACTACTAACAGTATTCTGACAGTTGGTACTTTAAGTTACAATAATGTTGTTCATCACAAGCAAGTCACGGGTGAAGGGAAACATAGATTATATCTATGGCTTAAAATTCAGTATTTTGCAATTCAGGATTGTCAGCTTTCAGTATAATGAGAGTCAGTCAAATGAGTTTTCAGTATTTTGAACATTAGGCATTGTGGCCTCAGTTAAATGAAATTCAGTATTTGAGATTCAGTCGTGATGCGGACCTGTGTGTGTGCGTTTGTGTGTGTGTATGTGTGTGTGTGTGTGTTATTTTTTATATTTTTTCCCCTAACAGATTTGTTTGTTTTTCAATTGAATTGTACAGGTTATAGGTCACATTAAAGGTGGGAAAAGTTTTGAAATGATTTATTGTGGGCTCATTTTTTTATATCACAAAAGCCTGACATTTTATCAGGGGTGTGTACACTTTTTATATCCACTGTATATATATATATATATATATATATATATATATATATATAGGTTCATAGGTAGGTACTAGGCTATCGGCCCAAGGGCCTCACGTAGCCTAGCCAGCAAGGTACCATAGCTTACGCCACCCAAGAAAGTTATTTTCCTGTGCCACTGTCCAGCAGAGACACAGAAGTGTGTGTGTATATACATATATATATATATATATATATATATATATATATATATATATATATATACAATATTTAATTATACACACAAACACACACACACACACACACACTATATATATATATATATATATATATATATATATATATATATATGACATATGAGTCTGTGTGTGTGTGTGTGTGTGTGTGTGTGTGTGTGTGTGTGTGTGTGTGTGTGTGTGTGTGTGTGTGTGTGTGTGTGTGTGTGTGTGTGTAGAGAAAGACACAGAGACAGGGCAAGATATGTAGGTTACATTGCTGAGGCATGAACTAAAAACTCTAATAGAATGTACACATACATGTATTGATAGAAAATAGTATTAATTCTAGCATCTTGATCATCCATTAATCATGTATATGCACAAAAATTCACCCATTAAACGGATAACAGGCACACAAGAAACAGATTTTTCATCAATACTCAGAATGGAAACATATATTTTCTATTTAATAAACGTCATATTATACCAAAAGATCATCAAAGTGATATTTACTGAAATTTACTTAATGAAGTTAAGTATCGGTTTAATCATGCTTGCCACATAAATGAAACAGTGTAGTTGATATATTTGTCTTGAGCATAAAACTCTATTATCATCCATGCATCCAGACCCCCTTTTTTCCCACTTTTGCACATGGAGGTCACTGCAGTAGTGACAGTCATCTGTTGACAATGTTCATACCACTGGGTGGCTAGCCCTGCCACAATCACCACCATCAAATAATGTTTATATTTGACTCATTAGTAGATTTTGTTTGTATATTTCTAATATACAGAAATAAAAGTAAGAGGATGTGCTGTGGTCTGTGATTAAATCTTGTTGACTTGTCTTTAATGAATAGGCCAGAGGTCAGAGACAGCCCTTATTCCTCACTTGAATTGTTTAAAATGCCTCAAAAACAAAGCTTCAAAACTGTTAGGTCACTTCTTGAAATCAGTTCAGTTTTTGTAGATGCAGTTTGTTTGATTAACATTCCTTTGAGAAATGTTAGTTTGTGCTCGGGCATCTGCAGTCATAATTCATAATTTAAATTCCTTGTTTATATGGCCTAAACGTGTTTTTGTGTCAGTGTTTTTAGAGTACCTCTCAACTTCTTACATCAAGAAGTCTAGACAAAGCCTAAAATAATGAACTATTTATGCCATCGCTTAGGAGGCTGTAGCTTGCTTTGAAGAAATTTCTTAACCTTTTTGCTCTTGAGGGGTATCGGGTATGATTGTTACTTCAAATGAGACTTGTTGATCCTACTACTGTTGGAACTGTATGGGTATCCTTCTTTCACATTGCCCTTATTTCTGCCTGCAAATCCTGATATTTTATGACTTTGTCTCTCTCTGTACGTATGACACTGTAGTCACCAGGTATAGCAATTTCAATGATCATTACTGTTTTTGTTTTTTTCATGGACTACTTTATCTGGTTTTCTCACACCTATTTTTGAACTGTTGGTAATGGGTGATCATATGTGATATAAACTTATAAAGCTTTGTGGCTCATTTTTCCAGTGTTTTTCAGTTACTTTGATATTATAATGTTTGCATAATCCCAAATGCAAAAGTCTTGCCACATTATTATGTCTTTCAGTGTACAGCCTTCTGCAATTAGTATATTAAATTGAGCAACAAGATGTGCAACTGTTTCCAATTCTGTTACAAAACCTACATTCCTCTGTTTCTCCCACATATTCAGTGGAGTTTGTAAAGCAACGTGTACATAGTCCACTATCTTAGACGCCAATATTAACCTTTTAAATTTTGGTTTAAATTCACCTCTCCTTAACTAGTCCTGTGTTTAGTCCTGTTCAACATGAAGTTGTTCCAAGAGTTTTCTATACTTGCAACTGTATTTGCTTTATATTGGTGATTTCTTTTTACACCAATATAACAACACTGGTATCTTAAAAATTTCAGACATTTAAATTTATATGATTTAAATACTGCCATTCAGTACCCTGTGATAATTTCCTACTACCGTGAGAATGGAGAAAGTTGGAGCAGACACCCCTTCACAATTGACAAAGACCTGATCAGGAGGAATGGACATTATTTTAGAAGTGGTTGTTAGTTAAAGAGTTTTAAGTGTTTGTGACTGACAGGCTTTTGTAACACAGAAAAAAATACACAACAAACACACACTGTTGGCATTGCACTTATAAGCTTTCTGACCAGTACAAAAGTTGTGAGTCACTGAGCAATGAGAACTTGGTAAGAGTTTTTAAAATCATGTGTCATCATCATACCCCTGAAATGGCTGTCAGTGAAACCAATTCAAAACTTACAGGCATACAGAAAGTGCACAGGATATGCCTTTACAGCTAACAGTAGATGCTACTTTCTGAAGCTCATACTATGATTGTATGTCTCCCATGCAATAAAACATTAACGCAGGCAGTACAGTGTCCACAGGAAGAAGGCAAACAAGACACCTGATAATGCTGAAGTTTTATATTTGGTTACATCTCACAGTGCATGTTCATAATAAAGTTATTGAGAACTATCCAAACCAAAGTGCATGTTTTATTCTAGCAACAGTAAACAAACAAAAGTTTGGCATTTGCAGACTGTATTCTCATAGATGGTAATTCTGTATATATCCATCAGTCTGTAAACTGCTGCATGGTGTTCAATGTCCAGTAACAAGTGACCACCACTCACATTTGTTCTGTTGTTATATGTAGAAATGCATGGAAAGCCTCTTTCTTAATATATATGTATATACACATATATATATATATATATATATATATATATATATATATATGTGTGTGTGTATATATATATATATATATATATATATATATATATGTATGTATCATTTATTTTGGAAATATTTTTAATGAATTCTGTGGACTTGCAGATTAAATTTTAGTATGTGCTTAGCTGACTGAAAAGAGGTTTTAAATACTGTTTGCATCAGCTACAAGACTAGAAATCCTAAATGCTTAAGATGGGCAATCTGGTTCAGAGACTGTGTGTTATCAAATTTATGGAAATAATTTTACTTTTGGTAGAACAACTACTGCACTACATTCCTTACTGACAATATATACACACCACACCGACTGAAGACACTAACAGGCAAAGTGTGACATGTTCAAGTCAACATCATGTTTTTTTTTAATTATTTACTTTGAAATGAATGCTTAGCAGATCGCTGTTGAAGAGATGTGGCGGTGAAGGTTAAGTTATCATCTCACCCATCATAGTATGACAGTTTTGCAATATTTTGATTTTATTTTTTTAGATATTTTTAACCATATAAACCCACAGGAGACATGTTCCAACAACACTGAATATCATCAAGTAGTGCCAGAATTATTTAAGGGCAAAGTTGTGTAAATGCATTGCCAGGTGTATCGATGCTCTCTCTGCCATCTAGGCAGACAAATACTAACTAACAAAGTGAAGTGTTGATGCATGATTCATGTGCCTCCTCCCTCAAAATGCAGGAAGCTATCTTTCATCATCAGAGATTTACTGATATGGCACAAGAGCAAGCTGACCTTAGCCTACAAGAGTTTATACATTGTACAACTAAACATTCTTCTTTCTAGGTAGCACGTATAGTTATATTTATATTTTAGACTGCTGATACTACTACGTAAGGATACTTTGCAAAGATCATACTGACATGCATGTCAGCCAGAGTCGTCCCTCTGTTGAGGCACTCATTAACAGGTCCTTCTCCATGCCACACATAACCTCTACATGAGAGCAAGAAAAAAGGTCCCTCTTATCTGGCACTCCTCAACAGTAGAGGAGCAACAGGTCCTAACACCTGCCCTATACTATGTGTGTCTATGTGAGAGCTAAAAGAATTCCATGTGTTTTGGACAGCGCAGTGGTGCAGCAGTAGCATTGTCGCCTCACAGCAAGAGGTTCTCTGGTTCGATTCTTGCTGGAGTGCCTTCTGTGTGGAGTCTGTATTTCCTCCCTGTGTTCATCTGGGTTTCCTCGCACATTAGAAAGACATGTGTCTAGAACATTTCTCCCCGGGCCTCTGCTGAAAATTGGCTTCATTCCAAGTCAGACTTCCTGGTTAACAAATGTTAAATAAATAAATTTGATCTGGTGCTCATCAACAACAAATGTGTGCCAGCTACTGAAGTTCATTGTCTCCCTGATGCTGTCTGTGATAGAGCTAAAAAAAACAGCTGCTGGTTGTGCCCCTCAGTGCACTGCACCCAGGAATGCCCCCTTCTCCCCTCTATGGATACGCTATTAATACTAGCAGATGAGTAAATGTCAATCCCCAGCACAAGAAGAGCACCATCTCCAAATCACATTTTCCAGAATAACAGTTACAAACCACTAGTAAATGCACACAAGAACTTTGTCTACACTCTGAAATTTTGTTTTGCGATGTTAAATCATGGTGTAGTTAAGGTCCTGTGAAAGGAGCAACCTGTACAAATACATTATGCTGCTTTGTATTTACTGCAGTTGTATTTTTTGAAATCAAGAACATTTTACAAGGTGCATACAGAATACTGCTTTATTGTTTTATTTAAACTCACAATGTCTTATAAACATATGCCCATCTCAGAACCCAGAAAGAGTCCACAACTAATTCATTCAGGTAGCCTTAACTAAGTTACTTAAAATGCCACATCACTGGGAACTACCAGGAGACTTCCTGTGGGGCCTTTTGGTAGTATAATTAGCTCTGCCAAAATTCCCATCAGTAATGTTAAACAGCATAAATACTTTGGAATAGATATGAGACAAATATGAGACAAAATCAGACATGTTCCTAAAAATTAGAGACAGATAAGAAGAAAACTACTCTTAATTCAGGTAAAAGGTCAACAGAGCAACAGTCTGCATCAACATGCATATTCTGTAATCAAAAAGTGAAACTCTAATTAGACTAGCACTTCTGACTGACTTTTACCCCTCAGTGATTAATCAGAAAATGTATAAGGGGTGTGGTGGTTTGGCAGTTAATTCAGATAATAAGGTTGTAAGCTCTTATTCAGATAATCCATTTTCCTATAGTGTGACTCTGAGTCAGACACAACCAGACAGTGCTCCTGAAAAGTGTGTTTACCTGATTAACAAGTGTAGTAAAAAAATGGGTTTACCTGCTTAACAAGTGCAGTAAAAAAATGTAATTGCAGAACAAATGTGTTTTGATTCTAATGACATTACCAGTAAGTCTTTTTGTAATAAGGGCTGTCTGCGTTATCAGGTCTCAGGGATGTCCTTAGGTTGTCTGTAACAGTAGCAGGTCTCAGTAATCTGAATGCAACCATACACCAACACCACACACAGTTGCAAATGCCAGTATCAGTTTTTTCTAAAATAAATTCATTTTCTGTTTTAGATCCAAATTCAGTCTCCACTTTTCCAAAAAGCACTCTGCTTTTTACCACTGTTTTAGTTGTAAATGCCAGGTTCTTATTAGCTGAAATGCTCTCCAGAACCAAAACAAAACAGCAGGCCAACCACAAAAATTACTTCCTAGCTACTGCTAATTTGTGGTAACGCCATTTAAAAAAATGTGGAGAGACCTTTTAATTGTTACTATTTCAAGGACTGGTGCAATTACCAGGGCACACAATTTCACAGAAGGGGGCATGCATCCCCTGTGTTGCTTGGTATAGTACCACTCTGCATGTTTGTAATCTCATGGATCGATTATGCTGCAGCTAGACAGTAACCGCTGTAATAGCACAGATATGATGCAAAGTCTGACATGAGCAGAAATAGCAGCATTAATTGTATAGACAAATAGACAAAACTGAGACAATAGTATCTTTTTTGTACAAGCAGCAACAATGAATAATTGCTCTGAAGGGCAGCATGTACTGCTGCATGCTATATTCCAACATCATACAGCATGCACTGCTCCCTACCATATGAACAAATTACTATATTACTTTAAATTGACTGATAGAAATCATATCAAACATGATCATCAGTGATCAGTATGAGTGAAGCACAAAAACATTTAAGTGAAGTTATCACAAATGTAAACAAATGCATGGCATTTGCAATCATATAAAACAACTAAAATCTTAATTTTTATGTAGGGGGTTCTGTCCCTACATCCACAAAAATGAAGTATACTAACTCCACAGTAGCACAACTGCAGAGAAAGAGGAAAATTCCTTAACTATACATAGTTAAAGGTTTTCAGTTTGACTATAATAAAATGAGACCACTTTCACCAGCGACAAACATGACCAAAAACAGAAGTATATGATAATGAGTGCTGCAACAAACGAATGCACCCAAATAAATATATAAAATAGCACTAGCTTACTGTTTTCATTATGAGTACCATTTCTCCAAAGGAAAGGGTAGTGCTGATGGATAAACCAAAAGACCCAGCCACCCAGTGGGCACAAGAGGCATATTGATGCATCCTAGCTTTTGCCCATTTTATAGCTCTGTTGTAAGAAGTCCTTTACAGTCATGGACAAGCATAATTTGAGACTGCATAGGACAACTCATTAGCATGTATGGTCATAGAGGTGGTCAACATAAATGATTTCATCCATACATCACTTCTGGAAAAAAATGTTTTACAAGCAGCATAAATTCAAGTTAAGAGGAATGGTGCAACGTGAAGACAGAACCACACTGATGAGGATAAGTAGTACAATTACTCTTACTATTATTATTTGTTTATTTATTGTAAATATGCTGGCAGTGATCAGTTAGATGGTTTCACTGATATGTTTTGTTTGTTTCCTAAAGTTCACTACAAAGCCAAAAAATGAGGTGTGAGGCAAGGGGAGCAAAAGGCCAAAATCTGGGATAAATTTTAAATAATACTGCACTTTACTTAAAATGTAAATACAACAACAGGTTTCAGTCTTTGCATCATTGTTGTTATCAACACTTTTTCCCATGTTCTACATGCAGTTGGGCTGTTGTCAACTGTCACCATCTCTTTGAATTCAGTGCCACTCTCCTACTTTCTTTGATAGTCATGCCTGATCGTTGCAGGTCTTCTGTCATACAATTCAATCATTTCTTTGCTGGATATCCTTGTTTTCTTTTGCCTACTTCATGTCTGTCCCAAATTATCTTCAGAAGATTGACTTCTCCTTTTTCTGCACATGTACCTAACCCACTGTAATCTGTTTTGTGATCTTCTCTGCAATGGCAGCTACTTTGGCTTATGCTCATTTGTCCTCATTTCTTTGTCTGTCCCAGAGTGTGCATCCTAACACCCATCTCAAGCTCTTCTCCTCCAGCTTTCTGGTCACACCACATGTTCTTCGTGTTTCACTGTTGCAGTCATTACATTTGGGTAATCTGCTGGCAGGTTGCCCTCAGTCGGCCTGAATTCCAAAGTCTTGGGTCCTGCATTGGTTGCTGTCTACTCTTCCATGATGTCAGGTCATCAGGGATATAAAACATGCAGCCGACACCATTTTCGTTAGTCTTTCTTGCCGCGCGGTGCCTGAAGCAGAAGCATTTCGCAAGTGCCGGTCGGCCGACTACTGAAATATTCGAGTTTGAGTTTCAGAACCGAAGTCTTCACTAAAGCTAAGTACCCCGTTGGGGAAACTTTTTTTTCTTGCTTTTTACCGATGTCAGAAAAAAGTTAATAATAGTATTACTTGTGGGAAGCAAATACCTCATAAGGATTTCCATTTATACTGTATTCCTTGCCTAGGCCCTGATCACAACGTGCCTGGCTGTCGGTTTTGTGCTAGATTTAACCAATGCACTATTAAGCGTCGGTATATTTTTGCATCAAAGTATTTTGGAAACAGATTTAATTACCCAGAAATATCGTCGGATAGTAATCCGACTACGGGAGTACATAAAAGACGCAAAGAAAAGGACAGAGAAAGGCAGTCAAGATTCAAAACTGATGATGAAGCTTCTCCAAAGCCAGTCGCTGGTTTGCCGGTACTCAGTGAGGCGCTTTCGCAGCCCCTGATACCTGCTACCTTCGAGTCGCAGGCCTCTACCGACACCCATGTGGAGTCTGGCATGCTGCAAGATACTCAAGGTATTGGACCAACAGATATATATCTCCCTCTGATGGGTCCGGAGCTGCTGAGCAGGCACCAGCTTCTGAGGATGTATTCAGACCTCAACATTTGTATATCAAACCGACGAAAGCTGCAAAACCAAAGACAAAAGCAACTTCTAAAACTAAAAAACCTTCGCATGAGCCACGTGCACAGGCCTCTATGCCTAAAAAACAGATTATCAAAATGGCTGAAGACCTTATTACCTTTATCAGGGGTACCCATCCCCCTCCTGATAAGAGGCCTAGCCAAGACACTGATTATGAATCTTCAGATCAGGTTTCTATTTCTTCTGATTCCTCTTCTGATCAGGAATTATCTATGACTCCCTATGAGGATTCTGATGCTGAGGACTTCTCCTGTGGATTATTCATTTGGAGAAACCTTGCATACTTTGAGGGAGCATTTTCACTGGGAGAGTCAAGACTTCTCGGAATCAAAAAAGAGGCTCAGGGATTTCTTTCTTCTTCCTCAGCACAGGCCTTTAGCCATTCCCCCTGTTTTAGACATTGTGGATGATGTGTTTTCGGAGTCAAGCTTGACCCCTGACTCCTTACCTCCAGCTCCCAGTAAACCTGACAGATATTACAGGGTCCCTGACTCACATAAATTTTTATTTAGAAACCCTGCTGCTGATCCTGAAACTATTTCACAGGTCCAAAGGGAGTTAAGGCCTCAACAGCAAAAAATCCTACCCCCTCTGACAGAGATTCAAGGGCACTGGACAGATGGGGAAAAAAGGTTTATACATCTGCAAACTTGGCAATCAGGGCCTTAAACTGTCAATTTCATATGCTTAAGTACCAACAACGTGTTATGGGATTGCTGAAACAGAAAATGATGTTGATTTCAGAATGTGCAGAAAATAAAGAATTGCAAGAATTATTGCATGCAGCTGAACAAGTTGGAAAGCATACTTTGGAATGTGGTTTTGATTCCTTAGAGGCCTCCTGCAGGGCAGCAGTTACTAGATCTGTGATTAGGAGGCATGCCTGGATAAAGGAACAAAATGTGCCTGATCATGTTAAAGCTAAATTGCTAGATGCACCTTTACAGCATGATTCTCTGTTTGGTATTAAGGCAGAAGAGGTTTTAAAGAAAATGGAAGACAAAGCTAAGTCTATGCAAACTGTTAAACACTTTTTACAAGTGCAGCCACCAAGATTCAGTGGAAACTGGCCTTCAGAAAATTGGTCCTTTCCTGTGTCAGACAGAACTCAAAGGGGCAAATCCAGATGCCTTAAGGGTTCCAGATACCAGGCGCAAGATTCATACAGGTCAAAGCAATGGGGCGCTTCCACCTCCAAATCTGGAGGAGATAAAGCGCAAGCCTACAGAAAGCAATCCCAATTACTTCCCTCTGCCTACACCAAGCACTTATCTTTTGGCAGCACCCATAAGGGGAAAATTAGCACTTTTTGCTCAAAATTGGCAGTTAATAACCCAGGACACGTGGGTACTAAACATCGTATCACAGGGATACAGATTTCATTTCCACACTCTGCCAATGGCAAATGGTTGGCCAGATCTGACAAAAAATCAATGGACAGAGGCACAGAAACAGGTTACGTCCCTCATGGATATGGGGCCATTCAGACAGTACCAGAACAGAAAAAAGGACAAAGTTTTTACTCAAGACTGTTCTTGGTACCCAGATAGGACAAGGCCTGGTGGCCAATACTGGATTTATCGATTTTGAACACATACCTGGAAATTCCAAAATTCAAAATGCTGACTTTGCAGCAGCATCTGCCCATGCTGGGCAAGAATGCTTGACTGGTGACTTTAGACCTAAAAGAGGCATACCTGCATATCCCAATAAGACAATCGTGCAGAAGATACCTCAGATTCAAGGCTGGCTTAATGCATTACCAATTCTCTGCACTGCTCTTTGGCTTATCTACTGTGCCCAGGGTCTTTACAAAGTGCCTGGCACCAGTAATTGCATTTTGCAGACATAAAAGTTTACAAATATAGCCTTACTTGGATGACTGTCTCATTCAAGCAGAGAACAAGGACACTCTTCTTCAACACCTGGCATTTGTGAAAAGGCTTCTAACATGCCTAGGGTACACAATAAACGAAAATAAATCACAACTGGTACCTTCTCAAAAGATAACATTCCTGGGTACAAGATTGAATACAACTGCCCAGATGGCTTACCTCATGCCAGACAAACAAAGGCAACTGACTACTTACTTTAAACTGATGGCAACAAAAACCCAGTTATCTGCAAGACAAATTATGCAGGCTCTAGGATTCATGGCATCCTGCATCCTACTGATTCCATATGCAAGACTGCATATGAGGAAACTTCAGTGGTACCTAAAAAGCTTATGGAGTCAACATTCTCACAGTCTGGAAGCAATGATTCCTCTCATTCCCTGCCTACAACAGGAGTTTCCTATGGTGGGCAAAGGCATGCCACCAAAACATGGGATGGGCCTTCACTCTCCCCCCTGCCAGCCAAACCTTAACAACAGACGCATCAGATTATGCCTGGGGGGCCCACATGGCAGGAAGATGCATTCAAGGCATATGGACCCCAAAACAAATGCATCTACATATCAACCAGAAAGAGATGCTAGCTGTTCAAAATGCCCCAACAGCCTTCAAAGACTTACTTCATCCAGGACAACTACTGATAAAGACGGACAACACCACAGTCATGTGGTATATAAACAAGCAAGGGGGCACACACTCATACCCCCTTTGCAGATTAGCCATGGCACTGTGGGACACAGCTTTGACCTACCAAATACATCTTCAAGCTCAATTCCTGCCAGGAAAACAAAATACACTGGCAGACGATTTAAGCAGAAACCTTATGAATCCTCACGAGTGGAAACTAAATCCGCAAGTCTTCAGCATAACAGAGAAATGGGGGAGCCCAGACATAGATCTATTTGCCTCTCCTCAAAATTATCAATTGAAAAGATTCTGCACAAGGACTTATCACAGATAAGCATGGAAAGTGGATGCCCTATCCTTCAGTTGGAAAAACCTATCAGTTTACGCCTTTCCTCCTCTGTCTCTTCTCCCCAAGGTCCTCCTAAAAATCAGACAAGAGAAACCAAAGATGATACTAATTGCCCCAGACTGGCCCTGCCAGTACTGGTACCCAATCCTAAGGAACTTGTCTCAATACCCAGCTTGGACCTTACCTCAAAGACCTCAACTACTGTCCCAGCAAAACAATCAGATCCTGCACAATCAACTACAGACACTGAACCTGGCAGCATGGCTGATCATGTAGTTATACAAACAACACCTCTCAGTAAAGCTGTGATGGGTGTTATTTTGGAAGCCAGAAGGCCTAGTACTAAAAAATCTTATGCTGACAAATGGAAGAGATTCTGTCCTTGGAATCAAGCACAAGGAACTGATACAGCAGAACAAAATATTCCTCAGATATTACAATACTTAACTGAGATGCTTGACAAAGGCCTATCTTTCTCATCAATCAAAATCCATGCCTCTGCCATTTCGGCTCATTACAATACAGAGCCCCCAATCTTTTCTAATCCTTTATTAAAGCAGTATCTTAGAGGATCCAAAAATTTAAGGCCTCCTAGAAGATCACCATTACCTGCATGGGACCTCAGTTATGTGTTTGAAAAGCTTACCCTGCATCCATTTGAACCAGCTGCTACTGCTGATATAAAGTTTTTATCATGGAAAACAGCTCTGCTACTAGCAATTACTTCAGCAAGAAGAGTTTCAGAGCTACAGGCCCTCATGGCTGTAGAGCCTTTTATCATATTTTACCCAGACAGGGTGTCTCTGAGGACAAATCCTACTTTTATGCCTAAGGTGGTTTCCAGTGTGGCTCTTAACCAAACAATTCATCTGCCAACCTTTTATCCAAATCCGTAGAACAAGGAGGAGAGAATTCTGCATTCCTTGGACGTACACAGACAGCTAATATTCTACTTGAGCAGGACTAAAGCTCTAAGAAAAACTGAGCAATTTACTAGTGTCATATGCTGCAGGATCAGAAGGAAAGGCTATTACAAAGCAGACAATTTCAAAGTGGATAAGCCACTGCATCCATTTCTGCTACTTACACCATGGTAAACCTGTGCCCAGGGCATTATGTCTCATTCCACCAGAGTTGCAGCTACTTCAGCAGCCTTTCTCAGAGGAGTTCCAATCAAAGACATTCTAGAGGCTGCTACTTGGAGTTCTGTTCACACCTTTACAAAGCATTATCATTTGCCTCTCTATTCTAAGTCCAGGGCAGGCTTTGCAACTGCAGTGCTGCAGGGCCTTATAGCCGCAACTAATGCTCTTTAGCTCCAGCCTCCCAACCATAGCTTTGGGATTCTACCCAAATGTAATGACTGCAAAAGTGAAACACGAAGAACATAGTACAGTTGTGTACACTTACCATAAATGTAGATGTTCGAGTGTATTCACTGTTGCAGTCCAGGTTACCCTCCCACCATCCCCCTGTCATTCTGGAGTTTATCTTTCCTTCTCTATCTTTTACAACCTATGTGGTGTATTTGCTTGTAGATGAAGGTAAAGTTTATATTGATATATATATATATATATATATATATATATATATATATATATATATATATATATATATATATATATATATATATATATACATATATATATATACATATATATTTGCTACCTTTTTGGGGCACCTGACATCGGGGGCAAGAAAAACTAAAGAAAATGGTGTCGGCTGCATGTTTTATACCCCTGACGACATGATGTCATAGAAGAGAAGACAGCAACTGATGCAGGATATATATATATACATATATATTTGCTACCTTTTTGGGGCACCTGACATCGGGGGCAAGAAAAACTAAAGAAAATGGTGTCGGCTGCATGTTTTATACCCCTGACGACATGATGTCATAGAAGAGAAGACAGCAACTGATGCAGGACCCAAGACTTTGGAATTCAGGCTGACTGAGGGCAACCTGCCAGCAGATTACCCAAATGTAATGACTGCAACAGTGAAAACACTCGAACACCTACATTTATGGTACGTGTACACAACTGTACTTTTCTTTTCAGCTTTTTGGCATTTGTCTGTCGTACACTGTTTCTGACAGTTTGTGTGAGTTGGCTGCAGTCCCTCCCCCCCTCAATTCTAGCTTTGACATCCTTATTCAAGACTTGTCTTCTGTTCTCTTCAGCCACCCTTCCCAGATACTTGAAGCTGTTAGTGTCCCACTTTCTTCTCTTCTGTCTCAAGCTCCTTCTGATTTTCCCCATTTTCTGCCATTATGACTGTTTTATCTGTACACAGTTTCATCCCATGTGCCTTCAGTTTTGCATTCCATTCCCCTATCCTTTGCTGACATTCTTGCTGTCTGCCAGTAATGCCACATTATAGGCATACAACACAACCACTTTGTAGATCTGTTCTGTCAGACCTGTTTGCTAATGTAGTCCATCACCAGTATGAACAGCAGTGAGCTGAGAGCTGAGCCCTGATGTATACTGACTCCTTCTGGGATCCCCTTTGTGAGACTGAACACCATTTGTATTTGAGTTATCAGATCCTTATACAGAGCCTGCACTATTCTACCAATGTTTCTGACACTTTGAAACACAGCAGGAATGACCAAACCAGCTTTCATGAGACCTGTTCATGTGCCTTCTCCAAGGCTAGGAATGCCCAGTTGGACTTTTACTTCATTTCTAGTTGTTGTTGTTGTTTGTCTTTCGGCTTTTCCTGGTAAGGGGTCGCCACAGCGGAACTCTGGTCCGCTAATGATTGGCAGTAGATTTTTACGAAACGCCGAGGTGCCAGCTCGACGCCCAACCTTCAACGAAGGCATGCCCATTTACGCACGCATGTCTTTTGAATGCTACCCAACCGCGGGGAGGACATATATCTGTCCCACTACTGGCATCGGGTCATTTGTATTGCATCCTGATCTGAATCCAAACTGCTTGTCTCCCATCTTACTTTCTATGACTGCCTGTTCATTTATCAATCACATCCTACATAACCTTCATGCAGTATGACAGGAGGTTGATACCTCTGTACTGCCCATGATGGTGGATGTCCCCTTTGTTCTTGTACAGTGGTACTAGTATGCTTATTCTCTAGTCATCTGGAACACACTTTTCTATCCACACTGCTATGAATATCTACAGGAGACATTTCTCTCCTATCTCACACAAGATCTTGATCATATCTGCTGTGACCTCATCTGAGCCTGCTGCTTTTTCTGACTTAACTTTCCTTCCATACATTTTATGAACATTAAGAAGTATTAAGCTCTCTCTGGCATTATTGATCACAATTCCCACTCATTATGAGAAAATTATGCATTTTATGAGAGCCATGACACAAATGTTAGGCAAAATCTGGGAGACAGTTGAGGGGTATGTTGTAGGACCAAGACTGAATAAGATGAATAAGATCTGTTTTTATAAATGTGTGTGTGGGTGTGGGTGTGGGTGTGTGTGTGTGTGTGTGTGTGTGTGTGTGTGTGTGTGTGTGTGTGTGTGTATCTCTCCTTCTCTCTCTCTCTCTCTCTCTCTATATATATATATATATATATATATATATATATGTGTGTGTGTGTGTATGTATAAAATGTAAAATCTGAAGTAGGCACATGCAAAGTAGCTATAATTGTTGGAACTGTCTTTGCTAGAAAATGACTACTTGCTGCTGTGTGCTCATTTTTCTGGTTTAGTGGTTTGTGTGGAGCAATTGGGAATATATGAAATACTTTAGTGTGTGGCAAGTTACATGTTTAGAGAAAAGGGGAAGTATATTACATAGCCATCAGATGTTTGAATTATACACAGATGTGGCTGTGACTGATGGCTGTGATTTGAGACTGGCTAAATGAAAGTATCTGACCCTCTTGTTATTTGCTCATTTTAAAGAGTTACTATCTGACTTTGCAGGACTAGTATGCATTTGTTAAAAGTAAGATGGACTACTTAACAGGACAGCTGATATACACAAAGAAGGTATAATTGCTGGGGCTGTCTGTGGAGGAAAATGACTGTCTGCTGCTGTTTGCTTAATATTTTGGCTTTGCATAAATAATTTGATTTATCTGAAGCAACATATGATATTTCAATGCATGGCAACTCTTTGGAAGAAAGATTTAATACATTACATGGTCATTTCTTTTTTTTTCACAATCAGATATCTGGGGTGTACATAAAAGTGGCTATAACTGCTTGTTGGGAGTAGTCTGAATGAAAGCAACTGACCCTGCTGTCACTTCATTAGTTTATCAGTCATCTCTCAGAAAAATAAGGCATAAAATGCATCATGGAATACCCCAAACCTAAAGAACTTCTGGGGGCCCCTGCATACCAAGGCTGCATAAGTGGATTTTAAAAAGAGCTTAGGTATACACAGAATGTTTCTGTAATTTGTGTGATGTGCTGGAGACAATGTCATTATTATATAAACTTTTCTCCCAAACCTAAGAGGTCACTATATCTTGTGTTGAGGATGGTGTGGTCATTATTTTTTTAACCTTCGTCACAAACTACAGAGAGGTGCACTGAACTGTCTAGATGTAATTGGAAACATCATTGTAATTTTTTTACTCTTCTCACAATCAAACATTAGATGTATGCTGTTTATATATGTCTGAGTGCAAATATGTTGTTTTATTCATTTTTTCACAATTTTACTGTTTGACATCAAAAGAGTGTAGAGATGGTGGCTGATTTTGGAGGTGCAAAAAAAGCTGATGATGTTAATGGGCCTATAATTACCTTGCTCAGAAGAGGGGCCATCCTTGTGTTGAAGAGTCATAGTGGCTGTTTTCTAGGCATTGGGTTCAATCCCTGTACATAAGCTGAGGTTGAACAGTTAAGAAGAGTCTCCATAATGTGGAGTTAGTACTGATGAGAATGCAGACTGCTACGTTATCTGGTTCCAAAGAAATGTTATTTATAGCCTTTTGCAGGGGTTCTAAGAATTGTTCCAAACTGATTTCAGCAGTGTGGGTAGCACTACATTTTTCTGCTAATGTATTGGCTATATACTTCAGAATTCAATATGTAATATTATTACAGATAAGCACAGTGCATTATTGAACATTATTCCTTAATTTCCTGATAGGGACATGACTAGTTCAAGAAAGAAGTGGCTGCTTAATTCTGTCTTTCTCCCCAATGACTTGGCGATTTTGCTTTAATACAAGATGAAACTGAAGAGTCAGCCAGCAGAAATCAAAGGCAAAATGGCATAGACATCAAGTCAAATAGAAAATATATTTCTTGCACAATTTAATGAAGCAAATTCAGTCTGAAAGCTGATACTGCTCTTTGAACATCTTTCTGTGATTATGCTTGACATGGAGATCTATGAATCTACTGTGATTCATGCTCCGGAAGAACTTACCAGAATGCAAGGGCAGACTGGCACAACTTTAAAAAAACAAACAAATGGAAAAAGTGCTAACTGTAGAATCAAATAGATAAAAGCTAGTGAGGGAAAGTGGAAGCAGGATATGCAATGTATAGATTATTGTTGTACCTGAAAGTGAGCTTTACTTCAATTTATGGAAAGTATTATCAGAGAGACTACTTCCATCTAAGTTTGTTTTCAGAATGGAAAAAATTCACAGGACTGGATGGAGAAAATCAGAATTAGATAATCTTAGACATGTGCCTAGGGCCCTCAATTCCTTCCCAACAATGGATGGATTATCCAGTACAGCAGTAAACACAGAGCACTCTCAATTCCTTACTACAAAGGGACTGGATTATCCAATACAGCAGTAAACACAGAGGTCTCTCAAGTCCCTCCCAGCAAGGGAATGGATCATTCAATGCAGCAAGAAACAAAGAGAGCTCTCAATTCCTTCCCAGCAAGTGACTGGATTTTCCAATAAAGCAGAAACCACAGAGGGCTTAGTTGATAGAAATAATTTATTAGATTTATGGAAGACTTTTTTATAGATTCACATCAACCTCACAAGGAATCAGGCTTTCTGAAAAGGAAACTAGCTGAAAAAGTCTTCCCTGTCCAGGTTATTTACCGAGCTACATTAATAGTAATAGCATGGGACAGAGTGAGCAAATTTAAAAGATATTGCAGATGCATAATAGTTTTACAAAGAAGATAAGGATTGGGGTTTGGAACAAGGTGGCATTGAAACAAATTTTTGCATTCAAGGAAATGGGAAGCAAATAAGTCAAGCAGAATGGCAAGTGAAAGTTATGACCAGTTAGTGAGAAAAAAGGCTAGTCGAGATGGAGATGCCACAGATAACAAGATGAGAAACTATGTGGAAAAAAACAGAGGATACTGAACTTGACAGGTAATAGAGACACACCAGAAAGAACATTTAAAGACAGTAGAAATACTGAGAGGAGTATAGTAACAGGCACTGAAGTAATAAGGCAAAGCTGGAAACTCAAGCAAATTTGACAACAGAAGGCACATCTAGTAAAAATAAAGTACAAACCACAGTAAAACAGCCAGGTTAGAGAACATTTGATGAGATGACTGAGTACTAAACATGATAAGCAACAGTGGAGGAAAGAGAGCTATAGTAATTCTGTTTCATCAGACTGTAAAAGTAAAGATGGAAAATGGTACAATACATTTAATAGTAGGATGGATGTATGAAGGCCATAGTACAGAGTAGTAAAATAATGATAGACCATGCATACAACCCTAATACTGATGATAATATTTTGAGCACTTTAAAAAAATTGAAAGATGTAATAGAAGAGGGGGTTTACAGGTGAAAGAAGGGAAACTTCAATGTTACACTGTGTCCAGAACTGTACAGCCAAATTGGAAAAAGGAATATATTGTTATGGCCCAGGAGGAGTTAGTATGGAGAGAGACAAAAGGTAAAAAGATGCTGTCAACCGTTTCTAGAGAAGTAGGAGCTCAGGGCAGTAGGCTGAATTATTTTCCATGGGCAGGGAAGATTAGCCAAGACTGATGTAGATTACAATATTAGATTGATATATTTCAGACCATTATGCAGTAGCTTTGTCAATAGTTGTGTACTAAAAATAAGATAGCCTACTTATATGGACAAGGGCTTGGTATAAATGGAGAAATTTAGAGCAGCAGGAGAGGCATAGAAATGAAATACATTTGGTAGGATTGAATACACCTTTTAGGGGACTACTCTGCATGTTTCATGGTGGGAAAGGTAAAAGAGGCTTTGGATCTATTTACAGCTATATTATTATATAGCTAGATGGTAGGAACAGGTGGACATTGGCTAATACAATGCTGCAGAAGATAAACAGGTTAAAGGAGTTATAGACTCTAATATCAGGGGAGACCAGTAATCTGCCTTCTTTGATTAAAGAATTCTAGATCGTAAAGGGAAAGTTATAGCAGTTAAGAATATTGCGGGCAGAAGCAGAGAATAAAAGCAGAAATGGCCTTTGCTGGCTGCAAGGGGAGAGGAGTACAAAGCATACAGCATGGGCATATAAAGAGAAATGTAGAGAGCAGGTGTCATAAATGATAAAAAAGAGAGCAGACATTAGATTCAACCAATGAAATAAGGGAGTCCTTTAGTCTGTATCATGAATGAATATTCCAGAGACACAAGTGGGTATCCATAGAATTTTGGTTTCAAAGTCAATTGCATAGAAATGCAGTGTGAAAAGAGGACCAGTTGAAGATAAATCTTCCTGTTACATTACAATAGATCCATGTAGCCAGATAGATTATAAGGACAGATTAAGTATCAGGTCCAAATGGATTTGTCCCAGATTTATTAAGTGAGGAAAATAAATTGCTCCTCTTATTAGAACATTATAATCAAATCTGGTGGGCAAAAACAATCCCAAATGGTATCAAACATACTAGAATTATTCTCCTATGGAAAGGAAATAAAACAGACTTGACTAAATATATGCCAGTCTCACTCTTGTATTTGGACACAAAACTTTGCCAAAAAATCATGACAAAAAGGTTGAATGAGGTCTTACTCAAGAAATATCCACAAAAAGGAAAACTATCCAGAGAGACTAGCTGGAGAATTGAAGAGTTGACTTTCTAACTTTATGAGATAGTATAACAGAAGTAAAGAACTAGCAGCAAGGCAATGTTTCAGCAGTATTCTGATATTGTATTTTAATGGCCAAAACCATAGATTAGCCTTTACTTTACTAACAGTGTTGGATCTATTTACAGACTCATTAAAGTACTGGGGATTTTAATGAACTGTAATAAAATAGTGTTTGTCAAAGTGAGAGAGTGAAAAGTACAGGGAGCAGTTGGTCATAAGCCAGAGGGGCAGTTTCCCACCTAGGCTTAGAGGTGGGCTATATGTATGAAGGGATGGCTCTAAGAATCTTGAAGAATTTTTATGAGAAAATAAGTAAACTCTTACAAAGGGGAGATGGTAGTACATACACAATGGCTGGCAGAATAAGCACTATCAACATTATCATTTTCTCCCTCAAATTATACATGTCATAAGACATATCCTCCTATGGTTTGACTACCTTTTGGTGGACAAGATTGAGATCCTACTTGCAGAGTATTCTTGTGAAGCAAGCCAACATGGAATTCCAAGACAAGAATTCCTTCCCCTACCCTCCAAGGGGGATGATTTTGATACATCTTATTTCATAGGTTCACAATGGATTGAGTTGCACTAAGAGAATAAAGATGCAGGATTAAGGGGAGGGGGCTCTATGGTTCTCTACAAAGAGAACTTATCATTGACACCTGGGGAAAACTGGGAGGTAGAGATTTAGCTGCTAGGAGGTATATGCTGGAAAGCACCTGTCTACAAGATGATGTCAGGAACCAGGCGAATGCTAAAGATAAAATTACAGGACATGAGCAGTCAATATGGGACAAAGCAGTAGTATATAGATGGGAACAGTTAAAGAAGTTAAGTAAGCAAAACAATAGACAAGCAGAGAAGACTCCCCCATCCTCAGGGAATAACATACTGTTCCCAGCTTAGGGATCAATATAACGTAATTTTTAATACATTGATAAGTGCCTGAACACTGCACAAGGGGAAAATTAGAAAGGCTGTTTGGAGCAAATGGAGCTACATTAAAAAGATTAGGGGAAGCTTATCATATAAAGATATTAATCAGCATAGAAGTTTTAAAAGAAAAGCTAAATTAGAGAAAGTTGGGATGATTCCGGAAAATATTAATGAGGAAATAAATCAAGACAATTGGAAACTTGCATGGGAAATGCTTTTTATCTTATGAAATGACCATATGTGTGGGATTAGCAAATGAGGATCCTTCACTTGCGTTATCAGAATCAGAAAAGGAATCACATTTATTGGCCAAGTATGCATGCATACAAGGAATTTGACTCTGGTTTCAGTGACTCTCCAAGTATAAATTATATAAATGACATAAATACAACAATTAAGAACAAGGCAAACGGCATGCATGCAACTATTAAGAACAAGACAAAAAAGTAAATATACATATACATAGACATACAAGGTGCAAAGTGCAACTCAGTGCAAGAAATATTGAAATAAACTGAAAGAAACAAGTATTAACAATATGCAAAAAATACTGCAGAATCCTCAGAGGTTTGGGAAAAATAATACCCCAACCTAATAAGCTGAGTTAACCATTTATGAACTTGATGGCTTGTGGAAAAAAGTGTTCTTATATCTGCTTGTTTTGGTGCGTATTAATCTATAACACCTGGCTGATGATAACAGTTCAAAAAGATGGTGGCCAGGATCTGAAGGGTTAGTGATGATATTCCCAACTCTTTTCATGACTCGGGAATAGTACAGGTCCTGTAATGAGGCCAAATGAGCACCAATGATATTTTTGACAGGCCTGACTATTCAGTGTAACCCATTTTTGTCAAGATTATTTATTTATTTATTTATTTATTTTACATTTGTTTATCAGGATAGTCCGACTGGATACATATCCATTTTCAGTGGAGGAACGGGGAGAAAAGCTCCACATAGACAAACTTACATAGATTACACAGAAGTTAGCAAACAGTTATAAAAACAAAGTGATTATATACAATGGGTTAGTAGTGTTCCCTAGTAGGGACTCACAATTCTCATGGATAGACAATTAAAAGTAAGAGACATCAGATTGGAAGCAGAGCTTGGTGATGCAGTTACAAGTTATGATAATTGCAGAATATGCTTTCAGTTTATAACTTAATCAGGGTTGGTACATGGGCATAGCCAATTCACTTTGAGATACTGTTTGAGGTTTTTTTTTTTTTTTTTGAAGAGACTTTTGGAGGATTGTAGGGTTATATGGTTTGGCAACGAATTCCAGGTTTTGCCAATGAAGTTGGCAAACAGGGATTCACCAGCAGAGTTATTAGCTTTGTGGGTTTGGACCAGTAGTTTATCAGCTGGCCGTAGGGATCTTAGGTTGCTATATGGCTTAATAATATTTTTAAGTGAGTGGGTATCCTCAGGGTGGTACAAAATTTTGTGCACTATTAAGAGTTGATTGAATTAAGCTGGGCAGTTCTAGCCACTCTAGTTGTTTAAGGTTCTGGCAGTGGTGGGTTCTATAGGGGGAGCCAGTGGCGAATCTGGCAATATGATTGTAGCTATGGGACAGCTTACCTAGTTTGGATTTGTTGAGATTTGAGAGTACAGGCGAGGCATATAAAAGAGTAGAGAGTAGGTGTGATTAGGCGATTGCAGTCCTAACCAGTGGGGTTAAAAATGTTTTGTTTCTATATAGTGATCCAAGCTTCTTATTGACGGTCTGTATGGTTTTGTTGACCTGTAGGTCAAATTTGAGATTATTGTCTATGATAACCCCTAGCAGTTTGGTGTGGTTATCTGGGGAAATAGTGGTGCCATTGTTAGATGTGACAGACAATGAAAGTGTGGTGGATCTACTAGTGGGAAAGAAGAGTAAAAGTTTAGTTTTATTGGGGTTCAGAAGTAGGCATTGGTTGCTGAGCCAGTTCTCTATAGTGTTAAATGTATTTTGGGTTAAGATTTGCAAGTCGGATGGGGAGGTGGCTGAGCAGATGAGTGGAGTCATCTGCATATTGAATGCAGGTGGCTTTAGGGATAGCAGTGTGGAGGTTGTTGATAAAAATAGGGAAGAGTAGTGGACCTAGTATGAACCCTTTAGGGACACGAAGTGTGAGAGGTAACTGGCTAGAGAGTTTGCCCTGCCATAGTACCGCCTGCTGTCTACCAGTCAGGTAGGATTGGAACCACTGGATAGCAGGCTTGTTGAGGGAAATAGATTTCAGTGAAAGAATGAGAAGTTCATGGGTGACCATGTCAAAGGCTTTTGATAGGTCAAGAAAGAGGGCAGAGGTTAGCCTATTGTCATTCCTGTTTTGGTTTATGGCAGTAGTAAAGGAAAGGAAAGGAAATGATTAGACAGAGATCCAAACCACACTGTTATGGATGAGCTGAGAACAGACTCAATGACTGCTATATAGAACTGAATCAACACTTCCTGTAGGAGGTTGAACTTCCTCAGCTGTCGCAGAAAGTACATAGGTTCATAGGTTCATAGATGTGTACTAGGCTAATGGCCATGGAGCCTTTACAAGCTTAGACCATAGAAGTGCCCTGGGATCGACATTCACTGTTGTACCTTTTTTATGATGGACCCTACATTGGTCTCCCACTTCAAGTCCAGGGAGATTATAGATCCCAAAAACATGAAGGATTCCACAACTGACAAAAAGAGGGGGATAGTATTGTAGTGTCACTCCTAAAGTTCACTGCCATCTCGACAATTTTAAGTGTGTTCAGTTCCAGATTATTCTGACTACACTAATGTGCTAGCTGCTCAACCTCCTGTCTGTATGCAGACTCATCACCATCCCTGATGAACACGATGATAGTTGTATCATCTGCGTATTTAATACGTTTGACAGAGAGGTCCTTAGAGGTGCATTCATTAGTGTAGAGGGAGAATAGCAGTGAGGAGAGCACACATCCCTGGGACGCACCTGTATTGATCATTTGGTAGCTAGATGTCAATTTCCCCAGTTTCCTATTGGTTAGAAAATTGGTGATCCACTGATGGGTGCAAGCAGGAACAGAAAGCTGGGAGAGTTTCAAGTGAAGAAGTTCTGGAATTATTGTATTAAATGCAGAGCTGAAGTCCACAAACAGAATCCTTGCATATGTCCCTGGGATGTCAAGATGTTGCAAGATATAGTTCAGGCCCATATTAACTGCATCATCTACTGAGCAGTTCTCTCAATAAGCAAACTGGAGGCAGTCTCAATTTGGGAGCTGAAATATCCTTCAAGTGAGTTAACACCAGCTCTCAAAAGTTTTCATGACCACTGATGTCAAAACAACAAGCCCGTAGTCATTCAGTCCTGTTTTAGTGGATTTTTTAGGCACTAGAATGAGTGTGGCTTGTTAGAAACATAAGGGAACTTCACACAGCTCTAATGATTTATTAAAAATCCTAGTACAAACAGGAGACATTCAATTAGCACATTTTTAAACAGGAGGATGAAACCCCATCTAGACCAGTTGCTTTCTTAATTTACTGTCTTTTAAAAAGAAATGATACACATCCTCCTCAGAAATAATTAATGCAGGCTGAATATGAGAATGTGTGGAAGAGAGTCATATAAGTCTGAACACTGACAGAGCTGGTAACAGTGTCATTTGTAGCCTCAGGCTTATCAAACCTGCAGTAAAAAGCATTCAAGTCATCAGCCAGCTGGTAATTAATTAGCTGCAGTGTAGGGGGATGGTTTCCTGTAGTTTGTAATTTTTTGTAGACCTTTCCACACTGATGCACGGTCATTGGCTAAAAACTTTTTATCAGCTTTTCAGAATAGCTCTTTTTAGCCACTTTGAATTTTTTTTGTCAGTGTGTTCCTTGCCGGTATAAAAAGTGTTCTGTCCCCACTTCTATAGGCATCTTCGTTGGTTTGATGAAGCTGCTTAAGTTTAGTAGTAAACCATGGGTTTGCTGTTAAATTTTAACCAGGTCTTAGTGGAAACACACATATCTTCACAGAAGCTGATATAAAATGTTGCTGTGTTTGCCAGTTCATGCAAGTTATCAGCAGAATCTTCTAACACACTCCAACCTGTACAATCAAAGCAGGCTTGCAGCTTCAGCTTTGCCTCAGTAGTCCAGCTTCTTGCTGTATTGATCACATGTTTAACAGATTTTTAACTTGCTCTTATAGATAGGAAACAAATGAGTCAGACAGTGATCAGAAAAGCCCAAAGCTGCACGGCAGACAGCACGATAAGCATGTTTTAACACTGTATAACAATGATTCAGTGTGTTCCTGTCTCTGATAGGACATTTTCCATGCTGTGTAAATTTAGGAAATTCATGGCTAAGATTTGACTTATTAACCCCCCCCCCGAATAATCATAGAGGAGTTTGCATAATTCTGCTCCACGAACGTTATCTGATCAGACAGTTTTTGTAGTGTCACCCTCACACAGGCTTAAGGTGGAATGTAAACACTAACCAGAATAAATGAAGAGAACTCCTGAGGTGAATAAAAGGTCTACAATTAGCCAAAACATTTGTAAGACAGGGTAGCACATTTTACTTAACACTGTGACATCATTGCACCAACCTTCTTTGATATAAAAGCAGATTCCACCTCCTTTACTCTTCCTTGATGTCTGCTATACTCTGTCCGCTCTGTAAAGTTGAAAGGCAGGGAGATGTAATGCAGCATCTGGAATGGATTCATTTAGCCAGGTTTCTGTTAAACACAGTGCAGAAGAATGTGTAAAATCCTTGTGAGTTTCACTGAGAAGTAACAGTTCATCCATCTTATTGCATAGGGAGCAGAGGTTTGCCAGATGTAAACTTGGGAGTACCATTCGAAAAGCTCTTTGTCTCAGCCTAATCAGTGCACCAGCTCACTTCCCCCTTTTGTGATGTGTACGTCTACCTCTGCTGCTGACAGCTGCTGCTCCTCCAGCTAGGATCTCCAGAAAATTTCTTAATTGTGAAACATCCGGTGTCAAATTGCATGAAATTAATTGCTGAATATTTAACAGTTCTTCACAAGTATACTTAATTACAGTTGAACACCAAACAAGACAAATAAACAAAAACAAACAGAATACTAGAGAGCACTGAACCGAGGCTGCCATTCTTGATGCCATCTGTTTTTTTTTTTAATTTTTTTTTATAATACACCTAATGAAAAAGCATAGGACAGAGGAATCTCTCATTTGAAAGGATGGAGATGTGGAGCTAAAGACACATGAATGGTTCATGTATATCAGAAGTGTTGGAGAACAGAACTAAGATGAAAGCAGGCAACTTAAGAGTGGACTGAGATATCTGGTAAAACCTCATTGTGGTCCTAGAAAGCACTGGGATTCAGGGTAGGGATGTGTATAGCAAGATGGAGTTGGGAATAATTGACCATTTCAGTGCTATTGTTATTTGTTCTAGAAACTGTCACAGCAAAGGAGTTGAGAATTATGCACTCTGTAACCGTGAGGAGCTTGCATGCAGAGTATTTGAAACTGATTGGAAGAGTTAAACATTATTACAAACTAATGTTGCAGACTCTAAATTTAAATGTTCTCTGACATGTTTTTTATTGGGATTTGAACAAAACTAAAGGGCTGGAAGTAACATTGATTGATTCATGTTGTTCAGGTTTGTAGAAGAGAGTGTGTGTTGTAACTTTAAGAAGCATTTCCAAGTGTAGGCACATGCATATAAATAGTTAGCACGTCCGGACAGCAGTGCCATTTTGAGAGAACAGGCAGAGTATTAACATGTACGAGTCTAGCAGTCAGTCTGTTTATAAGTGTATTTAAGTTTAAGTTACTAAGCCTCAGTCCTGATGTGTTTGTGTGTGTATTAAAGCTGCTTTAACCAAACCCACAACCATTCATCTGTTTTATCCTGACTGGATGAGCGACAGGTTTGTGGCAGATAGAAAATGTCTTGATCATGTATTAACATGTATATGATGTTTTAATATTGTTTAGTTCTGTTTAAGCAGCTCACAAATTGTGTGTACGTACTGTAAAGTTGTTGAATTTGTTCATGTTCTTGTTCTGTTGTTTTGAAAAATTAATAATTAAAAAAAATACTGACATAACTGAAGTAAGATTTATAACTTCCTCTGGTATATGTACCTTTTTTTTACCATAAAATATACATATTAGTGTTAAATCCTCAAGGCCAGATATAACAAATAATTTGTGAGGCAATTTAACCTAAAATTTGGACTGATTTAATAAATTGTGCATTTTCTGATTGCTATAAATTTGATAAAATCAGAAAGAATCATCAAATGGAGACCATTTATTTCTTAGGGATGGTGATCTGGATTTAAAATATGAAGCTTTTACATTTGGTAGAGAATATTACAATAATATTTATTTATTAGGTCTTTGAAAATTCATATTCTGAGTTATCTGCAAATTTTCATTTACTTAGTATGGGATAAAGTTCTGTTTAGTGTACATACTGGTTGATGAATGCCAGACTTGCCAAATCCCAACTAGCTTACCCCACATTTCTAAAATTCCATTTTATTGACACTTTGAATGCTTCAATTACATATTTGTACAACTGTAGAATTAGTCAAAACATGGAGAACTATTTATAATAATAAGTCAATTTCTTTTGTTCTTTAAAACCTGCTGCTTGTGAGCTATTCTATTGTTAATTATACAATGACTGACCATTAATATTCTAAAACAAGCATGCTAATTGGCCAGCCCAACCCAGAGTGCCTGTTGTAAATCCGAGAATATACCAATGGAAAAAGGTCCGGTCATTCGGACTTTTTTCTATTGGTATATTCTGTATGTTTTATTTTGTTTTTTTAAACAAAAATAAAAAAAAAAAATCTGTAGTCCGGACTCCGGACATACAAGAGAGACAGCATGGAGAAAATACTAGGAAAATCTTTATGGTTCATCATGTCCAAGGCAAATCGTGGGCCTAGGGCCAGGATGATGCAGCATTTCAGGTATAAGTGCGGAGTGACACTGAGCAATAGGAAACTGTACAGACCTCAATATGACAGAAGAAAATAGAAAAGCCACAGTGCATTGTGGACTTCTTTATTCTTTGATCAATTTATGAGACCATGCCAGAGCAGAATATGTCCACTATTCAGGAAACTAAACTTTTTATACAAGCAGATACAATTGCCTGCTTTCTAAAATAAATGAGTTTGTAACACATTAGCTGCCTGATTTGTAAAAGGGAAACTAGGTGGTGGTTGTTTTAAATTTTAATACAGAAAAGGAATCTACACTAAAAGGCAGAGCCTGAAATTTCAAGCACAGAATCTAAAATGCCTTGCAGCTGACAAAGTATTTTAGGCTGATGATGGGTGCATACAACCAAAAAAGGGAAGTGTAAAGCAATTCCATTGACAGAAACAGAAACAAAATGTTGAGTAGTATTTAATATACTCAGGCAGTATGTCCACTGCTGGAGAAGATGCCAGGTCAGTGACAGCAAGAGACACAGACATCTGCTTGACCAGGACTTGATGACCCATGACAGATGCAGAGTGGCAATTGGAGGGAAGAGCAACAATCCAGAAAAGCTCTGTTTAGCTTAAAGAATGGCCAGCATGTGGAAAGCCAGATAGGATTCTTCAAAGGTATCCCACAGTGTCCAAAAACTTGACTGAGTTTGTGGCATTCAGTCTCCAAAACTTAATGCTAGTGGTATAATCATTTGTATATTTGCTAAGTAAAAACATGTAATAGAAAACTGAGCAGACAGTGCTGTCTGTTGTCAGTTGTATCTCTTGTATTCTGTATTCAAAAACTGTTCAGAGGGTGCCATTTGTTGGTCTGTAAAGACATGTACTTTTGGTAGTTGTAAAAGTGGTATGTTTATTTGAAGGCCTTCTAAGGCATGCTAGTTCTCTGTCTTGAGGGATACAATTAGAGACTCTGCTTGCAACAGATTAAAATCAATATAATGCTGACTGCAAGCTGCATTGCAGAAATATCGAATAGTGTTAACGTATCATCAAGTCAATAATCAGTTTTCTATGTAACTACATGTGTATGCAAGCTGAGCAATGTAAGCATAATTTCTTGAATATTAGCTGGCATCTGCTTTATTTATTTTAACAGATAATAAATCAGTAGTGTTAACACCATGTCCAAATATATCTCCATACTTTTCCTTGATTGATCCTAAAGATACTAATAATGCTACAGTTTGGTGATCTGTAGACATTCTTGTGTACTGAGCTCATAGCCAGCCTTAGGTGTAGGCCAACTAGGTAACCGCCTAGGGCAATGCTGTAGCAGGGGTGCTTTTCCAGTAATCTGGATGGTGTAGGAAGTCCAGGATGGGGGCACAGGGTAGTGTTGGGGAGGTGCAGTGGAGACCTTTTGCCTAAGTCACCAGTTGACCAAAGGCCGAGAAATGTTGTTACATCAATTAAGAATATATTTTGGAATTTGACTTTACTGATATGTCATTACTGAAATATTTGCTGGGCAGTAGGTCCATCCCCTGTATGAGGTCAGGCAAAGGTTAGACTGTGGTGTTTATGAATACTTGTTTATCCAGTGAACAGATTCTGGAAAATTTAAACAATTTAAATCACTATACAAGTGTACCTTTGACTGAGACTATCACTGCATACAAAATGATTGAAGATATATTAATGTATTATAATGATATGGTAAGCAATTTCTGTTAGTCAGGCTATGTTTGATTTTTGTTTTACCTCTAACCTCAGGATACCTACATCTTTTGACATTCCAGAGATTCATAGAAGTCATTCTAGTCTTCCATCAGGACAGTAGTTTCAACTAGATGTTTAATATTGAACCACTGACTTTTTATGTGGATAGAAAGCTTAACATGTCAGCTCAAAAAACTGCATCTTATATAAGCCCCTTCAGATTTTATGAATAAGGCAAATTAATTTTTTTATGAACTTAGCCTTTTAATGACAATATGATAATAAACATTACATCTGTTTCTTTCTTTTATTTTGAGTAAATATGTTTTTAAATTCTATTGCTACAAAGTACAGGACTTGCTGTGAGGCCACAATGGACAATACATGTGTTTATTTCATTGCAGTCTGCAAGAAAGAGACAGGGAGGGAGAATTCATATATAATCCCCCCTGCTTCATACTTTCTGGTCTTCTTCTCCAGTGATGCTATCCATCACTGAGTCTAGCAGCCCTTCAGTTTGTGGGGGGCTGGAGATGGTCTGGTACTTATGGGTTTGGTGGTCTTGTTGCGCAACCACTTCCATGAGAGGTGAGGAATTTGTTATGTTATGACCTACCCTCTTGACCCTTTCTCCCTCCCTCCACCAATCCCAGAATTGTCCAAGAGCTACTCTGCTCTTCATGGGCAATGCCTCCCCTCTAGGAAACCCAAGAACATCCCTCCCCCTTGGCTAGGCATTCCCAACCCCCACCAAAGCCACCAATCAAACCCATGTCACCTGGGCAATAGTGAGGGCTTTCTCCCTCTACATAGGTTCTTAGGAAATACAATGCTATCAGTCTGGAGACTGTTACAAGTGTAGCCAATAACCAGAGCTCAGAATCAACCCCTGTGCCTTACATCTGTGAGGTAAGGATTTGAACCATTATGCCACTCCTCACACACTCATCATAATTGTGAAGTCCTTACTCTGGGCCAGTAATCAAGGAGCCTGAATCCTAACCATTGACACTGGAGAGAAATGTCTACTTAGAATAAAATGGATACACTCCATACTTCCAGATGCAGACCTCTCTGCATCAAGCACAATTTCCCTTAAGACCACAAAGAGCACACACTCATCCCAAGGTCTGTGTGTCTCTATCTGTCTCCCTCTAGGTGACCACTAAGACTCCATGCTGGCACAGCCTTAGGTTTAGGTCCTCATCCGGGTGTCCAAGCCAATTCCTCCAGCACCCTCTCTGTGAAACCAGTGCTTCGTATCCCTGCTCCAATTAGCTGACACACACACTCTTGAGATTTAATTTTCACACACACACACATATACCTGGGAAAAGCTGGCACAGATTACCCAGTCCACCAACTTTGCCCAGACTATAAGGTAGATTCACTGCCACCAGTCAGTTACTATAAGGCTCTTAAAAAGTTATCCAGTTATACTGATTGAAATTAATATTACTACAAATGGTAATATTGCCCAAACAGCCAGGCTTTCAGGAGTGGCCACAGTTATCATCAAATAAATATGTGCAAATACTCTGAAAACTTAAATATGTTTCTAAAATGACCAGCCACAATGAGAAGTTTAAATATATTTAATAATAAATAATAAAATAACATGAAAATATCTTCTTGTTTCAGCTTTTCCCGGTTAGGGGTCGCCACAGTGGATCATCTGTCCGCTCATGATTGGCAGTGGAGTTTTATGGTGTCAAGTTGCCAGCCAGGTGCCCAACCTTCCACAGAAGGCATACACACTCACACCTAGGGTCAATTTAGAGTGTCCAATCCACCTACTGCATGTCTTTGGGATGTGGGAGGAAACCGCAGTACCCAGAGGAAACCCATGCGACCACAGGGAGAACATGCAGACTCCGCACATAAGGCACCCCAGCCGAGAATCGAACTGGAGAACCTCTTGCTGTGAGGCAGCAACACTAACCACTGCACCACCGTGGCCGTCCGAAAATATTAAATATCTATTTGCAGTAAATACCACAGTTTCATTTGCAGGAATATTAAAAGTAACAGAAATGGAAAGTTTCACACAGTTATAGAAAAACAGTATTTAGCTAGTCTTACTATCTATTCCTGCTTTATTAAAAGAATTACTGTTCCTGCTTACTGAATAGAGGAAAAAAAAGATGGGTGAGTAGTCCTAGTTGTCGGTACCAAGCCATAATACAGAATGCTCTTGAGACTTCAGTCTCCTCTAATATTAAAACATTATATCTGTACAGAATAACATCACATAGATCTGGTAATCTGACTTCTGGTTCCCATGCAGCTCCCACTGCGAGAAGTTGTCGGGGATTAGCACCTACATGTTACCATACACACAGAACATTGTTCAGATGTGGTGCAGCTGCTGGAAGTCATAAAACAATAAAACCATCCCACTCTTCCTACAGGAGCTACAACCTATTCTCTCATACAGTCATTGCTTTTCTGGCTCCCTTCAAAACTGTGAGATAACATCTTTATGGCTTAACCCATAAAGTAATTTAATTTCAAGAATAGTTTTTCCAAAGTCAGGTGGATAAAACTCTTCTCTCCCAGTATATGCTGTTACAATGTATACACTTAATTCAGTTACACTAATACACGTACATTTCTTTCCCTTCCAGCAAAGCACACTGTTGATACATTTAACACAAGCAAACCTCACAACTACATTTTCAGCACAAGCATCTGTACAAATCAGTTTGATATACAAATGACATATAATTATTTACAAAATTCCAGCTAGCTGTTCTGGCATGTTACACATCCACTGTCTCACTTTTCCTGGCATGGCTGGCAGTACCTCCTATCATTACAATCATCATGGTACTGGCCAAGTCAAACATAAATATAGTCAAAAATAAAGTGTTTGTGTTCTATTGCTTTTAAAATGATTTTGGGGATTTTTTTGGTTTAGCAATGATAATGTTGATTTTTTTTTCATGTCTGTTTGTTGTACATTTTATTAAATTTTTAAGTGAATTATTTATAAGTAAACAGACTGTGATATCTTTGATAGTATAAATTTTAAACAGTTTTCAGAACATGCCTAACGAGTCAGAGCAGCTAAAACATTTTCTTTCAGAAGGTATTTTACAAAGAACTGTTTCACATTATATTAGGCACTTTCTGATCTTATTAATAGATGTTTGGGGAACATTGCTAGATAGTTGGTAACTTACAGATTTACAAACCTAGCAGGCAGGTTTAGATATGAAATATGAATTCTAGCTTAAGTAAGTGGAGTGACATTTACAGATCAAACCTGTGGCTTTATCGTTGTCACCTCACAGTAAGACGTTGTCCTGTTCGATTCTCAGCTAAAGCGTCTTCTGTGTGGAGACATGCGTGAATGGGCATACCTTCGTTGAAGGTTGTGCATCAGGGCTGGCAACTCGGTACGTAAAAATCTACTGCCAATCATTAGCGGACCGGAGTTCCGCTGCGGCGACCCCTAACCGGGAAAAGCCGAAAGATACAACAACAACAACCTGTGGCTTTCTAGAATATATTATAATATGTGTAAGGCACCACTAATTTAAATGCCATTTACACAACTGCCTAATTAAGATAGCAGTGCTACCAAATATTTGAAGGAAAATGGATTACATTCAAGACTAACACAGGGCTTTTTTGGTGTGTGTGTGTGTGTGTGTGTGTGTGTGTGTGTGTGTGTGTGTGTGTGCTCTTTTTGAGAAAAAAATTAGATATGATATACATATGTAATGGAGGGTCTGCATGTGTTCTTTGTGGGTTTTTTTAGGAAATTCTAGATCAGACTTAAAGAATGACATGTAGGTAGGGCAATATTACTTCAAATGGGAAATGTTCATTTCTTACAATTATAGTGATAATGACATGGAGTATGAAGGGCAAGTGTACACAAGGCTGGATGCTTTTTGCCAGAGCATAAATGTTTAGTTATAAATCAAAGAAGGATAGGAAACTTAAATTACAAAAAAATGATTATATGAAAGAAAACTTTCAGTGAGCATCCCCAACACTGCAGTGTCCATAACATAAATGATACTCAAAAATATATTTAGAGGCAGAATAGCCAACTGAATGCTCCATCATCTGATATGATATTAGTCTAACAAATTCAGACACCTGCACACCATGAGAAAAAACATTTTTTGCAGTAATTGTGGACTGAAATTGGTGTATTTAGTAAAAGCAGAACATTTAAGTGTTTATGCAAAGTGCATTTCAATGGAATTTTGTTGCAGAATTATATTGCAAAGACTATGTGCCAGCCTTTGTTTTATGCTTTTTTAGCAAATAAGTTTTTCAAGATACCATGCAGTAGGCAGAAATTATCATATTTCAATAGACTACTTCACTAACAGACTTGTAAAATAACCTAATTTCATTTTTAAAACACATAGGCCAGCATTCATTTTTCTTTGCATATATTCTTTGTTTCTATATTTTCTTTAAATGAATGAGGTATTAAACTTACTACTGTTGTCTATCTGACCATTCACACTTCTTAATAATTATTTATAATAACTTTAATTAGTTTTTAATGGTTTGCAAAAGACCTTCTCCATAGTATTGAAAGATAGAGCTCTGACTGTGACACAGACAATTCATGTTTGATTAATGAGTCTGTTTCCTGAAGTTTTAGCTGGAAGGATGAGAAACAGCAACAATTTTGGGAGCTGGTCTATACTGTGATAGGGCAGGGATTCAGCCAAAGGACTAGCACTAACAGGGAAGACCTCTGACAATAGTTCCGAGGCATGTATATGTGTGTGTGTGTGTGTGTGTGTGTGTGTGTGTGTGTGTGTGTGTGTGTGTGTGTGTGTGTATATATATATATATATATATATATATATATATATATATATATATATATACACACACACACATGGAGAAAGTACAGTTGTATACACTTACCATAAATGTAGATGTTCAAGTTTATTCACTGTTGCAGTCATAACATTTGAGTTATCTGCCTGCAGGTAGCCCTCAGCCGGCCTGAATATCAAAGTCTTGGATCCCTGTGTTGGATGCTGTCTCTTCTTCCATGACATCAGGTCGTCAGGGGTATAAAACATGCAGCCGACGTCATTACATCAGTTTTTCTTACCCCAGATGTCAGGTGCCCCTGTAATGGGAATCAATTATATGTTAGGTTACACCTACAACAAAAAGCAAATACACCAGAAAGCTGAAATACACTAAACAAGAAGAAAAGTATAGCCAAGAAGAGAAGTCAGGGGGGCTGGAGGGAGGGTAACCAGGACTGCAACAGTGAATACATTCGAACATCTACATTTATGGTAAGTGTACACAACTGTACTATGTTCTTCATGTTTCACTGCTGCAGTCATTACATTTGGGTTGATTCTCAAAGCTAAGGAAGGGAGGAGGAAGTTAGAGAGCATTATGACCAGCCATTAAGCCCTGCAAGAATGCAGTGGCAAAATCAGCTCTGGATTTAGAAAAAAATAGGCATGTGGTAATGCTTGGTGAAGGTATGTACAGAGCTCCAGGTAGCAGCTTCTAGGATGTCCCTGGTAGGGACACCTCTGAGAAAGGCTGTAGAGGTAGATGCAGCCCTGGTGGAATGTGATCTTATCCCCTGTGGGGTAGGTTTTCCATGGTGCTTATAGCAGAAATGAATGCAAAGGGCTATCCACTTAGAAATGGTTTGCTTTAAAATGGCCTTCCCCTCTACCCCTGCAGCAAAGCCAACTAGCAGCTGTTCAGATTTTCTGAGAGGCTTAGTCCTGTCCAAATAAAATCTAAGTTGTCTGTGCATGTGCAAAGAGTGCAGTATTCACTCTCCTTTGTTCTGTGGATTAGGGAAAAAAGTAGGCAAATGAATGGACTGATTAAGGGCTACACTACACACCACCTTGGGCATAAAGGAAGGATTAGTCCTGAGGGACACCCTGTCTGCATGGAAGATGATGAAGGGGTCCACTGCCATGAGGGCTTGTAATTCAGACACTCTTCTTGCTGAAGTGATGGCTAGAAGGAAGGCTGTTTTCTAAGAAAGGAATTTCAACTCTGCAGTTACAGCTGGCTCAGAAGGAGGTAGAGTGAGCTTTTCCAATACAGAGTTAAGGTCCCAGGCTGGAGTAGGGGCTCTCCTGGGTGGTCTTAAATGTTTGGCCCCTCTGAGGAATTGCTTTAGCAGGGGGTGAGAGAAGAGGGGTGGTTCAGTATTATAATGTGCTGAAATGACAGATGCATGAATTTTAATTGGCGAGAAGGAAAGGCCCTTGTGGAGCATCTCTGTTAAGTACTGAAGAATATGCGGGAAGCTGGGCACCATTGTGCCCATCCCCTGAGTCTCGCTCCAGGAACAGTATCATTTCCACTTTTCAGCATAGGATTTTCTAGTACTAGGCCTCCTTGCCTCCAGAATGACATCTAGCACCTGCTTACTGAAGTATGCTATTGGAGAGCTGAAGGAATTAGCCAGGCTGCAAGGTTTAGGGTTTGAAGTTGAGGGTGCAGAATCTGGCCCCCCTGCTGGGACAGCAGGGAAGGGGTCTGAGGCAGGTGCCATGGTTCCAGCAGTGACATACTGTGCAAGAGGGGGTACCAGTGCTGGTGTGGCCAGTCTGGTGCAATCAGTATTGTCCTTGGTTTGTCCTGTTTGATCTTTAGCAGAACTTTCAAGAGGAGAGGCAGAGGGGGAAAGGCATAAACTGAGAGGCTTTCCCAGTTGAAGGACATGGCATCCACTTTCCAAGCTTGACTTTGGGAAGTCAATGTGCAGAAATTGTCCAATTGGTAGTTCTGAGGGGAGGCAAACAGGTCTATCTCTGGATTCCCCCATTTGTTTCTCAAAAGGTTGAATATCTTTGGTTCCAGTTTCCACTCATGTGGGTCCATGAGATTTCTGCTTAGGTCATCTGCCAGTGAATTTAGCTTGCCTGGCAGAAATTGAGCTTGTAGGTGTACTTGGTAGCTCAAAGCTGTGTTCCACACAGCTATGGCTAATCTGCAGAGAGGGTACGTGTGGGTTCCCTCCTGCTTGATTATGTACCACATAACAGTGGTGTTGTCTGTCTTTACCAATAATTGTCCTGGAAGAATGTGATCCTTGAAGGCTGTCAGGGAATTCTGTACAGCTGACATTTCTTTTTGATTGATATGCAGGTGCATCTGACCCGGGCTCCATTTGCCTTGAATACACTGCCCTGCTAAGTGAGCCCCCCATGCATAGTCTGATGCGTCTGTTTTTAGGATTTGGGTGGCAGGGGGTAGAGTGAATGGGAGCCCCCTGTTGTGGTAGCAGGCCTCTGCCCACCAAACAAACTCTGTCTTTATACAAGGAATGATAGGAATCATTGATTCCAGGTCCTGAGAATGTTGACACCATAGGCTTTTTAGATGTCATTGTAGTTTCCTCATGTGCAGTCTTGCATATGGAATTAGTAGAATGCAAGAGGCCATGAACCCCAGGGCTTGCAGGATTATCCTTGCAGATAGCTGCGTCGTTGTTGCCAGTAGTTTGAAGTTGGCTGTCAAATAAACTTGTCTCTCTGGTGTGAGGTAAGCCACCTGGGAAGTTGTGTTCAAGCTTGCTCCCAGGAATACATTTTGTTGGCAGGGTACTAGATGAGATTTCTTTTTGTTTATGGTGTACCCCAGTGAGGTTAGAAGTTTTTTTTACAAATGCCAGATGTTTTAGTAGCATGTCCTGGCTTTCTGCCTGAATTAGACAATCATCCAGGTATGGGTATATTTACCCATATATATATATATATATATATATATATATACCCTCAAGCAGTACTACTTAACTCATTGGCTCTGCCCCTGCACCAGGCCTGATTAATACCTGGTAACACTGGTACACCTATGTATCTTTAACAATTCTTTTTTAGTTAAGTGTCACATTAATCCTACTGTTGTGTAAGCAAAACTTCCAAATGTAAAGCATGTCAGATGTCCTGTACTTTATGTGGCAATATGACTGTAAATTAATGTACTTTAATATGTTGTATTTAAGTTTCTTTCTCTGCATTAAATCCTTTGGAGCTTTTCTTCCCCGGCCTCCGCTGAAAGTGGACATGAAACCAGTCCGACTATCCCTGTCAACAAATGTAAAATAAATAAAATAAATAAATATTTGAATATTTCTTTGCCTGCAAAATGCAATGACTGTAGCTAGGCACTTTGTGAATACCCAGGGCATAGTAGATAAGCCAAAGGGAAGTGCAGAGAACTGAAGCGTAGGTATTTCTTGCAAGATTCCCTTATTGGAATGTGCAGGTAAGCTTTCTTTAAGTCCAAGGTTGCCAACCAGGCATCTTTGCCTAGCATAGGAAGCAGCTGTTGAAGTGTTAGCATTTTGAATTTTGGGATTACCAAAAAGGTGTTTAGAATAGAGAGGTCCAGGATAGGATGCCAGGAGCTGTCTTTTCTGGGTACCAGGAAAAGTCTTGAGTAAAAACCTTGTCCCCTTTCTTTTGCTGGGACAGGTTGAATAGCCCTGATACTTAGAAGAGAAAGAACCTGCTGTTGAGACTGTGCCCACTGGTTTGGGGGTAGGTCTGCCTAAGCATTTGGGGTTGGTAAGGTGTGGAAGTGCAATCTGTATCCTTGGAAAACTATATTTAAAACCCATTTGTCCTGGGTAATGAGTTCCCAGTTTTTTGCATGCCAGGCGATCTTTCCCCCTAAGGAAGCAGGCAGTTGAGCATGGGCTTGGAAGGTTTAAGGTTAAGTCATTGTGACATTTTTTCATGGGGGGGGTGTCTTACTACTTCCAACTTTGGAAGTGGGAGCCCCCCACTGCTTTGGCCTGTAAATACCTTGAGACTGTAGCCTAGTTGGTCTGCTATTCCTGGGTTTGGACTGAGAAGGCCTGGAAGAGACAGGAAAGGACCAATTCTTAGAAGACCAATGCCTACTAAATCTGGGATGCTGAACTTGCAGGAAATCTTTAACAGTTTGCATAGATTTAGCTTTTTCCTCCATCTTTTTAAGGACTTCTTCTGCTTTGTTGCCAAACAGGCTGTCTTGGTTTAAGGGAGCATCCAGCAATTTAGCTTTAACATGATCCGGCAAATTTTGCTCCTTAAGCCTAGCATACCTTCTAAGAACAGACCCAGTGACAGCAGCCCTGCAAGATGCTTCTAAAGAGTCAAAACCACATTGCAAAGTATGTTTACCAACTTGATCAGCAGAATGCATTAAATCCTATAATTCTTTATTTTCATCACAGTCAGGAATCAACATCATTTTCTATTTAAGTAGTCCCATAATATGCTGCTGATACTTTAACATGTGAAACTGGCAGTTTAAGGCCCTAATGGTCAAAGTAGTAGAAGTGTATACCTTCTTACCCCATCTGTCCAAGGCCCTGAAATCTCTATCAGAAGGGGTAGGGTTTTTGGCAGTAGTAGCCTTAATGCCTTTAGGTCCTTGGGAAATGGTCTTTGGGTCCACAGTAGGATTCTTGAAGAGAAACTTGTGAGAGTCAAGTACTCTGTAATACCTGTCAGGTTTCCTGGGAGCTGGAGGTAAAGTGTCTGGAGCCAGGCTAGATTCCAAGAAGGCATCATCTACAATGTCCAGGACAGGAGGGATAGCTAAAGGTCTGTGTTGAGGGAGAAGTAAGAATTTCCTAAGTCTCTTTTTGGAGTCAGAGTAATCCTGGCTTTCCCAGCGGAAATGCTCCCTAACAGTGTGCAAGGTTTCACCAAAAGAAAAATCTTTTGAAAGGGAAGGAGTGGGAATGGAGTCCTCTGCATCAAAATCTTCATAGGTAGATAAGGGCAAATCCTGGTAATCAGAAGAAACAGAAATTTCAGAATCCTGATCAGAAGAATCAGAAGGAAAATCAGTTCTAGGTCTCTTAGAGGGTGAAGGCTGGCTTCCCCTAATTAAAGTAATAAGGTCTTCAGCCATTCTTATCATTTGTTTTTAGGCATATGTGCCTGACTATGCAGTTTGGACGATAGTTTTCTAGGCATGGGTCGAGTTTTAGGCCTTGAAGAAGAAGATGGCATCGGTTTAAAATGCAAGTCAGTAGGCATGAACACACCTTCAGAAGCTGGTGCCTGCACAGCAGCTCCGGACCCATCCAAGGCAGAGATATCCGCAGGTTCCATGATCAAAGAAGCATTTCCCGGCAAACTGGACTCCAAATGGGTCTCAGTAGAGACCTGCGAATCTGAAGTAGCAGGTATCAGGGGCTGCAAAAGCACCTCACTGAGTACCGGTGAACTGGCGACTAGCTTAACGGAAGCATCGTCGGCAGCTTTGGACCTATGCGGTCTGTCTCTGTCTTTATCTTTTTTTTTCAGAATGTCGGTAGTCGGATGGCTTACCAAAGCCATTTCTGGATAGTTAAACTGAGTACCAAAATAATTTGCTGCAAAAATAAACCGACGACGAATAGTTTGAGGGTTGAGTAAGGCACAAAACCGACAGTGAGTGATGTTGTGGTCTAGGCCTAAGCAAGGAATGCAGTACCAATGAAAATCTTTATGAGATATCTGCTTTCCACAGGTAATACAAATGTTAACTTTTACTGACATCGGTTTAGAGCAAGAAAAAGAATCCCCAATGGGGTACTTAGTTTTTTTGAAGACTTCGGTTCTGAAACTCAAAAACAAAACTTTCAGGAGTCGGCCAACTGGCACTTGTGAACTGCTTCTGCTTCGGCCACCACGCAGCAAGAAAGACTGATGTAATGGTGTCGGCTGCATGTTTTATACCCCTGACAATCTGATGTCATGGAAGAAGAGACAGCATCTGACACAGGGGTCCAAGACTTTGATATTCAGGCTGGCTGAGGGCTACCTGCAGGCAGATAACCCAAATGTAATGACTGCAACAGTGAAACACGAAGAACATCTAGGTGGGTCAGTGAATAGGCACTTAAAAAACTGCAGCTGTCAAGATAGCTCTAAATCAGGGCTCCCTAATCTCCTTTCCATACACTTTAACTGCTTATACTAAGTATTTCTACATTTTAAAGAGGAGCGAGTGGGACCCTAGTCTGAAAGGGTAAGTCAAACAGGTGTTGCAGATAACAGAGAAGTTGATTAAGGAGGATCTCCTGTATATGGCTAATGCCACATAGCTGTGTTAAGACTAAAAAATAAAAGCTTTGTAATTGTAATGATGGCTACAAATTATATGAATGAATGTATCACAACATATTTCACAGGATGAGTGTTTGTCTTGCTTCTGATTTGTTTGCATGGGCTCCTTTTCCCATTTTCCTTAGGTATATTGTAGAGTAGAATTGTTTGCAAAGCAGTATACACTGTTCCAAGCTGGTTTGATTGCTAGCCTTATCTCCAGATAAAATACGAATGAACTATCAAAAATTTTGTCAAATAGATAAAAGTTTGCTGAGAATACACGTGTCAAGCAAATATTTGGAGTAAGATATTTACATTTATTTAAAAAAATCTGTAACCATCTGTCTTCAACGTAAAGGTGCATTGTCTGTCATTTTTCTAATGAGTAGTGTTTCTTCCTGACAGAATAAGTCTTGAATGTAGTGAACACTAAACAAATATAGTATGCCAAGCAGAGAGTATAGCTGCTGCTTTCAATCAGGTTTTCAAATCTGGGATTTGTGATTCACAAGAGCAACATTTCTTGTATCAGTCCTGATTTTTTCTTTAGTATGTATAACTCTTTTATATGTTGTTTATCATATATAAAATAAGGTAGATGAAAGAAAGTATGTATAGTACTGCAAATAAGAAATGCAGAAGAGATATTAAGATGAAAGTTAAATTTGCATAAGAATAATTTGAGTTCTTGGCAGAAAAAATTACTGCTTCTATAAATCAGTTGGAAAATCATAATGATACACCATTATAATAATACATCTTTAAAACGTCTCTGTCTTTTTAAACCCTCTATATATCTGGGATTGTTTAAATCATCATTTAAATGAACACCAATTTGTAAATTAGGGCAATTGTTAAAGTGCATGAAATCAGTCCTCCTTCTACTTCTGATGTATGCCAAGAGTATTCTTCTCAGCACCAGCAGTGCAATCCAAACTGCTTCCTTCTGTGATACATTTCATGTTACCTGCATTGGTAATGTATTTAAGCACACCTGAAAGCTCTTTGTCTTTACTCCACTGCTTCTGTTAACTACTGTGAATGGCTGTGAATGCCCGTATCAACACTACTATAGTCTCTGCATCAGTATCTTGACTTTTTAAAATATGTATGCAGCTCAGTACAAAGGATGCTACAAGTGAAAGGTCCCAATTTCGATAGTTGGTGCTACCTTTGTCTATTTCTTAGTGCTACTTTGTCTATTTTTTCTTCAGCTACAGTTACTGGTTTTCTTTCTTTTTCTTGCTTAACTGTTGGCATTGAATGCTCCCACTTGATAATAACTACTTCATTTTAAGAAATTCTTTGTAGTTGTTATTTCCAGTCTTCCTCAGTTACGTGTAATGCTTGTGTTAACTTCTGGTGCAGCTACCTTGCCACATTATTGTGATTTCCCATATTTTACTTTCTTGAAATGTTTGGGGGTTTTAATATCATGACAGGAGTAGATCTCATTCCTAAACTGAGACTAGAGTTAAGTTTATGGGATCAGTATTGTTTTCATTTGTGATGTTTACCAAACTAGACTGGTCTTATGAGCAAATGTTGTAGACACAGAATTGTGTCATTGTTGGTATATATATATATATATATATATATATATATATATATATATATATATATATATATATATATATATATATATATATATGGAAATACCTGTGTTGGCAGAATAGTTAAGTATGCTTATAAATTCCTCTTTTTGCTTAGTTTCTTTTACATCTCATCCTGTTATTATTGCTACTCCTGCCACAACTCCTACTCCTGCTACTTCTGCTACTACTCCTCTTAATGCTAATACTACTCCTCCTCCTACTCTTCCTACTAATACTCTTGCTACTGCTACTACTCCTACAGTAATACTCCTTCTACTACTACTCCTGCTCTGACTAATCCTATTCCTATTACTCCTACTACTAATCTTACTCCTACTCCTCCTACTACTTCTAATATTACTCCTAATACTAGCCCCACTACTACTCCTGCTCTGACTAATCCTATTCCTATTACTGCTACTACTGCTAATCTTACTCCTACTACTTCTACTACTCCTAATGCTACTCTTTCTACTCCTCCTCCCACTACTCCTACTTCTACTCCTCCTACTACTACCCCACTACTACACCTACTCCTCCTCCTCCTACTTCTACTAGTACTACTCCTACTCCTCCTGCAACTCCTCCTTCTTCTACTGCTCCTACTCCTTTTACCACTAGAACTCTCTGAATGTTCTTCTTTCACATTTCTCTAGTTTCTGCTTGTATGTACTGATATTTTTGCAACTTTAAGCCTCTGTACATGGGATGCCGTAGTTTGTGTATAAACCTATTGCAATAAGCACTTAGCAATGGTGTTTGTGTTAATTTTTCTTCAATGTCTGTTTTACTTTCTTCTGCTTTCTTAACACTTGGTACCTAATGACCCTACACAATCAGTATATTTCACTAATTCATTGTGGTTCATTTGTAGCAGTTATTAGCTGTTATCATGGCAGTATAAAATTGCATGTAATCCATGATGTATACCTACAGGAGGCTGACATCAAATTGACTGAGCATCAGTAGCCCAAATCACAACTCTGCAAGACAAAGAAATCAAATTGCTGTTTTCCATAGGAAGTCATTGCTGGCGTGATTTTTTTAAGTATGTGCCAGCACTGATTTCTCCCTTTTGGGAGATTTTTCTGTCATTTCTGTTTGTGCACCTGTAGAGTTAGTATGTTTATGTTTGAAGGTGTAAGGTCAACCTCTGTGGTGGTGTAGAGATGCTTGCCTCCCCCAACCCCCCACAAAACATGTTTGGATGTGGAAAGTTTACCCTTATAAAATGTTATACATTTGTATAAGACATTTTGGTTCCTTGGTATACTGTTGTTTGAGATTTCAGAGAGGCTCCAGTCCACAAAATATACATCATCTCCAAAACTGGAATATTTGATCACCATTTATTACTTTTTAAAAAAATGTGTTTAAAAAGAAGTAACATTTTGATTTTGAAAAATAGCTGAAAAGGTAGTTGAATAGGGTTTACTAAAGTACCATATCAAAGCAATATATATGTCTTATTTTCATAGTGGTGGTCTCTAACTTATAGTGAAGAATTCTGATCCTTATAACAAGTTCCAAATATTATTCTGTAATTAGTGTGTCATAAGTTTATTTGGTATTGTATCACCATAATTTATTTATATTACGTAACATCCAATTGCTTTTTAATCATTGAATTATGCATGTAGTTTTCCAGAGATGATAGGTTCTACAAAATGCCAGCTTTAATTACATTACACTTTGTATATGAGGTGAAAGAATTCATTTTATGTTTCGGCGGTATAATATGATATCCATTCCAACTCATAATAAAGCTAATCATTTGATTTCCTGTTATTATATATGTAAGCTAGAAAGTTCACTACCTTTAATAAGTAAGCAAAACCCCACAGCAAGCTGCAATAACATAATGTTCATTAAACCAGAACAATTTCATTAACCAGCAAAGAGACCAAGAATCATCTTGTTCAAATATGTTCTAGTATTTTAAATGCATCAACAGTGAATGTTTACTGTTTTATACAGCTATCTAATCTAGTGTCATATTAAGTGAATAAATATAAGCCCTGTCATTTGTCCTTGATACATAAAATGTACAGACATGTCTTGTGACTAATCATTTAGAGCTTTCATGTGAAATTGTAATGGCTTTAACAGAAACTGTGGTGAATTTAGGCCTGTAGTATCTGAGAAGCATGTTCACCATTGTGGAGAACAGGGGCCACAAACTCTAATATCCACTGGTGCTATATAGGGACTAGCAAACTCAGGCAAGGACCAAAATCTCCAAGACAAAAAAGAAATGCAGGCAGTGTATCTAGTAGAGTAATGTAGTCACTTATCTTTAATTATACTGTTTTGTTGGCTGCTTGAAGTCTGAGGGTCATGACTTTGAGATCCCTGGTGTCAAATGTATTGTTTCATATAGGATCATAGGAAGTTAATAGGCTATTGGCCCTGAGGCCTTTACAAGCCTAGCCAAGAATTTTGCCCATGTTCTGACAAGTTAGCACCTGATGCCCCTGTCCATCAGGGACACAGGTGGAATCCCAAGGGTGTATTTTCTGTTTCCCATCCGGTTATCCAGTTTGCACTTAAAAAGGGTTAATGAGGTTCTCTGCTTGATGTGGAGAGGGAGTCTATTCCACAGAAGGGGTAGTCTCTGGGACACAAATCTGTCCTGCCAACAAGTCCTACTGATCACAGACCAGGCTGAGGTCACCCGTGCGGGTTACTCGAGTGGAGCTTGACTTGCGGATATGCAGCAGTCCCATCAAGGTGGGATCTGAGATTGCTTTGTATGCCAGACAGAGGTCACCTCTGAGGAGTCTGTATGAGACTGAATAGAGGGACAGGGCCTTTAGCCTATCTGTGTAGAGTAGATGTTTGAGGCCTTATATGGACCACTTCCTATTACTCTGCTTGTTTAATAAATAACAGTGAGGTAGGTATTATAAAGGAAAGAAAGAGTGGTTGTGAGCTGTCAAATAATAAGCAATACTGCCCAGGATAATTAAAATAAGTGCCTGGATCATCAGGGACATGATTCTGCTCTTTTTCAGAAGATTACGCTGTAATAGCCTTCACTCACATTTGACATCTTTTTGACAAATTGGTATTTAAAAACTGTTGACCAGCATTATGAATGTATGAAATTTCTAAAACCGATCATTTTAAAGTACTTCTAAAATAAAGTATACATATTTCACCCTCCACATGGCAGCTTCACCCCCCCAATACTTATTAATGCCAAATAAATTGCCTTAGAGGTCATTGTACTTTAGCAAAAAATGAAAGGGGCAGTTGAAATGTGGCACTTTTGCAGTTTCAAGGCATAGAATGATGAGAAGTGCCTCCCTGCCACGATCAGAATTTTTCTAACCCATATTTGTCTACTGGTAGGAAAGTTATAGAAGGAATATAGGCTCATTTCAGTATTCATCGTTGTTGGGAAGTAAATGCAGCCCAGAATGTGGGTTACATATTTCATTTTTATAATGGTTTATAGCATTGGCAAAAAAAAGATTAGTGTGGTATGGTCAACCATAAATTAAAGCAAAGGAGCTCTTCATAAAAAGGGAAAAAGGTGAACTATTGGGGAACCTCAGTACATTTTAGGGCCTATTAAAAAAGATAACTAGTGACTTGATTTCCAGGAGTAAAAAAATAATGTCTGTAATGTGTATCTCCTGCATTCTAACAGTGGTTTGATAATTCTAAGCATGTAAAATAAGTTCTGTACATTTCTCTGCATTCTCATGATTTATTGTAATGCATCAATTTATTTTAAGAAGTTATAATTGGACTTTGTGACATTCTGTACAATTGTCTGTGTTATGTGGATTTATACTTCAGAAAATATTTATCGTTAGGTCATAGTGTCTCATGCTGGAGCAACTGGACCAAACAAATAAGTTGTACTTCTGTCAATTTATGGAAGAACAAATATATTTGGAAAGGTGCTGTCAGGGAAATAATTAACCAGACACAAACTTGAAAAATGCCAAAGAAAAGTAATGCTTCTGGCATGTTCCCTCAGGGCTAGATAAACTTATTTTAGTCTAACATTAGCACCTCTTCTTTTCTGACAAGACTCACGAAATACAGATGTCCAAAACATGTGTATACTAATATATTTGCATCAGTGCTGAGTTTATTACATATGAAAATCAAACATAACAAGTCAGTATCACTTCTACTGGCTGTTGTATAGAACAGTTTTACCATACTTTATTTATAATCTGAATAAATGTACATTGTTCTGTTTCAAATAGGAAATAAGCTTAGTTATTGTTTGGAACTGTAAAATATGTAATTTATGGTGGTGATACAGGCTTCTTGAAATGCTTCACTTCTGAAGTGCATATAACTATGATTGTGTGCTTATTTCTAATTATATGTACACTATGATAAAAAGTTAACAGAAAAAAGCTTTATTTCCATATAGACATTACTCTGGAAGCTAGTACCTTATTTTATCAATCTGAATAAGAAAAGAACTGCTTTTCGCTTGAACTCTTCCAGGTTAGATTAATGATTTATGCTTTTAAACATTCTCTCTATTTAGGCGCACTGTTTTGGACCTCACATAAGGTTATAAAATAGCTTGCAATTGTTCTACTCAGATGCAAAAAAAAGTTGTCTTGTGTCTTGAAAAGCTTTGACTCTGAACATGATTTTCAGGAATGAAATATGAAATGAAGCACAGCATGAATCTTTTTATCATTTGTATTTAAAGATATTGAGAAAATTAATGCTAGAAATAGCTTTTCTGTTGTGGGCTGCATTCCATTTACAGTTGCAAAATCTGATTTTAATGAACACAATGCTTGACATTTTGGTGAGGGTTAGGAATTCAATTTTTAATTTTTAACACCCATTTCCTGCATTGTATGCTTCATTATGTTAACATAATGGTAACCATA
>NC_056737.1:1975540566-1975618066 GCF_019279795.1 Protopterus annectens
ATATATTATAGAAACACTGTGGTATAACAGATGTTCTTATTTTTGATTACCTTTTTAGTGACACAAAGCAGTCATCTTCCTTTTTCATCAACACCTTTAAAGAGGAGAATTATACCCCACCCGAAAGACCTCTATTAAAAGTCATTTTTTTTGAGTTTCAGAGAGAGAGAGCAAAGTAAATGCTTTAGTGGTTGTAAAATGGCTGTCAAAATGTGTTATTTGACTACTTGTCATATACTGACATAGTAATACAATATACTATATAAGATGGCTATACCATGTGGCCTTCTGTCTTGTAGATATAAATAAATGGCTACTGTACTGCTCCCTGAGAGCAAACTCAAAGAGGAACCAACTCACCAAGCACAATTCCCCAGTTGCCTGTTGTCTTTTGTTGGTGTAATTGTGCCTTGACAGTGAGTGCTTTCTTCTTTGAAGATTTCTCCTCTCTTCAAATTTGTGTAACCATAGAGCTGGTGTATATAATTTCTGGGAGGTATGGGTGGGGCTTATTCTCACAAGGGGTACAGGAAAGCTTTCCCACTAGAAAAATGCTTACAGTAATTGTTTTGATAAACTTGATTTTTAGCGCATTGTGCTCGGGCAGCTGTCAATTGATGACTCATACTAGAAGTTTAAATAAACACAGTCATTAAGTAAACATGTAAGCTACAAATCTGGGCTTCCTGCTTACGGCTGCAGATGTACTTTTAGCTGGTTGGCTCAGTATGCAAAAGGGGAGAGAGCTGGCAAGAGGTCCTTGGGAATGAGTTCTAAGTCTACTTACCCATGTTGGAGAAACCTTTGTCAGTGCACACAAGTCAAAGAAGTAGAGCCTAAAGAAATAAGATACATGGAGTATTTGACAGAAATTAATTGATACAGAACCTTGCACTAATCCATGTAAAGAATTTTATGCAGAATTGTACTATAGGAAGAATATGCCCTTTGACAATTAGAAACTGGCCAAGCAGTCTGCGTTATTACAAGCCATTGATGGAGCCCTTTGCTTGCTCCAACAATAAAGTAACAGATGTGATTCTGTATTGTCTTTACTTTTGTAGATTTCTGTCATTGGTCAAGCTAGTGACAGGAAAGAGGTATACATGGTTCAGAAGAATTACTCCTTTGCAAATAATAATCTTTCCCTATTCAGTCAGCAGGCAGAAAATGTTGTTGTATTTACAGAGCATTGATGTAATGTTACCTGCAATATTGTGGATATTAATGGAGAAGGTACGATGAGCGTAACCATTCTTCAAAGTATATTATGGTCTCTGCAGATTTTAGAGAACTATCATGGGAAACAGAAAATACACTCCTAGGATTCCACCTGTGTCCCTGCTAGACAGGGGCTCTGGGTGCTGACTTGTCTAAACATGGGCTAAACACTTGGCTAGGCTTATAAGGGCCACAGGGCCTACAGCCTAGTAACCTCCTATAATTCCAGATGCCATAGAATAAACTAAACCATTTCTGAATGTTGAAAACACTGCATTTGTTTTCCTAAGATTGAGTTTGTGTTGCTTGTTCTCTCAGGCCTGACACAACTAAACGAGGAAGCAGTTAAGGTATTTACAGATAATCTCAGATAAAATATGAGATTCCCTAATGACAGTACCATAAACATAAAGATATTGCATGCATTTGGGATACTGATGAGCATATCAATATAAACTACATAAAGCAATGATCTAAGAAAAGAATCTTGTGGAACAATAAACAATAATGGGTAGAGGGATGACTGTGTGTTTGAGAGGATAGTTAACAGCTGATACATAAGATGGTTTCAGACCAAGGCGTGGAATTAACATTTCACAGGATTTCTACAAGTTGAATTAGATAAATGACAAACCAGGTCATTGCAGCATGTGCCTAGGGATTCTTACTGTTTGTTGCAGGCTAGTTGATCAGTGCTTAGAGCATTGAACCTGAAACATCAGCCATATCCTGTCATAGAGACTAACGTTGAAGAAGGGCAAGAAGCTAAGTGTCCTGTTGCTTCTCATCATTCCTATTTAACATGTTTTCCCATTCTTACAGTTGTATAAGAGTATGTGAGAGAAAGAGAGAGAGAAGGGTATGGAGGCTTGCTCTTACTTTGTGGGGTAGAGGGGGTTATCGTAATCAAAACAAAGTTCTTTTTTTACATCTTGCAAACTTAGAAACGTAACTCTTTTTCAGTGGACCTGTCTGCCTAGATATTTCTAAAGCATTTGACAATGTGAACTCTCTTTGTTGGTTGGTAGACTTGTGATGCATTGCCACCACTGACCTTTATATACCTAGCTTAGTAATCATTTGTGGAAATGGAAAACTATCAAATGGAAGCAAAGGATGTCATTCCAGTTTAAAATATTTGTTAGACTTTTACAGAATTCAGTATTTGGCCCACTAGTATTTTCCATATTTGTTATGTCTGTGAGGAGATTTTGTCGCCCCTCTTGCCAAGTTCAGTATATTGAGGACTTTGCACTTCTTTGCTCAGGCAATATAATACAGAGTGCATAAATTGTAGGATGCCCTATAATTATGTACAAATCTGAAACTTAGATCTCATTCCTAACAGAGATACAACTAATAACTTCTAAGCATAAGATTTACTGTTAGTGGTATACTAGGTGATACATACTAGATATATATAGCCTTAATGCTAATGTGCAGAGATATGTGGATCGCATAATGCTAATTGTGCAGAGATATGCACATTACATGGTACACAGTTCTAGAAAATTGTATTTGAATACACTCTTCATTGAGACTAGACCACATCCTCTGTGTTTGTGCTATTATATATCTTGATATTACTTAGTGACATGGATTAATAAGCAAAGAAATAAATGCAGAACTGAAGAAATGTATTTACAGAGTGACAAATGAATATATATATATATATATATATATATATATATATATATATATACTTTTAAGAGTTCATAGTTTTGGAAATACAGAAGTCTAATTCACAGTGAAACAGTGAAATAAGCAATAACTGCAACCCCTGTGAATCTCTTTCTACTAGAAAATATAAGAGAAAAAATGGAAAACTGGAACCACAAAAACTTTTAATAAAACTTTGAAAAGTATAAAACACAGAAGAAAAACAAAATGTGTTTTATTCTGTTGTTTATTCTGTGTTTTATACTTCTCAAAAATGTATTAAAAGTTTGTTTGTGGTTCTGTTTTTTCCATTTTGCTTTTAATTGTTTTTCTTTGAACATACCAGTTTATCACTATACTGATACCTGTTTTTTGAGTGCATATGAGAAAATATGGTAGAAAAACAGAAGCTTTGTGCCCAGAAAGACAGTCCAGAAATTCCTCTTTTGACAATTAATTAGTTGAGAAGCCTGAAAATGCGCATTATACTACATTCCTACATGTTTTGGGCAAGAAGCTATCTCAGGCTTGGTATATTATTATTTTTGGCCATTCACTTTCCCTGTTTTGAGACTCACTGGAGTAGGTCACAGCATTTCAAATGGTTACCTTTTTGTTTTACTTAACATCTGCTTTCCATGTACTCACTTGTGTCATCTGAGACGCATGTACAATGGAGCAAGATGGCATATCAGTCCATTTACTTGCTGACTTAGCCAAAATCCCTGTCTTGTCTGCATTATCTCCCCTCTGTGATCCCATCCACAGCTGGAGATCTAATGCAGAGTATCTACAAGTGAGCGACCTACCCACAGGATGACTATGCACATCCTGTCATGGCAATATCTCAGATGTATGAGCAACTAATCAAATCAGGGTCACCTGGGCCATTGTAAGGGAATTATCCCTCTAAATCATGGCACTAGTAGAACAATGTTTTGAATGTTAAAGAGACTAGCTGAAGATACACTCCAAGAATACTACGAGAAAAATAAGCAAGTTGTGTTACAAGTTGATGCCAGGCAGAATGATAGAGGAGCTGCACTCCAACAACCATTTGCTTGTGCGTCAAGAACATGTAAAGACAGATTCATAAATGTAATATGCTGAAATAAAAAAGGTGTTGACAAAAGTGTATAGATGTGAGAAACTCCATGAATATGTCTGTAGGAAAGATGTTTAGGTAGAACCAGGTCTCATACCATTCCAAAGGGCATTCAGGTTCCATATCAATTTTTATTATAGTGCTTTTCCCAGAACACTTAACAGGAAATTCAACATGTGTAAGCAACTTTGTAACCAAATAAAGAATATAAAATACATGAAACAGATTTGCAGTATTAATAGAAAAGAAAGAGCAGATGTATAACAAGGATGCTTCCTATAAACAAGTGAGGTCAGCCATAGTATAGATAGCATCCATATGTTTCACTACCATGATATATCATCCAAGTTACATAAACCAACAATAGTGGGCAGGTAAGATAATATTATACAAACTTATCAAAATGAATTGTATTAAGTCATGTGAGAAAAAGTCCAAGCCATCTCAAGCTCCATCCCACAGCCTGAAATTTCTGAAAGAAAAGAGCTACAAAGACCCCTAACCAGCGCAGATCTGGTAAATCACTTTCTTGAAGCAAAAAAAAAAAACTCAAATATATATAGGGTCTATATTAGATTTTCGAAAATTTCGTAGAGCGAATCACTATAGGTCGACACCTAGTGATTGATCTACAAAATAATCGAAAATCTAAATAAAAAAATAAATAAAAACACAGAAACATAAAGTAAATGGTGATCACCATCATCAACCCCCCTTTTTCCCATTTTTTCTACATGGGGTCAGGTTATCGTGTTAACTGTCTGTAACTCTCTCGATTCAGTGCCACACTCCTGCCTTCTTCAACATTCATGCCTGACTGTCGCAGATCTTCTTTCACACAATCCATCCACCTCTTTGCTAGATGTCCTTGCTTCCTCTTACCTTCTTCCTATCTGTCCCAAATCTTCCTCACCAGGTTGTCTTCTGCTTTTCTACACATGTGCCCAAACCATCGTAATCTGTTGTCTTTGATTTTTTTTCTGCATTTGGAGCTACTTTGGCTTCTGCTCTTATGTCCTCATTTCTTTGTCTGTCATGCAGTGTGCATCCTACCACCTTTCTCAGGCACTTCATTTCCATCACCTCTAGCTTCTTCAACTGTACTGAATTTACTGCCCTGGTTTCTGTACCATACAGTAGTGCTGGTCACACCACTGTCTTGTACACCTTACTTTTCAGCTTCTTTGGCATTCTTCTGTCATAGACTATGCCTGATACTCTATGCCAGTTGGCTGAGCCCCTCTGTTTATAGCTTTGACCTCTTCATTCACACTTCCCTTCTGCTCAACTACCCCTCCCATATACTTGAAGCTGTTTACCTGTTCCACTATCTTCCCTTCCCTCTTTATTCTCAGCTTCTTCTGATTTCCCCAATCTGCTGCCATTATCACCATCTTATCTGTGCTTAGTTTCATCCCATGTGCCTTCAGATTTGCATTCCATTCTCCTATCCTTTGCTAAAGTTCTAGCTCAGAGTCTGCCTGCACTGCCACATCATCTGCATACAGCAACTTTGTTGATCCCTCCCCTCCAAACTGTTTACTAATGTAGTCCATCACCAGTATGAACAGCAGTGGGCTCAGAGCTGAACCCTGATGTATACCCACTCCCATTGGGAACCCCTCTGTGGGGCCAAACACTGTTCGTACTTGAGTCATTGGGTCCTTGTACATAGCCTGCACTAATTCTACCAATGTTTCTGGAATTTCAAACCACCACAGTACTGCCCAGATCAGCTTTCTTGGGACCTTGTCATATGCTTTCTCCAAGTCTAGGACTGCCCATTTGGACTCTCTCCTCATCTCTAGCTTCTTCTGAAGTATCTGTCTCAATGCAAACTGGGTCAATTGTGCTGCATCCTGATCTGAATCCAAACTGTTCATCTCCCATATTACATTCTACTACTCTGCATATCCATTTATCAATCACCCTCTCCAGAACTTTCATGCAAATTGGATAGGAGTTTGATGCCTCTGTACTGTCCACAGTTGTGGATGTCCCCTTTGATCTAGTACACTGGCATGAGTATGCTTATTCTCCAGTCATCTGGGATACACCTTTCTCTCCACACTGCTATTAGTACCCTCTGGAGCCATTTCTCCCCTATCTCATCCAGCATCTTTATCATATCTGCTATGACCTCATCTGAGCCTGCTGCTTTCCCTGACTTCATCTTCCTTAGTGCTGTTCTTCTTCAAGGATGGGCTCCTCTTCTTCTCTCATCGTAGGCTGTTTCTGGGGCAGTACAGTTTCTGTGGGGTTTTCTTCATTCAGAAGCTGCTGAAAATACTCCTTCCATCTGCCTTTGATGCCCTCTGGACTGGTGAGCAGGTCGTTGCTGGCATCGCTTATGAAGGGTGTCTGACTATCTTCTTTATCTTTCTATCTTTGCCTTGCAATCTGATGTAGTTTCTTTGTGCCCCTTACTGAGTCACTTTCCAGAAGTTGGTACAGTGCCTCTGATGCCCTATTCTTTGCTATTGCAACTTTTTTCTTAGATCCTTTGTTAGCCAACCAATAGTCCTTCCTAGCCTGGTCACTCTTTTCTTTCTCCCACTTCTTCCTGCACTGCTCCTTTCTTTTAATGACTTCCTGGACTTCTGCATTCCACCACCAGCTTTCCTTATGTACCTTATTTCCATACCTGGCTCAGCCACTTATCTTTTCTGTACTCCTAACAGATGCTTTTTTTAGGTGCTGCCATTCTTCTTCAACTCCACATATTTCCTCCTCTTCTTGGGGTGCTAGAGCCCTGAGTAATTCCTTGAATTGTTGTACTTTCTCTCCAGTCAACTTTCAGGTCTTCAGCCTGGTCTCTGTTGACCTTAGAGCCTTTTCTGACCACTGCTTGCAGCTGATTGTGACAACTAGTGGTTTATGCTGTGGGCCTACTGTTTCACTGGGGATGACTTTGCAATCATGGATTCTACCCCACTGCCATTTCCTTACTAGGAGGAAGTCTACCTGAGTTGCATGCTCACTACTTTTGTATGTGATTTTGTGACTGTCTCTCTTTCTGAACCATGTGTTGGCTTAGTTACTATCAAGCCATTTGCCAGACAGAAGTATAGAGTGGCTTCTCCTTCTTTATTCCTGTTGCTCCAGCCATGTGGCCCCAGACAGTCCTCATATCCTGTTCTGTCTGCCCTGATCTGTGCATTCAAGTCAGCCATTATCAACACCAATTCATGTTCTCCTCCTTTATATAGTAGGTCCTGCAACTGCTGTATGAATGCAGACTTTTCCTCACTATCACAACCCTGCTGTGAGGCATAGGCTGAAATTATTAATACTGCCCTATCATTACACTGGAGTCTGACTGCCATGGGCCTGTCATTAATTCTTTTGATATCCCTTACTGCCTTCTGAAGCCTCTCTCTCACCACAGTTCCTACATTATTCCTAGCCTGCCTCCACCTGAGTAGTAGACTCTGGATCCCAAGCAAAATAGCTTTGCTGCACTGTCCTTCCATCTCGTCTCTTGGATACATAGGATGTCCAGCCTCCTCTGTATCATCATGTCATCCACTTCCAAGCTGTGTCCTGTCAGTGAATCTACATTAAGTGTAGCAATTCTCAGTTCATGTTTGGCAGGTTGGTTTTACATCCAGCTTTTGCGCAACAGATCTATCCCAGATAACCCAGGCTGGGCAACTAGACACTGGCCAGCCAGTAGCTTATTGACCCAGGGCTGCTGGGCTTTATGGTGGGCACACACTGACCAATAGGGGCACATATACCCCTCCCACCATTAGCAAGGGTCCCTGGTTTGGGTTAGAGTAGGCCGGGTCCTCAACCCACTCATTACCAGTAACTACCCATGCCCATTTTTGGCTACATTAGTCAACATGACCGAATCACCTAGAGCCATATTTTGCACCTTCGATTGGCTAACCCTGCCATGGCACAGACTGTGATCCATGTTTTCCTATCTTGAGGATACTGCTCACCACAGTCGATGCCCAAAGTGGTTGGTCTGTACAACTCTTCCCCCTAAAGGGCACCATGTAGAGTCTGTGTTGCTGCCCACAGCTCCATTTATTGATGGGTTTGAGATGGAAACACTCAGCATGTTTTTCGGACATGGGAGAAACCCCATGGAGACACAGGGAGAACATGCAAACTCCAGACAGGCATTGGTTGGAGGTCAGGATCGAATCTTGCACCTTGTGCATGGGAGGCGAAGAACTTAGCCACTAAGCCATTTGGTCTCTATATATATATATAGACACACACACACACACACACACACACACACACACACACACACACACACACACACACACACACACACACACACACACACACACACACACACACACACACACACACACACACACACACACACACACACACACACACACACACACACACAGACACCTGCATAGGTACCATGTTGAAATCTATTTAGTTGTCACCATTTCCATGACTGATGGTTAACATGTGCAAGAGATCAACAATTCCTAGGTAGAGGAATATTCCCCTTCCAAAGTCCGGAGTAATCCTTGGAGTATTTGGACAATGTGTCGAAGTTCTTTGCTTGGATTCCAGTACAACATACTTCCCATCAGTATTGTGCTCATTTTTTGAGTAATTATACATACGTATCTCTCTCTCTCTCTCTCTATATATATATATATATATATATATATATATATATATATGTATACATATATCAGTATGTATGATTGTCTTATCAAACAATGAATGCTGAAAAGAGCAAACCTAAAGAGAACACTCATTTCAGCTCTAATAACATAATATTGAAAAAGTAGTATTTTATGCTGGGGACCCCACACTTTCTGCTAGTTATGTATCAACTCCAGTATTGAACAACATCAGAGAAATGGCAAATTCCCTGACTCTGCTGTATTGCGATTATAGGTTCACAGGTTCATAGGTGTTTACTAGGCTAATGACAACAAGGGCCTTCTTAAGCCTAGCCATGCATCTCAAATCTCTGACAAGTTGATACCCTTGATAAGTGTAAGCATGGGACTGGGAGATGAACCATTTACAGGTTACCTGTGCCCATTACAGACATAGGTGCCAAACCAGGGATGAATTTCTTGTTCCCTATCCAACCAGCAAAGTTACACTTGGATTGGGTTAGGGAGGAACTCTACTTCACATTGATGGACAGTCTGTTCCAGAGACAGGGTAGTCTCTGGAATACATACCTGTCTCTGAAACAGGTCACATTTATACCACAGGCAAGGTTTACACCTTTAAAATGGGTAATTCTGGTACTGTTTGTTTTATGCATATGCAGGAGATCCATCAGAGTGGGGTCTGGAAATGCCCTGTATGCCAGCCATAGATCTCCCCTCAAAAGCCAGTAGGAGACAGAATTCAGGGATAGGGCCTTGAGGGGGTCTGCAAATTAGTCTGTCAGCCAACAAAACAAGAAAAAAGACTATTCACTCTTTTGAGCATTCACTCTTATGAACGGAAGCAATAATATATATGTGTGTGTATAATATTTAAAATGTATATATGTGTAAAGTTTTATATATATATATATATATATGTATGTATCTATGCATATGTATACATATATATATATATATATATATATATATATACTGCGGTGGTGGTGCTGCGGTAGCGTTGTCGCCTCACAGTAAGACGTTGTCCCGTTCGATTCTCAGCTAAAGCGTCTTCTGTGTGGAGACATGCGTGAATGGGCGTACCTTCGTTGAAGATTGTACGTCAGGGCTGGCAACTCGATACGTAAAAATCTGCTGCCAATCATTAGGGGACCAGAGTTCCGCTGTGGCGATGCCTAACCGGGAAAAGCTGAAAGATACAACATATATATATATATATATATATATATATATATATATATATACACACACACACACACACACACACACACACACACACACACACACACACACACACATACACACCCGCCCACACATACACACATTCATAAATGGGCTTTGTAGCTTTAATAGTAAGCACTAGGTACTGTGATTTGTATTTCATGTAGAACACAATTCTAGAGAATTAATTTTGAATACACACCTCACTGATGTTATATTTTACATCCTGACATTATACTGTAGTAGACAAAACAAAAATATATAGAAATGCACCTGAACTGAGACATGAATTTTGATTACCATATTTTCATCACAGTGAAAAGGACTTACCAAAACTCTAAAAAATGCATAGGCCATGTAGTTAGTTAATTGCACACAGTAGAATAAAAATAAAATTAAAAATACCTATGATATTCTTCATCTCTTCATGAAGCTGGGTCTGCATAAAATGAGTACTTAGGTACAGTGTAGAAAGATGTCATTTACAGCACATTTTATTTTGATATTGAAACTCAACCAAATCTAAACCAATGTTAGGTGATGGCACAAGGCTTTGTCGATATGCCTCTTTCAGTAATATACTTTGTTACTGTGCCAGTTGTCATTATATAGGATAAAAAAGCAATATCTGTCAAATCAGACCAATGATAAAAGCTAAAAAAAAATCAAGACAGAAAATGTAGAAGTTAACTTAGTTTTAAGGCAGTGAGGTTACCATAGTTATGGATTACAAATCAACTATATGCATAAAAAAGGGAAAGTTTGGAAATAGGGGTGATAGTCCTTACATTCTTCTTTAACCTGAGTACTCATATTCCCTATCAGTCTTCCACATCTCACTTCTCATAATGATTTTGTTAGCACAGATGACAGAGGCTATAAGCTTTTAGCGCCCTACATCCTGTAGTCCTTTTGCTCCTATTTGTTTATTGTGTAACTGTGTACAAATCACTTAACCAGGCAATACTTTTGGGTTATGGCTGAAAGTGGCTGCTTTTTGATCAGTCCACTACCCCAGTCAATAAAATAATAAAGTCTTCTGCTATAACACCAGATTCATTTGTTTCAGTTTCTTTTCCTATCCATACATCTCTGCATTCAGAGTAGATGTATATAGAAGTAAATGGTACAGAAGGAGGTACACTACTGCAATGAGGAACCAGGGAGATGGCATCATTATTGCAAATATAATATCATGATGACAGATTAATTAAAATGTTTGTAAACTATGTGCATGAGTAAAGATGTATTATGTAAGCAAGTTAAAACATATAAACAAAGATGCATGCATACCAATATACAAACACTCTGCTATCAAGAAAGCTGATACGATCATTTTCTAAGTATGACCACTTACTGAAGTTAGCCTATATGCAGCTGCCCTCTGTGACATTCTTAAGTCTATCCTATGCATTCTTGCTATCCTTTAATGTTCATGCTACCACTTCTAATATCACCATGTTTTTTGGACCAACACGAGAGAGAGTAGCATTTTAGTAACATTTTTTGTTTTCTTTCTTGCTTGTTTTGTTTTTTGCATTTGTTACCTGGGTAATCACACAGGGCATAACTTTTTTTTTTCCCTGGAGGTAGCCAGGGAAAACTGTCCAGTTAAGTCTATTGCAAATTACAGCGCTAATCATCTTTGCTAACTGCCAGTCTTAAGCCCAAACTGCCACATTATTTCTATAGTATATGTTTGTTTCCTTTGCTCCAGTCCTTTAACTCTTTGTTGCATATTCTGTGTAAAGAATGCATGTACTCCTTTTCTTTGGAACTTTTTCAACAGCACCTGTTCTTATGGAAGACTTTTATTTAATAATTTGTTTTATTCCGTAACATTACAGCAGTATTTGCTTGAGGGCAATGTGTGTGCTTTTACAGTAGCATGTATTGTGGGCTGTCTGCATCTTGGTTGTGCAAATTAAGAAGATCCACATATCTTAAAATCTCTGCTTGTTTGCGTCACCTTTTCCTGGTCACACAGGATAGATTCCAGCTACAGAATTCTGTGTTTGATCAAAATTGAAACATGGTTAAAAAATGAAAACTGGTACATCTAGTAATTGGACTTTCTTTTCAATAGAGGCATAGTGCATTTCACCAAAAGACTGAAAATGCCATCAAATATAGGACAAGTTAAGTGACGTGTGGAAACAGATGTAGTTCCAGCTGAGATATTTATTGCAGAGTAACTCAGCCTTAAAAAAGTACAGATATTTAAACAAACGTGACGCTGGAATTTACTAGCTTTGCACATTAATTGTGTCAACATTTGAGATATAGGCCTTAGGAAGAGTCATTGTGAAATGGTATTCCTCAAGTTTTAGACAATGAAAACCAGGGAGTGAAAGCAAAAGACTCTTGTATGTTCAGTATAGATACGCTTCTGTGGAGAGCCTGCAAAAAATATATTGAAGTTCAGGAAGCAAAGATCCTAAATATATTTCTGTCTTTAGACACATTGTTGACACCTAAACCTAGGTCCATGTTGATATTTCTCTAGCCTCTGCTTAGATTGAGACATTTGTTGTAGCCTAAGAAGAACTTTGAACCTGGTAGCTGGTATCTTCATATCAGTAATCAGCTTACAAAATTCAGTGCTGGAAGCATTATATGTGGAAAGGGGCCATCAGAACTTTTAAAGAAATATATTCATTGCTGGATAAGCAGTTATTCATTGGCACTGGTGGAATGTTTAATAATGATGTAATTAGATATTTAGCAGAGAACTTCGATATTGAAACTACAATAATGGCAGCATATAGTCATTGGAAAAGTGGGCTTCTATAAAAGCTGAAATGGAAAATAACAGAAATTATGTTAAATGTAAAAGCTAGCAGTGGATGTGACGGGGTAATGGATCTGATGGCAAAATGTACTATGCAGAATGTCAACGTCTATAGTCCGTATCAGCTTGTATTTTGTCAGAACCCTAGTCACCCTTCTGTTTACCATTAGGAGCATAGAGAGGTGACATATGTCACCATTACATGCATCAAGGAGATCATCTGCTATGGTTGAACGTTCATAACAGAATTTGGAGAGCACTACTGAAAGAATTGTACTAGAAAAGAAAGGTTTCATATGGGAGTTGAGGTATACAAGGGATAACTGTGTAGAGTGGAAAGGCAGAGTCATGTGTATCCAGGATACATTTATGATATTTGTAAGTTATACTGGTATCTGTGAAAAGGTACTTCATTTTAGGCTATATAATGTGAGGGCTGAAGTAGAGAAGTAATATGTCAATAAAATTGACAATGAGGCAAGAAACGTAAATGAAAATTATACCAATGAGTTCAGACAATGAAAGTGAATATGAGGTGGAGGATTCAAAAGGTAGACAACCTCAGGTGCCTTAATAAGGTAGTATCCTCAGTCTCTGTAAAGGACAAATCATAATTTATGGACAAAGAAAGAGTGCTGTATAGTACAGCTGAAATGCTAGGGATGGCTAGGAAATCTACAGGAAGAAACAAGAACCAGTATAACTTGAAATGTTTATATCCAGCTGCTGTGCCAGGTAGGGGATGGTCTGCTTACATGTCAGGTATAAAATACATTCACACTGAGCTAGGGATGTACTTCTGACAGCAGTGCTTGAATTAACAAAACAGGGTGAGATACAGAACTGGAAAAATAATAATGCCTTTGAAGAAGTTCATAATGTTTTTTTTTCTTTTTGTCCCCTCAGCCCTCAAGGTACCTGCTGAGCCCTTAGTGCCCCACATCCACCCTGTATCTTCCAGCCATCCACCTATCACCCAGACTAATTCCATATATAGTAGGGCTGGTCATAGATCCAAAAGAAGTCTTGGGGGCTCAGACATCTGTGCTTCCATCGGGGGGGGGGGGGTTATATTCCCTACCCACTTTGCATTTCCCCCCACGATGCTTGTGGACTATGTCTGAGAGCAACTGTTCTCTGTGGACCAAGTCTGCCCTTAGGGAACATCACTAATGAGTGCCCTCCCATCCAAAATAGGCACGTCCATCCATCCTTATCACTCCATCAGTCAAACAAGCTGTGTGACAAGTATCTCCTGTGAGGTACTGTGTACCACTCTTGTATTTTGTTTTCTGACTGACAACAAAAGGATGAGAATTTTCCTTACTCTCCCACCAAAACAATCAAATGGTCTCCTTGATTGCCACCATCAAGTATGTTTCCATGTGAGGCTTCAGTGAAGACTAGTAGTTATAGATATTCATCCTTCCCCACTGTTGAATTTTGCTACTGTTTTGCAGAAAGGATTTTACAAATAGCTTTGTTTGTTTGTTTTAGGAATAGTCTGTGGAAACACATGCCCTATGCAGGATGCCAATAAGAAAGCATGAACAATGAAATCTGGTCTACTATGCCTGACAACCTTGAATCTGACTTATTTTAATCTAAGTAAGTTGTTTAGCATTGTAGTAAGCCAGGGGGCATCTTGATGCATTGCCCATGATTCTTCCATGATGACAGAATGAAGATTTTTTTTTATGTAGTTAGTTGTAAGTATGCCAACACCATTTTGTCAATATTAGCAGAGTCCTATCCCAAACTGCAAAAGTGGTCATGGTCTTTATAGCCAATTTGATGGGTAGATTTCAGGTAAGGAAAAGCTAAAGTGGCAAAGTTTTATAAGATGCTTTTAAAGTCATCTCCATGGCAGACAAGCACTGCAGTGATGTTACTCTGCCCTCCATCCAGTAGAAGACAGTAGGGTTAGCTGTGAGAGTCTTCTCCTTCACGTATCAGTGATGACTTTCACTTTGTTATTTAAAAACAACAACATATCTTGCAGGCCATAAACATACTCCATGAGTTTCCACAATCATCCGACAGCTCTTGTCTCGGGACGGGGAATACATAAACATCATGTGAGAGAGAGAGAGAGAGAAAGAGAGATACATTGCAGAAATGAGACAATGTCTATGGAATGATGTTCTTACTGCTTTTGACAAAGTATGGTCAAAAGAAGATAAATGGATTCTTATTCATGTTGGTGAATCTTTTTTTTAAGTTTTTTCTGCAATGTTCTTTAACCCTCTAGCCACTAGCCATGCTTTAGGTGTTATCCCTTTTGTGGTTTCTTTGAGAGATCACATCCACTCGGCGGCAATGCATTTTTCGCCAACTTCATAGTGGAACTTCTTAGCTGCTGTGATGGAGTGGAAGGATAAAATCCTAAGTCCTAAATGACCCAGGTTCAGTTAGCAGCTCGCTTGACTTTCAGAGTGACAGGGATGGATGGGTGTACCTATCTTGAATAGGAGGGCACTCATTAATGATGTTCCCTAAGGTGGGCATGATCCATAGAACCAGTTACTGATTCTTTATTTAGGTTTGTTTTTTTAGAATGATTACTCACATTGCAGATAACTTACTCTAATGGCTGTTTGTAAATGCTCTTAGTTGTCATTAGCAGAAGTCACTGAAGCTGTAACTAAAACACCTATTCGATTAGCCCTGACAAAGAAATAAAATCAGAAAGATCATTCAGGTGAACAGTGAATCTGTATTTCAATAGTATGTACATGTGAATGGAAAAAACAATTGACTTACCTTTTATTAACCATTTACATCCAGAGTGATCTTTAATTTCAAGGTTGACCTTTGCTGGTGTTCAACAGAAAATGAAATATTTGCACAGGGCATTGATGTTTGTCACCTGCTCTACACAAGTCTTACAGCATAAAATATGCTACAGATGGTACCAAAAGGGTGGGAGCTTGATTTAAATTCTGATCTGAAGGAAAACATTTTGTGTATTCAGTTCTGGCCTCTTGCTCTGCAAAATCATTAATGAAACAGGAATTCAAATATTTGATATAAATGCAGTCAAATATATTTATGTTTGGAGGTTTTTACTATAAAGCAGGATGACATTGACTTTAATGAGGTAGCAACAATTGAGTCTGATACATTCTTTGATCTCAAAGCATTTGCTGAAGCATTTATGCAATGCAGTATAAATGTTAAGACTTTTTTCTCCATTATCACTGCTTTAATATGGGGAGGGTGGTAACCTCAGTAGATTTTCCCAAGAATGAGTTGAATACAGACTATTATTAACAAAAAAAAATACTTGATCCCTAGATTAAATAATTGAATATACTTCAGTTGTTTGGATATTGGAGTTGTATTTCAAAACTGTTTTGATTTAGAATCATAAACCTGAGGCTATGGTGTCAAGTAAGGCTATCGTTATTTAACCAAGTGAGCTTCCCTGGCAAATGATGCTAAAGAATTTCCACTAAGTGTATCGTCAAAAACACATCAAGGGTGAAACCGGGACTGTCTGTGGTATCACTTGCATCTCAAACTCTTCTGAATAACCTCAGGGGAAGATACCTTCTGGATCATCTACGTAACATGCACTGTTTATGTATATTGGGTTTGCCCCTTACTTATCAACATGGATACCTGCTGCTACTGGCTGTGATCCCAACCCTAGACAGATGCAATAATATGCATAGATGTGTTGCTACCCTTTTCCACTAAAGAACCAATTATAAGTGCACCCATCATGAGAAGCTTAATTTCTGTTTACAGGAATATAGTAATCTATTGACATAACACTTCAGTTCAAAGGAGTAAGCTTTATAAGGCCTGACTTTCCAGTCAATCAGTAGCTCGGATGGACATTTGTAATAATTTGCTGACTCAAACTTCAGAACATCAGAGGGTACTCAGAGAAGTTAGCGCTATAGCATTAATAGTGCTTTGCTGTTGTGTTTTAGTAGTGTTATTGAGCTAACTACTAATTCAAAGTCATGCGAGACTCGCATGGAGCAAAAGCTCATTAGTAACTCTTGAATGTCTCTGAATTCAACACTTAAGACAGATGGAATAGCTACATTAAGTGTACTTCCTGCCAACCCACACAATGCTGTTAGGCACCTGCAGACACACACACACACACACACACACACACACACACACACACACACAGACACCCAAATCGTCATAAGTATGCTCATGCATACACAGACTGGCAGGCACAAACACCCACACTCATACACATGCATTCTGTTTTTATAGTGCTTCAATATAACATGGCAGAGCTTATCTTTCAATCACTGTTCCAAGTTATTTTGATGCTAGAGTAAGGCTCTGTGCAGATGACACAACAAATTAATATTGGTCGTCCCATTAGACTGCCACATTTACATACAGCATTGTCCTCCATACCACTGTAGTAATACATTAAAAAAAACAGAAACAAATGAAGCCCAAAAACAAACTGAAGCCAGAAGAAGCAATATTGTTTTGTGGCAATGATTTAATCCATGTAAAAATGAATAAATGCTTTCATCCCACACACAGATGATGAGACTTCACCAGATTCAAACCTTAAGCACACTATCAAATATTTAAATACAAGAACTGAGACATGATTGAGGTCACATGTCTAAAAAGCTTTTGTTACACTTCTTAACGTTACCAATGTTTAAAACATAACTTCATCAATGACTTGAACCTATTAGACCTAAACAACTGTATTCAACTTAAAATCTTTCTATTCTAATACACACTTGTAATTAATACCAGAGTTCACCCCCTCCTTCCATGGGCCATACCCCAGCTATTGTCACTGTTGGTTCATTTATCTTTTGTAGTATCACAGCTACCATTACCTTCCTCACAAGTAGACTTAACCACAGTGCCAACCACAAGCTCATGGTATCCCCTCTTCATAAACCTATCTTTTAAAGCCATATATGCATCAACCAAAACTGGCTGTTTTGTAGTTAGACCCGTACACATACTTTGAACTAAGCTTTCTTTCATATGTGATGGATGCATACTTTTGTAATGTGACAAGATGTTGCTAGATGCATTGTTATAGGAAACGGTAATGTGAAGCCCTTTAGTGGCATTGTTCTTGTGAATGATGGCGTCAAGAAAACAAGAAAACAAATTCTGTCATAATCACTCACATGGGTAAATTTAAGAAATGTATCTTTATTGATATAAGACACAAAATCCTCCATTTCACCGTGTGTCCCATGCCAAATAAACAAAATGTTATTAGTAAAGTGGCAATACATATTTACTTTATTAAACAGTGTGTACATATATAAATAAACTTTTTCCCAAAAGTTAACAAAATTAAGAAACATTGTTGCATCCATAGCAACTCATATTTTTTGCTGATAAAAAGTTCCTTAAACAAAAAAAAAATGTTGTCAAGTACAATTTCCATACCTTCACTTAAAAATTGAATCTGACCTACTGTATGCTCACTATCCTGTAGCAAGTGGATGCCCAATCAACACCCATCTCCTTTGGAATGCCCGTGTATAGAGTTTTGACATCAATTGTAACAAGGAGGTCTGTTGGTTGGACTGTAATTTTAGAAATGATCTCTTTAAAATGAAAAGAATCTCTTCTGTTGGATAGACTTTGACCAACTGCTTTGTTAAAGCTAAATCCACAAATATGGAAATCAGTTCAAGCTTGGAACCCTTAGCTGACACAATAGGGCTAAGTGGGGGGGTTACTGCTACTTTTATGAATTTTGGGAATACCGAAAGGCCCGTATACTAGGATTTGAAACCTGAAAAAAAATGTATAAATCCATTAACACACCTTGCATAAATGAATCATATAACCATGTGTCTATCTTCTTATAACGTTAAACAGCTGTGCCTTTGTCTATGTCTAAAAACTTTTGTTCCACTTCTTATAAAAAAATACTTTACCAATGTTTAAAACATAAATTCATCAAAACCTTGAATCTTCTTCTTCTTTCGGCTTTTTCCTGATTAGGGGTCGCCACAGTGGATCACCTGTCCGCCCATGATTGACAGTGGAGTTTTACTGTGCCGAGGTGCCAGCCCGGTGCCCAACCTTCCACAGAAGGCACATGCACGCACACACTCACACCTAGGGCTAATTTGGAGTGTCCAATCCACCTACAGCATGTTTTTGGGATGTGGGAGCAAACCGGAGCACCCGGAGGAAACCCACGTGACCACAGGGAGGACATGCAGACTCTGCACAGAAGGCGCCCCAGCCGAGAATCGAACCGGAGAACCTCTTGCTGTGAGGCGGCAATGCTAACTGCTGCACCACCATGGCCGCCCTTCATCAAAACCTTGACTCTAGTAGCTCTAAAGAACTGTATTCAACTTAAAAATCTTCCTAATTTTTTTAATGCACACTTGTAAGAGCAGCATTCCACCCCTCTCTCACATGCACCCAGTGTAATTGGTCACTTGTATTCAGCATAATATAATGGATCATCCTTACTATCACCCTTAATACTGACTGGCACATGTTCCAAAACAGTGAATACATTTTTTGGAAATTCTGACATAGTAAAGAATGTTTAAATAATGCATTGGTCACATTGCTATATTAATTTATGTGTTCACTTTTTGGCTTGGAACAGAGCAGCATTCCTGTTTTGGTTGTATATTGTGGGGATACATGACAGAGGTCTCATTCCACTGCAGTACTAGATTGATCTTGTGGTGCACTGAACAATCTTGCTTGAAAAATGACTTACTTCTTTCTGAATAACCCTAACATTTTACTCTCAGACTATTATTTAATGCTAGTTCTTTATTCGATGGCACGTCACATCACTTGAGGTTTTATATTTAATTTGTTGTGATTCTCAGCTACGGTTTTCAGAAACAGAAAGAATATCTTCATTCAGCTTTGCCTTAGTCATTTATAAGGGAAATGAATCAAGTGTAAGGACAGCAGTGTATTTTGTATATATATTTATTTTCAAGTGCATCATTAATTCTCAGTTTTCGTTAACTTGCAGATGTTTTAATTTCAATGCCCTTTAAATCTGCTAATCTGCATTATATGAACTTCACAGTCTAATCCCATCAGATGTGTTTAAAATAACAGAAAACATTTAAAAAACACATATACTTCTTAATTTACTCTATTTTATCATTAGTATATTGTCAAACATTTTTCAGTTATGGAGTTATCTTTCATAAATAGATGTGAATACATACTTTAATTTTAAGGAATGTAGTTAAAAACTATAGCAGTCTAAATTACTTTTTAGCACTCTGAAAAATGCTTTACTTTTATGTTGGTTATATTTTTCTGTAGTTTATTTCTTAACTTTTATCTTCATGCAGAGTTTTATGGAAATGTACTTTAAAGATTAGGTTATCCGAATTGTACAATGTCACATTATTTTTCTAACAACAGAATTGGAGTACTGTTTATCCTTTAATGAGACTTTGTACACATTCACAAAATTTTCTGGAGGGATGAGTGTTGCATTTGTGATGTTTCAGAATTGCTAACATTTCCAGATTGCTTAACAGAATAGCTGGATAGTACTCAATAGAAAAAAAATAATTTCAGTGTAAACAAGTGTGCCATGGTATAACTTATCAAGAAAATAATAGCACACACAGAATTAACATTCCATATAAATAGAGACCTATGCAGACCTCAGTTTTACCTAAATGCATCCACAGTGGCATGAGATCATTTGTGGTGATACATTTAATTCTGCATATTATAAGGATGAGGTGGCCACATTTACACTAAACCATTTAGAAAGGCCAGTTACATAATAATACTATAGACTTTAGCTTCTCTTTTAAAAAAATTCTCATTCATCTAAACAGAGTACAAAAGTATTATGCAGCAGAGATAAATATAATAAAGAATTTAAGTTAAAGTCATCTAAAGTCATTTGCAGTGTTTTTGGTCTCTTAAAGATTACCTAGATAAGATTTGCATAAATCTGTAAGGCTCTGTGTGCCCAAATGCTGTTTGAATTAATATGTATATCCCATGGTACTATAGGTAAATACAAGAGGTAATCATTTACTGTTCAACTTAGATATCAGCACCAGCATGAAAATGGATAAGCTTGCAACACAGAGCCTACTGAGACAAAGAGGCAGCTCCTAAATGCTTTATCCCATACCTTAGTACCCTCAAAATATCTATGCTATGATCCCAGTTATTATCATTAGGGATAATATACAGTTAGCAATTGTGGGATGGGTAAGGCTAGTCTCAAACCAAATGGGATAGGTTAATTTGACCACAAAAAGGGAAACTAAATAGGCTTAAAATGGCCCTCATGAGCAGCTAGCCTAGTACTTAATTATGAACCTGAGATTTTGCAATACATTGCCATAGTGCATACATCAGAGTACTTTTCTAAGTGAGTTTAGGGAGATAATAGACACATGGGAAAAAGAAAACACTAGTGGGGTCTGATGGCATCAACATTTTTATGACATGTTTGTTTGCTGTGGCACTATAAACTATGAAATCAGTAAGTGTCACAGAGCAGAGTAAAAATTCAGTAAGTAATGGTGGTATAAAGGGTAACAACAAATCGTTTAGAGTTTAAAAGATTACACCAATTGGGCAACTTCTCTCGAACTGAAAGAAGTTGTCTAACTGAATGCTGGGAAATCCTACAAAAAACTACTGAACCTTATGTAAGCCAATTTGACCTGGATCCTGACATGTAGTCAGATGTCAGTTAACCAACAGAAATACTGAGCATTACTACTGGATAACAGAAGCGCAGCTGAAAGGAAAATAGGCCTTCCTTTTTAAATGACTAAATCCTAGGACTGTGACAGACTGCGGAATCTACAGTCAGTTGAGCAGGGTTGTATTGCAGAAGTAGCAACATCTGTGCTTGTCTGTTTGCATGGAGATCTTGTAGGAAGCTGAAAATGATGGGAGATAAGGGGCACATTTCTGAAACTCTAGTCTAGACACTATAAATATATATATATATATATATATATATATAATGTGTGTGTGTATATATATATATATATATATATATATATATATATATATATATATATATAATGTGTTTCTGTGTGTGTGTGTGTGTGTGTGTGTGTGTGTGTGTGTGTGTATATGTGTATATATATATATATATATATATATATATATATATATATATATATAGATAAATGTACATATATATGTATCTCTATATATATATATATATATATATATATATATATATATATATATATATATATATATATATATCTATATATATATATATATATATATATATATCTATGTGTGTGTGTATGTGTATGGTCATAGGTTGTTACTAGAAAAGTCACACACCCCAAATCATTTGGGTCCCAAGTAGTCATCTGTACGGGGGAGGGGCATGTTTGTAGGGAGGCAAGTAAGCATTTGTACGGGAGTGGGTGTTAGCTAGGATAAAACTCTTCTTATTGACTGCTTCTGTCCATAAAGGACATTTCGCATCCAGTTGTCAAGGCTTCATTTGAATAGGGACAGGGAAGATGTCTTGGTTTACATGGCTGGAGAGCCTATTTCATAGTTAGGGGATTCCTTGGGACAAATATTTGTATCTCCAGCATGTTTTGTTTATGTCACAAACCAAGTTCATATCCCTGGATCTAGTGTTTCTGGTACTGTTTGTTTTGTGCATATGCAAAAGATCCATCAGGGCTGGGTCTGAGGAAGCTCAATAAACCAGGCAAAGATCCCCTCTTAGCAGCCTGTAGAGGACTGAATATAGGGACAATGCCTTCAGGGAATCAGTGTAGGACAGGATACTCATGCACTGTATTCTCCTGGTGAGTAACCTGTTGGGTGTTCCATCTGCTGCAAGTGTCTAGTTAGATACATGACAAAGGGACCATTGTATTGAATGGTAGGTCTGATAGTGGCCGAACCGTGTGGTACAATAAATTCCTTGGACCTGGATGCCATACTCTTACCTATAAGTTGGGTGGCTTAGAATGATTTTATTATTATTATTTTGGCTATGTGTTGGTTGAAGGCCATATTACTGTCTACCTATGTTCCTAGATCCCTTACTATAGGGTCGAATTTTAGCAGTATTTTATCAGTGGAGTAACTAACTTGGTTGACAGTTTCCACAAAAGGCATTATAATGAATGCTTTGGCATTGATTTTTAGGCCATGGGTTTGGCACCATTCATTTGTCTGTGTTAAACCCACTAGCAAGATCTTTGTGTCTTTGTGGAATCAATAATAGCTCCCAATTTACAGTCAGCTATGAACTTGATGAGTCAGAGGTCTTGAATGCTAGCCTCGACTTCTGAGAAGTAGATGCCAAACAGAAGTGGGCCCTGCATGGAGCCCTGAGGTACTCTACTGGTCACTGGTCAATTGATGGACGTGTTCTCACCGATCCTGATTTCTGAGGTGCTGTCTGTGAACCAGCCAGCAATCCAGCGAGTTATGTAAGGATTTATGCCTAGTTCTGAGAGTTTGACAGCAATGCCTAAGTGGAGTATTATATCAAATGTCTTAGCTAGGTCAGGATACACAGTATGCACTCTTTTACCCTTGCCCATTGCTTTGGTGACCCTCTCAAAGAAGTCTACCAGGTTAAGTAGGCATAACTTTCCCTTTATAAAGATAAACTGATATGGTGTCTCTAGGTTGTCAATGTCCTTGTTTATCATTTCCATGCTAATTTGTTCCATGGCTTTGCATATTAGGCTTATTAGCCTGATAGGTATGTATTTCCCTGAGTCAGTTGATGGTGCACGCTGTGGAGGGGAATAAATAACTGTTGTGGTCCTCCATTAACTTGGAATGTAGCCTTTTTCAAGGCTGTAACTGAAGAGTGCCTCAAGTGATCCTGATAGGTCATGCTTTACACTATTCAGAGACAACCAGGGATGTTGTTGGACCCAGGGAGACTGTGTTATTGGCTTTAGCGAGTGCTGCCATCACCTGGAACTTGCTGATGGTTGGTTGAAGTAAGTTGGAGGGGATTTCATCTGGTGGAGCTATGGCTGAAGTTTTAGCTGTATTTATCAGCTAGTAGATTTGCTATGTCACCCTGATCAGAGAAGGCAGTACCATTCACCACAAGTTCAGCACACTGCTGTGTGTTACCTGTAAGGTTCCATCCATAACTAAAGAAGTTCTTTAAATTGTCCTTAGCCTTTGAGGCTATCCTGTCATCATAGTTCACCTTGTTGGATTAATTAGACCACTTAATTTCTTGTTTAGTTGTATAACAGAACACTTATCTTTAAGGGAGTTGCTCTTCCAGATTTTGAACATGAATTTTCTTCTTTTATTATATACCCTGTTTAAGTGATGATTCCACTTTACTTCAAATGAGACAGCTTTGTGATCCAACCTCACTAATGAGGATGTGACATGGGGGGCAATGCTCACCCATGTTACTGAGCAGCAGATGAAGTATGTTTGATCCTCTGGTTGGAGCACTCACTATCTGTTCCCTTAACTCTAATGTAAGAGGTTTTAAGGAATCACACAGTAGAAAGTCTAGCTTGGCTAGATTTTTCTTTTAGTTTTTACTGATGGTTAAAAAAGACAGGAAGCATTGTGTCTGTGTGTTTGAGGCAGTTTGTATTTCCCAGTCTATAGAGGGTTAGTTAAAGTCACCCATGAATAGGGTGTTTGGTTGGATGGTGAATGCCTCTATTAGATTTAGGTAAGAGTCATGAGACTCTAGAGGCATAGACTGTGACCTTCAACTAGCCATGACATGGTGCCTTACCTATGGTGATTTGCATGTAGATGAGCTCCATGGTATCATCTTGCTTTGGCCCCAGTCTGTGCTGTTGTTGGTCTAAATGCCTGGAAGGCACTGCAGCCTTGCACTTCCAGAGTACTTTCTATGGATTTAAACCAAGTCTCGGTCACAGTGCACATGTCTACAGTCTCCAGAGTGAGGAGGCCTAGAAGGCTGTGGACTGTTTTGTTTAGGCTCTGATCATTGAATAGTAACACCTTAAGGTTGCTTGTAGTCATTTTTGCTATGTTCATAGTTTTATGTATATGTGTGTGTCTGCCTGTCTATGTGTGTGTGTTTGTGTGTGTGTGTGTGTGTGTGTGTGTGTGTGTGTGTGTGTGTGTGTGTGTGTGTGTGTGCGCGCACGTTTGTATGTATGTGATGTACGTGCATATGTGACTGCATGGGGGAGTACGTTGTGTTTGTGTTATTGGAGCACAGATCATGCTTAACATCTTGTTTGCTATATTGATGTGAACCCAAAGATGACTAAATGCAATAGCATTAGCATTGGTAATACTATTTCTTTATAAAGTGTGTGGAGAAACAATATTAAGCAGGACAATCAGTTTATGAAATAAACTTGTTATATTGGGGTGCTTATGTTACACATCTTGTTATATTGCTTCTGTAATGTAATGTAAATACTGGAGTATAATAACTGGTAAGGTAATTCATAGACACCATAGTGTCAATGAAATAAGTTTTCATAAAGCTGAGTTGCGAAGCAGACGTGGGTCCTGTTTAAAACAACCGTGTGTATGTGCAGGCAATATCTTGCACTCTGTGTAGAAGGGTACTAAAAGGAATTATCATCTCAGCACTGCCCAGCACCTGCAGTTTGACTGGCTGCAGGCATAATTTGTTATTTGGAGCTTGTGATTGATTTGTGGGATGGTCACTGACTATCCATCAGTGTCTTTTTCTGAAATTGCCTTCAGATGGCACTTCAGAGGAATATTAACACCAATGTCAAGCTTTGATCTTTCCTTCTAATTTCATTTCTGCCATCAGCTGAGATACTAGTTTTACTGTAAGTCATGTCATTATATGATGTACAGTAAAATTAACAGTCAATGGCAGAAAAGAATGTGGGTCAATCAACTGGCAGCCATGTGACTCCTTTCCCAGCAGTGAAGACATTCAGTTAAACCCAGCATACATTATACACTGTCAACTTTTTTAAACAGTCAGTGGATAAAGCTGTAAAAATGACTATAGCACATTAACTTTAAACATGACTATGTCATGACACAGTCTGTTCAGCTTTTGCTTTTATTAATACCATCCTTCCCTAAGCTAATTCTAGGTACTCAACAACACAATCCACCAGTAAATATGGTATCCAGAAAATGAAAGAAGTATCCAAAGCAGGAAAAGTTTTATTAGGCAAAACAAACACCAAAAAATAAACGCTCTTTTAAAACTGTTGCGTTTTCGTCCAACATAAACCAGGACTTCATCAGATTCTGTCCAAAAAAAACAATTTGCAGTTTAAATACACATAAAATTTGTCAATGGTATACCATCTGAATCAAAGGATACCAACAATTATGAACATGCCCTGGTCTTAGAATATAATATGACTAATATTAAATTTGGTGAAATTTTTAGAAATGAATGGGAAAAATTCTTAATGTTCGTAGATATGGAAAATATTAAGAGTACTATTCCAAAATTAGTATATAAAAATGCAAGGAGTATGAAAAATATTTTGGAATCAAATTCAAATAATACAATCAACAATTTTAGTGGAAATATAAGAGGTACAATAAATAGGCAGATTAGGATGGGAAGTTTTAGGTGCGGCCACTGCAATCAATGTGAATTCATTTTAAATACAAACGAAATATGTACAGTTAAAAGACACATAACTATAACAAATGCAAAATATTATACTTGTGAGACTAAGGGAGTTATTTATTTGGCGCAATGTAAAGCATGCAGCTCATTTTATATAGGTAAAACGGAACGTGCTTTGAGAAGAAGGATATACGAACATAATTACGAAATCCAGAAATGTAAAGATATAAATGCACTTTATAGGCATACAAAGGAATGTCCAGAGGCCAAATTTTGATTTTTTGTGCTTGAGCAGGTCAATAAACAATTGAGGGGAGGTTTATGGGAAGAATGGCTAGCTTATAAAGAATTATGGTGGCAAATTAAGTTAGATGCCACGAGAAAACCTGGTCTTAATGACCATATATCCCTAACCCCAGTGTTAAAATTGAGAGCTGCTGATGTTTAATACATTGTAGTACTGGACAAAACCACTGGATGGCAGTAGTAACTTAGTAAAGAGTAATAGTACAAATAAGGTATTACTTTTTGGATTGTATTTAGTTTTAATTATTTATAACACAGAGAGATATATATATATTTTACATAAGAAATTGGGTTTTAATAGTAACAAAATAATATACATTTATTTATTGACATGGTTTACATAATTTATTTAAACACCACACACATTGGAAGGTAAATTAAATTTTTACTATTGGGAACAAACATGAAATGCTTTGATTTAATATTCATGAGATGCAATGACATTTGATTAGTTAGATTGAAATGCATTTCAGTGGATAGGCTGTTTTTAAATTTTTATGTGTATTTAAACTGCAAATTGTTTTTTTTGGACAGAATCTGATGAAGTCCTGGTTTATGTTGGATGAAAACGCAACAGTTTTAAAAGAGCGTTCATTTTTTGGTGTTTGTTTTGCCTAATAAAACTTTTCCTGCTTTGGATACTTCTTTCATTTTCTGGATACCATAATTCTAGGTACTGCCAATGTAATGCTTAATAATACTGCTGTAAAATATGGCTATGACAGTGACTCAGAATACAGGATGCATTAAACAATAGATGTGAAGTTGTTCTATCTCGCTGTTCATTCTTACTGATGGGTTTGGAGCCAATCCTCAGCTCTGACTTAGCCAACTGCAAAAGCTCGAGGTCTTCGACCAGCTCGAGGCCAACTCCCTATCCCATGATGCACCCTTAGCTTCCCTCAGATCTCATTTGCCACTGCAACGAGATTGGACGTTCACCAGCTCTGGCCAGTAAATATTATTGCTTTTTCGTCTTAAAACATTGCTAAAACTTTGTTAAAAACCTTAAATTAGATATAGTATAATTATAAGTTTCCATTGTTTCAGTAATTAATCAAATTCTTACTGTGTTGTTGGGTAAGTTTCTTGGAGATATTGTGGCCGTATTTTAGGTGTTTAGTTTCTCCATAACCAATATTTCATTTTTACATAGCTGTGTGGTGTGAATTTAGAGCCCCTTTTTGTTTACAGGGCTAGTATATTATCATGTTTCCTTTAGTGTGGAATTTAGATTATTAGAAGTTAGTGTGCTATTGTTATATACTGTTTGGGTATTATATTCATAGTTTAGAGATATTAGAAATTACTACTCCAGCCTGTTTTTTCTTTATATATATATATATATATATATATATATATATATATATATATATATATATATATATAGGCTTTCTCTGTTATTGCTAGTAGTATGTCTCATCAAGAGAAAGAGAAATCCAAATCCGGATTTAAAAAATGCCCAAGGTGCAGGCAAAAAATGTCCATCACTGCATCACTGATGGGCATACTGACTGTTTCTATTGTCTAGGTGAGGTGCACCTACAAGAAAACTGTTTGATATGCCACTCTTTTAGTGCTAGAGTGTTGCATGAGCGGAAAAGGAAACTATTGGATAGAGGTGTGTTGATATCCTCTTTTCAGGAGGTATGGATAACCATGACAAACACTCTAAGACTTTTTCAAGTTCTTCTGAACAAGGAAAAACCCATCAACTTCTAAATCCAGACCAAGTAAGGCTTCAACATCAACTCCACAGTCATCGGAGCCGACTGCTGCTGTGGTTAGGAGCCAGTCACCGACATTGGAGCCGATATTTCCTACATTGAAATCCCCAATTTTACAGTTGGTGGCTTCATCCACACATTCTTCTCGGGCCTTAAGCAGACTGTCAGATTTGGACATGGATTGTGTGGTGCAGACGCTTCTGCAGACACCGGTGCTTGCCAGAATATTATCGGCACCGATCCGTGGGACTTCGGAACTGACAATAATTCCCCCACAATCTTCTATTCCTTCTCCAATCTGTATCAAAGTTTCAGAGCTGGAGAGCTCGGAGCTAATGATTGTGGAGCCCTCAGGGCCGACACCTACCTTAGGGTTGTCAATCCGGACTGCCCTGATATCTTCAGTGCTGACTGAAGGATCTAGGAGTTGACACTCGCTGGTCGGGTCCAGGGAGGATAGTCACATAGTTGGACCGACTTGTCAGTTCTGACTTTGCCTCTCAGGGCCTCAGCTCAAGTGAGCTCGGCTCCGACCTTGGGCTTGGAGCCCTCTGTTCTGGTGCTGAGAGAGTCTTCCACATCCTCAGATCCAGGGGATTCCTCGCATTAGGACCGGGGTGCCTTCGATGCCATGAGGAGGGTATTATCCATGCCGGCAACCACACCATCAGAACCAGCAGCTCCTTCCCTCAAAGCATGGGTCTATGTCATATAATCAAACTTCCAAAATTTTGAACACCATATATTCGAACTTGGAAGTTCGAAATATGACAACATCGAAACCTCAGAACAGCAAATTTTTTCCCAGGGAAAAGTTTGATGTTCCAAAAAACACACACACAACACAAGCACACCAAAAACCTAATAAACATACACTAAACCTTACATGCACAACTATCTATACACTAACCTTAACCCAAACCCTAACCCTAAAATCCGCCACTATCACACACTTACCTTACCCGTGCCCTAACCCTAAAGTCCATCACTATCGCACACTTACCTTACCCACGCCCTAACCCTAAAGTCTGTCACTATCATACACTTGTCTTACCTGCGCCCTAACCCTAAAGTCTGCCACTATCGCACACTTACCTTACCCGCGCCCTAACCCTAAAGACTGTCACTACCGCACACTTACCTTAACCCTATCCATAACTTTCCCACCACAGTAGAGAAAATGTCGAAGCCGCAGAAACAGCCAACCGAATTATTTCCCTAGGAAAGAATTCATATTTCCGTGGCTTCGACATTTTCAATTTTCGAACTTCCTATTTTGAACTTCTCATATTTGCATAAATGCTTGCTTGATTAAATGACATAGACCCTCAAAGCACTGGTGTCTATCTCTACAACACATGCTGAATTAAAGCATAGAGACCTTGAGTCTCAGGAAGCCCCATTGGGCGAGCCATGCTCTTCCAAGACCTCTCCAGAAGCTCCCACTGAAGAGGTTCCCAGGAAGAGACTATGCAAGAGGCAGCATCTGGACTCCCCCCAGGAATCCATTACTTTTGACACTGACTTAGATGAGTCAGAAGGGTCCCCATGGCCCCCCTTGGAGGATATCTCATTCAGAGAGATCCTGGAAATTCTTAAACTGAGGGGTGGCTGGAAGTCCCTTAACCCTACTGATGATGAGTCAGTCCTCCTGAAGGCTTTTGGGTCTCAACCCTCCACGTTTTGGGTATTTTCCACCCTTTGATGAGTTGATTGAGTTACTCTCTTGAAGGGCATGGGAGTCTGTGGACACTATGGAGCCTGCTCCCAGGAGACCTAATAAATTTATAACTTGCCCTCAAGACAAGACCTTTCCAACTAAAGGAGTACCCATTGATGCCATGGTAGTGACAGTGGCCACCAAGAAGGAGCTATTAAAAAACGTCTATGTCTGTTCATCCTCCTCATAGAGATTCCAGGATCATGGACAGATACTGGAAGCATATGTTTAGTTCAGCGCTTTTGTTCTTCGATCGCTGAATTATCTCACACACACCACTAGGTTGCAAGGAGATCTGAAGGAACTAGGGGACACTCTGCAGGGTTCAGTAGCTGCGGGGGTTCAGAGAAGGTAACTTCTCAGCTCCCTACCCTTAATTCTGTCATAAACTCTTCCATGCGTCTGGTTTCATATGCATCTGATGGAATATGCAGAGCAGTGGGTATAGGAAACATTCCAGGATTCTGCTATGTTCCTTTGTGGAACCCTTTAAGTCTTCCTTTATTAACACCCCTTTCGATGGCTCATCCCTTTTTGGACTGAAAGTGAAGGAAATGCTAATCAGGAGTTAGAAAGATGGAAGGACTCTGTCTGCCGTCAGAGTAAGTTTTTCCACCCCTGTTAGACTTTACCCCAAAGGTAAGGGGGAGGGAAAATGTGGTTCTGGAAATCTCAAGGGCCTTTCCAGGAAACTCGTGGTGAACCCCCCTCTAGAGGCAGAGGAGGGGGAAATAAGGGAATATGCCGACCACTCAGCAGAGGGGGTCCACAGAATCAGGGCAACAGAGATCAGTTCTTTGGGAAGGCCTATCAGCGCTCCTGAGAGGAGGCCTGCCTGTCCATCTCTGTTGGCAGTCGGGGGACACCTTAGTTTGTACCTAGACACCTAGCTAAAAATAACAAACGACAGCTGGGTACAAAATATCATATCCAGGGCATACTCAATTCCCTTTGCCACACCGCCCTCCCCCATGAAAAAAATCCCAGACATCCCAACCAGTCACAGGGAACAAGCAGCCATAGAGATTCAAAGGTTGCTGGAAAAAAAGTTATCCAATCATTCCAAGCAGACCAGAGAGGATTCCGAACTTTTTGGTTCCAAAGAAAACAATGGACTGGAGACCCTTTCTAGATTTCAGCAGACTAAACAGGTCAGTAAAAAAGGCAAAGTTCTGTATGGTCATGCTACAGTCAATACTCCCTTTTTTGGAGAGTGATAATTGGATGTGCTCGATAGATCTCCAGGATGCGTACTATAACATAAAAATGGACAGGCCATCCAGGGATCATCTACGCTTCTGGCTGGGAGCCAGTCATTATCAATTTCGCACTCTGCCCGTTGGTCTCACTACAGCCCCCAGTGTGTTCACCAAATGCATGGCAGTAGTCACAGGTCTCCTGAGATGTTTGGGATTCCAGGTTTTTCCATACCTAGACGACTGGCTCCTCACTGCCACCACCAGGCATCAACTCATACAAGCAAGGGATACAACTTTAAACCTCTGCAGTCAGTTGGGGATTACCATAAACTCAGAAAAATCTGCCTTGTCACCATCGCAACAGACCATTTTTATAGGAGCAGAGCTAAATACAGTCACAATGACCTTAAGCCTTCCTCCCAAAAGAGTCTGTCTTTTACGAAAACAAGTCCTGGACCTGCTTCCAAAGGAAAAAGCCCAGGTCTCAATGGTACTCAAATTGCTAGGAACGATGGCAGTGATCATTGCCATTCCTCTGGGTCAAATGCATATGTGTGTACTACAGTGGCTCCTGTTCTCTCAATGGTTCTTTCAGGAACGTCCAGTGTCACACAAAATCATAATAACGAATATGTGCAAGAAGGACCTTCAGTGGTGGCTGACATCTCACCAAGTAACTCTAGGCCACCCCTTTGTTCTACCCACTCCTATAGCCACAGTGACCATGGACGCTTCCTTGGTAGGGTGAAGAACAGCCCAAGGCACATGGAAGATGGGTGAGGCTCATCTGCATATCAATGTCCTGGAGATGAGAGCAGTACTTCTAGCATTGCAGTCCTTTCAAGACTCTCTCCCTGTGAGAAAGATTGCAATTCATACAGACGATATGTCAGTGGTCTGGTACATAAACAAACAAGGAGGAACCATATCTTATCCCCTGTGTCGAGGGGTCGTGAGAGTATGGCAGTGGGCAACTTCCACTCAGCTGCTTCTGATAGCAATGCATATCCCGGGGAGATCCAATGTGGTAGCAGAAAAGCTAAGCAGGGCAATTATTTTGCCTCATGAGTGGTCCCTAAAGAAACAAGAAGTGGAAAGGATTTTGCGCAGATGGGGCCAGTCTTGCTGCGATCTCTTTGCAACCCCAACAAACACGAAATGCAGCAGCTACTTTGCCCTAATCCCTCCGCTGAGGGATGCCCCAAGGGATGTACTTGTGCACAATTGGCCCCTGGGTCTCCTTTATGCTTTCCCTCCTTTCCCTATAATACCCAAAGGTTTACAGAAAGCAAAGGCTCTGGGAAGGACCTTCATCTTAATAGCCCCTTACTGGCCTTGTCAAATTTTGTTCCTCTTCCTCCAGCCTCATCTATTGAAAGAAACTTGGATTCTGGACCCGGTTCCAGATCTTCTGACTCATTCATCAGGGGCTCTCCATCCTTCTCTTCACTCCCTCAGACTGACAGCTTGGCTGCTCCATTTCCAAACATAGCCAGGATTCACAACCTCTCAGCTGCGGCTCAGCGTATTTTAACATTCTCTCATAAATCATCTACCAGGAAGTTATATCTTAGTAAATGGAAGAGATTTTCTATATGGGCATTTCAGAATGATATTGACCTGTACCTAGCTTCAATTTCATCCATTCTGGAGTTTTTGACTAAACATTTCAATGAAAGAACTGCTGCAGCTACCATTAGAGTTCAATTAGCAGCAATCTCGAAATTTCATCTTGGTGTCTAGGGTTCTAATATCATGTCACATAGACTCTCCAAAGCCTTTCTCAAGGGTACTGTTCATTTGAGACCACCCATCAAAGCTCCAGCCATGCCATGGAATCTAAATTTTTTTCTTTCCCGAATAATTTTACCCCCTTTTCAAACCAGCCTCATCTTGTGATTTGAAATATCTGTCATGGAACACCATATTTTTAATAGCTATTACTTCTGCTCGGAGGATTTCTGAGTTACAGGCCTTGACCATCAAACCTCCTTATCTGATTTTCCATAATGACAGAGTCTCACTCAGAATGAATCCATCATTTTCTACCCAAAGTTTGTTCAGACACAAATCTCAACCACTCTATTGAATTGCCCATCTTTTTCCTAAATATACGAATAAGATGGAACAAATGCTGCACAAACTTGATGTTCTTAGGCAACTCCGATTTTATTTGGACAGGACCGAACAATTCAGAAAAACAGAACAGCTCTTTGTCTCCTTTTCAGAGTCAAAAAAAGGTGTTCCAGTGACAAAAGTCACTTTATCAAAATGGCTATCAGATTATTTCCTTCACTTACTGTTCAGTGAATACTCCATTACAACAAAAGATAAAGGCCCACTCTGCTATAGCTGTATCTACCTCATCAGCCTTCACTGCTAAGTTACAATTAGATACTATTTGTGCAGTAGCTACTTGGTCAAGGCCTCATACCTTCATCACTCATTACAAAGTAGATAGACAAGGCCTCCAGGGACAGGGCTTCCTTTGGTTCCACTGTCCTGAAGAGCATTCTTCCGTGAGCCACCCGAGAAAGATGGTGCTTGGGACACTACCTATCAGTAAGAATGAACGGTGAGATAGAACAACTTGACATAAAGAAGTTATGTACTCACCATAACGTTCCATGTGAGTTGTTCATCTCACCTTCATTCTTACGTCCCACCCTCCAACCCCCATCCAGACTTCTTGAGGATCGAGATTTCATTTATATCATGGTGTATTGTCTCTTACCCAGTTCTTAGAGTGGCATATTAGTAGTGATAGGTAGCCAGCTGGCAGCAAACAAGATCTGAGGGAAGCTCAAGGTGCATCATGGGATAGGGATTTGGCCTTGAGCTGGCTGAAGACCTTGAGCTTTTGCAGTTGGCCGAGCTGGAACCGAGGATCGGCTCTGAACTCATCAGTAAGAATGAAGGCGAGATGAATAGCTCACATGGAACGTTATGGAGAGTGCATAACTTCTTTTTCTCTGTGGGTGCTTTCTGCATATTACCTATTTAAAAATATTAATAAGCTGTTTCTTTATGTAACAGAATAGTTTGGAGGTAAGGCCCCTTTTGCCAAATATTAACATAGCTCCCAAGCTCTCTTATTCACTTTCTTATAGAGATGTTAGTCCTGCTGAACATTTACTTACAAGAGAGGCAGCTGCAGATCGCATTATCTCCTGTAGCTCCAGGCCTAAATATAAACAAAAATTCATAAATAGTCAGTCCACTCAGCCTGTCCTCTTTTCATCTATCTACAACATTGCTTCCACATACTGTTACTGAGAGCACACTTTTTATCAATTTTGATATTGTTTATGCTGCAGGTAGACGTGACAGAGAAAAGTAGCAGGAAATGTAAACAAGTATATACATTGATAACTAAACTAGATGCACATGTGGTCTAACCTTCTATAACACATCACTAAAAATATCAAGTATTTCACTTTCAGGCTTTATATCCTTCAGAAAATGATTGCTAACACAAGTTATGTTGTTCTAGCAACTTTCTAAGTTTATAAGAGCAATATTTAAAATTTGTCGCTTCCTTAGGGATTTTTCCTTGTACTGAAATGTTAAGAGATATGAGTGGCAGGTTGAGCTGTAAGAAACTGTTGAGTTATGAAGAATGTGGGAAACCCTTAGTCAAACTTCATAGCTCAGCCATAGCTGCATTGCTGAATACTCCAAACTGTAAACCAGTTGAGAAATGCACATACAATATACACACTGTTGATTGCATTTCTATCTCATGGAAAATACAACCTTGTTATACAGATCCTGACAAAAGAATCTCACTGCAATAAGTTTTTTATAGTGGGATTCATGTGTCAGTGCATTGTTATTTAGAGAGGCTTGCACTGCTGTACATGTTAGCCACCACAGAACAATACTGGAAATGTTGACAGCTTTGAATGCTGTAGCACATGTTCCAGTGCCACAAAAGGAAAAATGTGGCAGAGGGATATGTCTAACAGCCTTTAAAGCACTTATGATTGGTGCACTTCACTTCTGACTGCTGTCTATGTAGCTGTGCTTAGTGTGTAACAGCTTTGAAAGATGTAAAACACTTCACTCTACAACATTTTTTTATTTTAATTAGAAATACATCAGAGTAGCAAACACTACCCCTGTATTACATATCAGCTCATTCATCATAGTTCAGTCTTGAAATGAATTTCTTGGAATCCTTTTCCTGAACTCATAACAGATTGGTTATAGTAGGTAACCTGATCATAATTTCCCATGTTTAAGTATATAACAAAATATTTAACTTGTTTATTTAACAATGTCTGCATTTACCAAATGTTTTTATGTATTTTGTTACGAATAACATTTAGCTGTGCTGACCTGTACTCTACTGATTTAAGAGGTGCATGATTAGAGGCCAAGATTCATAGACAAATTGGACAGTGCATCTACATTTGCATCAGAATCATCTATGTGCAGACTGGCACAGGTTGATAGGAATTCATAGTACAATCTTGCACTCCAGTGGAGGGAGGCCATTAGTGCAACAGATAATTTATGCAAATGGCTGCGTAAATACTTGCAAATGAAATAGGGCAATAAAATGAGATGCTAATGACTTAAAAATGTATGCAGGATGAACATAGACAGTGGTCTGCGTAGAACTTTCCACAACTGTGAGCGCCTAACTATAAAAGGAGAACGTATAACAAAAACTTCATCGCTACATACAGCAAGAATGCTTAGAGTTACAACAGCCATTAACCAATAACATACTATAGCCCTTATTTATTTATTTATTTGACATGTGTTAATCGGGTTAGTCCAGCTGAGCCATTGGCCCATTGTTAGTGGAGACCCGAGGAGACAATCTCCAGTTTACACAATAATGAATTGTTTACAAGTATTTAAACAAGGATACAAAACTGTTAACATGCTGTGTAAGAATACAAAGTAGGTACATAGACTATACATTAACTCAAGCATTAACTAATGATTATAACTTGTTTTTTTTACATGGGTACGCATATGTGAGAAAACAGAGTTGCAAAGGCAATAACTTATTCCTAGGTAGCACAAAGATTTCCGTATAGACTTATCTACATATTGAGTAAAATTTGCTATGCATTGAGGGTAGCTGTACATGGATGAGATAGTGCATTTTGTATAATCTGGGATGGAGAGAATATGAACAGTATAATAAGAAAGAAGAAGAGAGGGAGAAAAGAATGTAGTGGAAGTGAGAATTTAGAGGGGGATTATGGCAGGGGCAGGATCTTGTGTTCAGGAAGTACTTTTTGACTTCCATTTTAAAGAGGCTAGAGGAAGTTTATTCCAAGCTTGGGACACTGAGTTTTTGTAGAGAAGTTTGCCAATGTTTATATGGTTAGAAGGTTCTGGTCAGAGCTACGAAGTGAACGAGCTGTGATATAGGGAAATACTATGGAAGAAAGAGAGGGACAAGTTAAGGGTTTGTTTAGCAGGGAGTGTGTGAGCTGCAGTTGGGAAAGGGGCAGCAGTCGGGGGAATTTGAGCAATTGAAGTTTTTTCAGGGCAATGCAATGATGTGATTTATATGGGTGGTCACAGGTGAATCTGGCTATATTGTTGTAGATTTGTTCCAGTTTGGTTAGTAGGGATGACTGGAGATGGGTGAGAATAAGAGAGGCTTAGAGAAGGCATGGAAGGGGAAAGCTTGAGCTAGAGTGAGTTTAGATTTGGGAGCTAGCACTGGCAGTAGATCCATAGCCTGCTAGATTTGTGAGCATGCTTCATAATATGTTGTCATGGGGAGAGACTGAGCTAGGCATCCCTAGGACACTGGTATGGTCAGACCACACACTCACACACACACACACACACACACACACACACACACACACACACACACACACACACACAAACACGTGCACACACACACACACACACACAAACACGTGCACACACACACACACACACACACACACACACACACGCACACAAACACGTGCACACACACACACACACACACACACACACACACACACACACACACACAAAGACACATAGCCAGCAGAGAAGGTACAGCATAGGGCAACAGCAACTAACAGCCTCACAACCCCAACACAGCAACAGGTGCAAATCCTAATAAATCAAGTTAAGCAGGGACATCTAGTCCACAAGTTTGCAAAACGGAGTATGAGCTTCAGTTTTCTACAGATATCAAAATATCATATATGTCAGTAGTCTACACTGTATGGGATGTCCTGAAAAGGATCAGACCAGCTGGCCAGCTTCCAAAACTTTCATGCACCTTCCACGCACTCTAGCCCGTGTCCTGCATGAGGAAAGCAGGATACAATAAGTGGCTAGGGATTCAAAACTTCAGATCTTTCTTGCCACTAAAGAGTGTACTCTTCTGTGGAGCTCAGGTGATTGATGCTCAGCTAGGAGTTCTAAAAGGGTGAGTGATAAGTACCCCATTGGGAATTAACTTCCACCCATCAATATTTGCAAAGAAGAGTGCTTCAATGTAACTGGAAAATTATGCTTGAGACATTATCTGGGCTTTTTAATGGTTGTCACTGAATATTTTACTTCAGAAACTTATGATTCCTTGAGGGGAATCCCTTGAAAATATGCACTTGTGAACAAAGGTGAACTTTTACCTTGGGTTTTATTATTTGGGGCTTAGAACTTTGATTTTAGGCGTTGCCATTAAAACATTTTACCACAAGACTTTAAGTTCCTGTCAAAATACTTTGCCGACTCTGCTAAGCTTCACAAAGCGATTGTAAGACACCTTGTTCCGCTGACAGCCAGTTCTGGGTCCCTGTGAGGATTCTCTTATTAATTTTCATTTTATTTATTTATTTATTTATTTTTTAGGTAAAGTGTGCTATTTTTCCTTAGCACTATTGTGAAAGACTGGAGCTAGTGTGTTTGGTGGTTATCACTAAAAGATTTTACCTCTGAAAGTAGTTTTTTCAGTCAGGAGGTAACACTGACTCTTCTAGACTCTGCTACCAACCTGTGAGACTTCTTTTGCAGCTAAGACATGGAACTAAGTACTGTAACACTATCCATCTCACTCCAAGCTGCAAGAAGAAGAAAGGTGTCCTGGAGGCTTCAGCCTTGATTCCAGCTTCTTCTTCACCTCAGCCACTGATGGGTGACTGCATGTGACCATCAGTTCCTTGGACTACTTATTTGTCTCTCTGTCCCTATGGTGTTGCTCTTCAAGAAGCCCTTAAGGATCAGAAGGCAAGCATGCCCTTTCAGATGTTCATGTGCCCTTTGTACATAAGGAAGAACTACCCCTGCTGCCATTGGAGAAGGGACTGTGAGATGCTCCCTTACTGGGCCATGCTTAAGAGTTTCTTTCTTAAAGAAGGGGCCATACTTTAAATCATTTTTTCTGTGGTGCCTCCTCTCTCTCTGTCTCTCAGGTACTTTTTCCCAGTAAGAGGAATGGGAATTAGATTTGGACTATGTTTCTCAATTTCACTCTCCACAGAATGGAGAATCTGACTCTGAGGAAAGTTTTTAATCAGATTCCCCTCCTGAGGAGTTGTCTTTTTCTAATACTATTGCCAGAATAAAGGAATTGTTTCAGTAGGAACAACAAGAAATACCAGAATGTTAGCAAAGGTATTATGACTTGTTGCAGGTGGATTTCTTCCACTCTGCAATTATTCCTCCTCTTGTTGCCAGTCTCAGAGAACACTTTTTTGTCATCCTGCATTTTGCCTGACAGTCAGTCACTCATTCCAAGAAAGTCTTGATAAGTTGTAAATGGTACCCCATCCTACAAATTCCTTTAATCAGATCTTGCAGTAATTTCTCTGAAAAAGTCAGGTTCTACCAAACTCCCTACAGCAGCTGGCCCTATTCCTTCTGACACAGTGGGAACAGTGTTTGATCTGTTTGTGAAGAAAAATTTTCTTCCATCTTTGCATTCAGAGTAGTAAATTGTCAGGCTCACATGTTTAAATCTCTGCTGGTTTCTTTTGGCAATATGAGGAAAATAATTGCTGATCTCTATACTTCACTGGCTAAAACATCTCTGAATTGTTTGGCATCTTTTGTGTCTAAAGTAAGCAAACAGCTTTTAAAATGTGCTTATGACGCAACTGATGCTGTGTCCAGAGTAGCTGTCACTATCTCTGTGTTAAGAATATTTGCTTGGCCACATTCTCAGAACTTACCATAGGATATCAGAGCTGAAATCCCAAATGCTCCCCTGGATAAAGATGTCATTTGGTCCTTCTTTTACTGAGATCCTTAAAAGGTTTGATGAAAGAGGAATGTTAATTTAGGGGGTTACCCAGGTTTTTCAACCTTCCATGCCAAAAATATAATAGAAACATTTCTTCCAGTTCACATTCCTCTTTAAGGCCACAGGCAAATAAAATTTCAAAAGAAAAGTGCAAGGGAGGTTCAAAGAAGAATGGAGGGTCTTTCCAGACTCAAAGACAATCTAGGAAAACAGACTGACTATATGCCCCATCAGTTGTTTTCCTCTGCTCTCCCTGATAGTTCTGTAAAAGTATCCCAGAATCAAGGCCAGTCTAAGAAAAGAGACTGACTATATGCCCCATCAGTTGTTTTCCCCACCCCACTCAGACAGTTCTGTAAAAGTATCCTAGAATCTATGTCTTCACTTTCCACTGTGATACCAGATAACTTCAGATACTTGGGTACTAAGAATCATTCTAAAAGACGACAACCAACAGTGGGAGTCCCTTCCTCCATTTCATGAGATTCCCTTACGTCCACCCAATCAAATGTTCTTGTTCCTTCCTACACTAAATAAGATGCTGTCTCAGGGGGGTTATAAAACCTGTTCCTTCAGATCAAAGATGGAAAAAAGTTTATTCAAGAGTTTTTCTGCCAGTGAAAGAAAGAAGGGATCTGGAGACCTGTTCTATTCCTTTATTTTCTGAATCTTCTCATAAAAATTCCACATTTCAAAATGCTTTCTCTCTACAGTCTCTGTTAACTTTCATTCTGCCTCTTAGTTTTCTAGTAACTTTGAATTTAAAATATGCTTTTCATTTTCTGTGTCTAGTTTACATTTTCAATTTGCTGTCTTACCTTTGCTTTATCTACAGCTCCAAAAGTGTTTACAAACTACCTGGCCCCAGTAATAGTGTTCACATTTTCCCATATTTAGACAATTGTCTGATTTTTCCAGATTCATTCACAGGGTGTCAATAATTTCTGGCTTGAATAACCAACCTTTTTCTCAGCCTGGGATTTCAGGTGAACAGAGAGAAATCTTCTCTTATTTCATCCTATAGGATAATGTTTCTGAGATGTCTTCGGAGAATAAAAGTTATAATGTAATTTCTTCCTCAAGAGAAAGTGAAATGCTGCAAGGGACAATTTCTAATATTTTCCAACCAGACTCAGGCATCTGCCAAGGAATATCTCAGAATTCTAGGTTTTATGACCTCTACTATTCTGATGATTCCTTTAGTCAGACTTCATATGAAGAAAATTCAGTGGTTTGTTAAATCAGTTTACTCTGCAACAGAACCCCCTCCCCTATAATTTCAAATTCCAGCACTGGGGTTTGTGAAACGAGAATTACTGTGGTGGACAAATCAGATGTCTATCAACCCAGGCCTTCCTTTCTCCCTTCCATCCCCTACTCAGTCTATATAACCACAGACACATCAAATTTTGCTTGGGAAGCTGTATCCAAAGGAACAAAAGTATGAGGCCTCTGGAACATGCAAGGCAAATTAAAATACATAAATATCAAAGAAATATGTCTCTAATAAATTTTTCCAAATCTCTGGACCATCTTTGGACTTCAGGCCCTCTTGTATTAATCACTGACAATACCACAGTGTTGTGGTACTTAAACAGGGAGGAGTCAGGTTTAACCCCTATTGCAGACTGTGTTATCCTTGGATGAAATTATCATGTTCCTTCAGGCTGCCTTTATTCTGTCAGAGCAAAATATTCTAGCATACAAACTGAGAAGGACCAGGACAGAACCTCACAACTGGAAATTAAAGCCGAGTATCCTCCAGGAATTGATCCATCTGTGGGGAACTCTTGAACTAGATATGTTGTCTTCTAGCCACAGCAAACATTTAAAGAAATTCTGCTCTAGAACTTTCTGCAGTCAGGCCTGGAAAACAGCTGCCTTTTCATTCTCATGTTCAGGAATGTTCCTGTATGCTTTTCCTCCTTTTCCTCTGATAAAAAATGTTCTTCTAAAAATACAGAATGACTTCCCAAAGATAATTACGATGACTCTCTTTTGGTTCAGACAACAATGGCCCTCCCTTCTTTTGAAAGTGACCAAGGGCAATTAGCATAAGCTTCCTCACAGAATAGACTTACTCACACAGGACAGGGGTTGTTTGATATACCCCATCCTTCATCTTCTGCAGTTGATTGTCTGGATAACAGAAGTTTAATACCTTCGGGACACATTTTTTTCTGATGGCTTGCAAAGAAACATACTACTACTAGAAAGTCTTGCATAGGTAAGTGGGAAAAGACTGTATGGTTGGTGCCAAAACAAGAACCGGGATTCTTTTAAGGCTCAGACACCCATTTTTTTCTTTATTTGTGTGAGTTATTATCCTCTGGCCTCTCTTAGTCCTCTATCAAGATTCATCTTTAGGTCTTACCCTTTTGTCTGCCCTTAGATTCCCCACCTTTCTACTCTATCTCAAGTGAAGCAGTTTTTGAGAGAGGTTTTACATGTCTGTCATCTAGAAAGCAGGTGACTCCTTGGGATCTTAATTCTGTTCTGGAAAACCTTACACTGTTTCCTTTTGAAAATGCTCATTAGGCTGATTTTATCTTGGAAAATAGTACATATTGCCTTGACTTCTTTACACACTCTTATGGTGAGTAATTCTTATCTCGTTCTCACAAAGGTGGGGTTACTTTGAGATCAAATCCTTCCTTTAAGCATAAGGCTGTTTCAGAGTTTATAGTAAGACAGGCTATTCATCTCTGTGTTTCCTTTCCAGAGCCTAAAATTGAAGGAGTGATAATTTTACATACATTCAGATACTACATTGATGGGACAAAAACCTTCAGGATTGCTGATCATCTGTTTGTTTCCTATCAAGGTAAGACAAATACTAGGAGTGTCTAAACCGGCAGTTTTAAAATGGCTGAGCACTGATATTGCTTTTTGTTATTCATATCATAAGAAGACACTTACATGCAAAGTCAGGACCCACTCTACCAGGCTTTGGCTATTTCTGTGGCTTTTTTGAAAAGGGGTGGACTCTAGAAATATACCTGTGGCAGCAAATTGGCTATCTGTACTTATGTTTACCAAGCATTACTATCTAGACTCCTTCTTTAGGTCCAGAGCAGGCTTTGCTAGAACTGTTCCCCAGGGTCTCCTGGACTTTGATCCATTTTTCTCCTCCCTTGCTTCCTAAGCTCTGGTATTTGTCCTATATAGCTTAAACTCCTACAGAGTGATCTAATGATAAGTACAGTACAGTTATATAAGTAAACTTACTATAGCAGTAGATGTTTGAATAAATCACTGCAGCAGTAGCAGCACCCTTCGTCTGTACCCTATTTTTTGCTATTTTTATGCCAGAGTATGGGATTTTTATTCACATGTATCCTATATGGCAAGGCTATATCCTTCTCCTTCTGAAGCAAGACAGCTCTAAAGTTTTGGTGCCCTATTCACTAATGTTATCCTGCTTTCCTTATGCTAAGGCAGGTGGTAATTACCCTAAAGCTTTGGAAGTTGTCTGGCTGCTCTGATTCTTGGCAGAATATCCCATATAGCTTGGGTATTGCAGCAGTGATTTATTCAAACATCTACTCTTATAGTAAGTTTACTTACACAATTGCACTGTCTTCACGTATGTCAGGAAACTAAGCAGCAATGCCTAGCAGTGCAGTAAACTCATCCGTAATAATATTACACATTCTGATCTCAAGAACAGGCAATATATTAGCAGACAAATGTGGTGCTAACTTCACCTCATCTATCCCCATTATTGCCCCCAGTATCCCTGAAAATTTTATTTCACCTGAAATCATATTGGAACACGTCTTAAAATTTCTATCAAAGGCTTAAAACAGTACTTACATGGGACCAGACAATATAACAAGCTGCATTTTCCTGTGTGCCAAGTATGAAGTATCCTATCCTGTAATTAAACCGATCATCCTCAGCCTATTCACAGGGTTTGTCCCTGACACTTGGAGAACAGCCACTGTAACTCTTCTATACAATGGCAATCGCTGTACAGTCCAGGTGATTATAGACCAATTGGTTTCATGACTATTATATTTAAAGCCATAAAGCTGAATTTGTGTTTGCAGACATAGGCAACTTAACTGATATAGGCCTCAGTTTAGTTTGGTAACGGGACGTTTCTGTCCCATGAACCTGATAAGCTTTTTCAAAAAGGTTACAGAGGCTGTAGTCAGTGGTCACTTCATGCACATTGCGTATCTTGAAACTCTCCCACATGCTGGTATTATTGAAAAAGTAGACAAACGTACTACAAACCCTTACATTGTCTATTGGATAGCAAATTGACTGTTCAACATATCCCACTCTAACAAAATTGCTGTCACCTTCTCAGAATATAAGCTTGTAATTACAGAGGTACTATAGAGAGCAGTGTTTGGCCATATCATGTCTGTCATTTATTTTGCAGCCATCCAAGGCAATATTCCAGAAGCATGGTTCACCAGATTTTGCTGATTATCGCAAGCTGGAAACTATTATCTGCTTAACCACTGATACTAAACTGCTTCAGCAAGGACTGGAATATGTACATATCTGGTGGGCCAAGAATGGTATCAAGTATAATGCAAAAAATGCAGTGCAGCACCTCATATGTTATAAATGGTAGTCCTCTTTGGACAGATATGGTCATTAAAGCCCTGTTTAGTTATGGACAACTCTTTCTCTCATTTGATTATCATGTTTCCACCATAGTCAGGAAATCTTTTATATGTTCCAGTTAATTTCCAAGGGAATATCTTCAATATCTAGACAAGTCTCCCTATCGCTGTACTCTTCTCTTATCACTTCCATCATGGAATAAAATGCCTCTGTTGGTATGTACAAATCTAAGCCTATCACTCAACTAGAAAGATCCCTGTGATTACAAACCAATACAATTACTGTCTTTCAGCTTTTCCCGGTTAGGGGTCGAAACAGTGGAACTCTGATCCACTAATGATTGGCAGTGAATTTTTATGTTGTTGAGTTGCCAGCCTGGTGCCCAACCTTCAAAGAAGGCACACACACACACACACACACACACACACACACACACACACACACACACACACACACACACACACACACACACACACACACACTCCTACCTGCATGTCTTTAAATTCATTCGACCGCGGGGAGGACATGCAGACTCCGCACAGAAGGTGCTGCAGCCAAAAATTGAACTGGAGAGCCTCTTGCTGTGGGGTGACAATGCTAACCACTGTACCACCATGGCCTCTATCATTACAATGCAATTAAAGGCCTTAAATCCTTCAATTATCATGATAGAGTAACATGACTCCCCTTATTCTCCGTAAAGGATTGGCAGTGAATTTTTACGCTGTCGAGTTGCCAGCCAGGTGCCCAACCTTCAAAGAAGGCACACACACACACACACACACACACACACACACACACACACACACACACACACACACACCTACCTACCTGCATGTCTTTAAATTCATTCAACCATGGGGAGGACATGCAGACTCCGCACAGAGGGTGCTCCAGCCGAGAATTGAACTGGAGAGCCTCTTGCTGTGAGGTGACAATGCTAACCACTGTACCACCATGGCCTCTATCATTACAATACAATTAAAGGCCTTAAAACCTTCAATTATCTTGATAGAGTAACATGACTCCCCTTATTCTCCGTAAAGGACTGGTTGTTTGGAGGGGAGATGTGTCTCACTTTCTGAAGTGTGAAAAACCTAATCCTATTGACTGCTTATTTTTTTGCAAAACTAGGGGCTGTACAAATATCCACACAAGAACAAATGAACATGACTCTCTGAAAAGATAGGTTCCTCACTCAATGTATTCCCAGACTCTGGAATAAATTACCACTACAGATTAAACAAAGTACTACTTTGGCTACTCTTGAGTTATTGAATACAGCTTTCTTTGTATGCCTTAATGTATATGCTGGGGACTTATACTTGCCTACTGCCAGACATGCAGTTTGGTAAACATTTACGGAGCTTGTACCTATTTTTCTAGCATTTTTCTTTACCTTACAATCATCATAGCTCTGTGCCTTTTCTCTCCCAGCATGAGCACAGCATGATGCAAATTGTGTCACCTTCTGTAGGATGTATGAGATGCTTTCGAATAGCCATAGTTAGTTCCTCTAAGCTGTAGTGATATCTCTGATAAATTATTTGGTCCAGTGCCAGGATACAATCTGTCATTATGACTTTCTTCCCATTTTTGTCTCCTCACTGGAGGTCTGGATGATATATTTTACCTGCAGGGGCTTCCACCATGGCCTGATCCTGCTAGTTTTGTAATTAAGTTACATAACAGTGATGAAGTTGGCAGTGTTTCACTACAGAAGAGTTGTTCTCTCTTACTGGCATGTAGCCTACCTACATTACCTGAAATGACCCAGATTCAACTGGAAGAGTTGGTACTGACTGCAGTGGAAAGAGTTGTAAATATATGACCCAAGTAAAGAGTTTCCTGGAGGAGATTGTAGATTTGCTTGACCAGAATAGCTCCCACCATTGGGGCAACAGGGAAAGCTGTGGCTCATTCCAACAGTTACCTTGGTTAACCATGTGTGGATGTATCCTTGTAATGTGCACTGTGGACTGGTACAGGAGTCAGGCCATTAGCTGTGTGCATGCTCTACCTCTTATATCATGACATTTACCCTGTACATTGTTCAAATCTCCACATCAGCATTTTTCTTCCATCCATTTTTTTCTCTGTCTGTCTAATGTGTGTGTGTTCTGTTGCATGCACTTCCACCTGTGTTTGTCTGGGCTGCTCTGAGTTTGTCTTTCTGTTCCTACACATTGCAGTAACCCACCTTCTTACTCTTCTTTCCCTTTCACCCTCTTCCATTTTTTTCCAAAAAAACAGTAGAGCCCTATTCTTGAAAAACAGCAGCTCTCTTTAGCCTATCTGCATGTATTTTTATATTTTTTGTGTGACACACTGCTTGCTTTTCTACTTTTTTCCTCGTCTTCTGTACATTTCTTTCCTTTTCTTTTATGAGCCCAGTAGGTGTCTGCATATGTAGGCACCATAGCAGTACAGCATTTTGCCAGCCTGCCAAGGAATCTAGTAACATGTGCAGTGTAGCAGATGCAAGCACTGCTTTATATTGAGATGTATCCATGAGTTCAGAGTTTCTGTTCTCAACAAATTGCACTATTTACTGTACAGCTGCTGAATGAAATTTGTCTTAAACTTTTGTGTATATTTTTTAAAACAAAGCTGTGTCTGCTTGAATAGTTTGGCTACATAGCTTTGTCCACTTTAGTTGGTTTGTGGCTCATTTACATACTGTACAATGAGGGTAACTGCATACAAGTGCTGCAGGCTTTGGTTTAGATGTCCAGTTCCTCCCTCTGTCACTATGTAGTGGTTGTTTGCTGAACAAGGTTTGTGTAGAAGTGTGGTGTATTTCCATGAAGTGTAGTGTATTTCCATGAATCCAAGCCAGCGGCAATGCTGCACTGGGGTACACATGTGCATGTTCCCCTTCTGTGATACTGTGTGCCCTGATGAGTGCCCAAGTCCCTGGAGGGAACAGAGAGAAAAAATTACTTTGTTTATTTTTTCTTAAAGTAAGTTAAATATTAGCTGTCCAGTACAATGGCAAATTGTCAGCAACCATGTGCTGACAGCATGCTGGTGGATGCTGTGTTGCATGTAGCCATCATCTTACCAGCCAAGAACACCAGAGTCAGAGTGAGATGTATGTACATGGACTGTTGTGCATGCATGCATGCCAACTCAGACCATGATATATTCACTGTTGAAACTTTGACCAGTTCACTTCAAACTTCAGCAACAGATCTAGAGGGACTCAGCAAATGGATTCTTTCATGTTCACAATCACCATGGCATTTTGTTGATTTGGTATGGGATACAATGTCCCTAATGTACACACACATGCAGAAAATAGTCAGAATTAGAGATGTTCTGCAAAGCTAGGAACAGTTGAGAGGCATAGAACCCTGCATATTTTGTAACTTCTTTGCTCAAGAATTCTGATCATACCCTAGACTAATGTGGGCAACATCATGGGCATTTTTTAAATAAAAGTCTTTCGGCTTTTCCCGGTTAGGGGTCGCCATAGTGGAACTCTGGTCCGCTAATGATTGGCAGTGGATTTTTTTTACGGTGCCGAGTTGCTAGCCCGACGCCCAACCTTCAAAGAAGGCATGCCCATTCACACATGCACCTACCTGCATGTCTTTAAAATCACTTGACCCCGGGGAGGACATGCAGACTCCACACAGAAGGCGCTCCAGGCAAGAATCGAACAGGAGAACCTCTTGGCGGCGGTGGTGTAGCGGTTAGCATTTTTTAAATATTACTATAATTCAATTAAAAAGTTAATTGAATGACAGGCATTTTATCTACATGGTTTTCTAAATAACAGATATGAAACTATAATGCCAGGCATTATAGACTTCTCTGTAGTCCTCAGTGATCTGCTAGAAAATTTGGGATGGGGTAAAAAAAATGTGACAAAATTAGAAAGAGCTGAAAGGTGCAGTTTTCTGAATACCTCTCAACTTCTTTGTTCAAGAATTCTGAACATAATCAAAAATAAAAATAATGGGGGGGGGGCAAAAACCCAAATATTATGATATTTTTAAAAAAAAAGTTAATAGAAAATCAGGTTTTGTACGAACATGCATTTTCTGAGCAATACAAAGTATGAAACTCTAATGCCCAGCATTACTGACTTCTTTGCAATCTTCAGCGATATGCCAGAAAATCAAGATCATGGCACAAATATGAAACAAAATAAGTAACTCTCTGCAAAACCATCACAGCTGACATGTATGTTTCTCTGTAGTATCACCTTCAGCCCTCTGCAGCAGCAAACATCTCTGTGTCTGTTTATTATCACTTCTGGCAATTGCCAGAAGTGTCTGTCTCTTGGGAAGAGAGAGGAAACATAGCTCTCAACTGTGCATTTGAGACACTGGCAATTAGTGCAGAGAATTAAGTCCCTGATATGTTAATGAGCTGCTTTCTGTATTCAAGCATACAGGGTTTTATTTTTTTCCATCTCCATCTGCTTACTGTGTGACTCCAAGCAAGTGACTTAACTAGACTTTACTCCCAGATTGCCACAGAAAAGGGAATTTTGTTCAATGGGTTTATCCAGTTAACAAATAGATAAAATAAAAAAAATATATATATTTTAGGAGGAATGTCTCTCATTATGAGTGTTTTTAAGTCCATGTAATTCCATGTTACAAAGTGTTTCACAATGAAGACGTTTGTCATACCTTTGTGTTATGACTTTTTTTTTTACAAAGTAGCCATGGTAAATAATGCTGATTAAAATTACCTCATCAAAACAACTTTTTAGCTAGTATGAAGAGATTGTTATTAACCATACTGAAAACGTCCTAGAGGAATTTTTAAGGGTTTTTGTTTTCTATATTTTGTACGATTGTTTAATTCTATGTAAGAGAGGTAGTTTCCCACATTTTGCAGATGAAAGGTTGGGGATGGGAGACAGTAGAATAAAAAACAAACAGCACACTGATGGCAATCACTCACATTAGGTGGGTGGTGGGTCAGAGCTTAGTGCCTGAAAGCTCCAACTTGAAGTTAATACTATCATTCAGTGTTTTCACTTTGTCTATCAGGAAACCAGAAAGATCTGTGAGCATTATTAACAATGCACACCATCCACAGTACAAGACACTTGTACTTTTTTATGTAATTTTTGTGAGAATGAACATTTAAATGGGGTATTTCATGGCTGCAAGTGGAAACATACTACTGTGAATATTATGTTTTTTTTTATTTCTTTTCTCCATGAGACATCAGTAATATAGAGTGTATTGGTATCATTTTTGATGGCAGGTGATGTATGAATGCAAATGGCAGTTGCAGGATCACTTACGAGCAATAGTGTCTGTCAGAGAATACCATGACCATTATATTTATGCAATACTTTCACAGTCACAGGTTGTGTATCATCTCAGAATTAGTACATTCCACTGCTCACTCTGTATATAATTTGTACTTAAGCATTTTATTAGAAGTCCTTGCATTTTTAAATTGTGAATTGCCTTTAGGGCACTTACATATGTCTCTTTTATATACAACTAGTATATCCAGCTTTTCAGAAAGCTTTTATTATTACAGTCTAGAATTATGATTGGTTTCAACCTGGGAGCTGTTTGACCTCAGAAGAAAAGTCCAGTAAAACACCAGTATACGTGTTAAAAGTAAAAATCATATCTTTCATCAGAAAAAAAAAAATTCAGATGTAAGATAACCATGGGTACAGTTTTATGCTTTCAAACACCTAAAACTGTGGAGTCAAATTTAGACGTGTGTATGTAGGAGGTAGTGCCAGGCATGCCAGGAGAAATAAGACAGTGGATTTTTAGCATATGCCAGCACAGCTAGCTAGAATTTTGTAAATAATTATATGTCATTTGCATGTTAAACTGATTTGTACAGATGCTTGTGCTGAAAATATATTTGTGAGGTTTGCTTGTGTTAAAATGTATCAACAGTGTACCCAGCTAGAAAGAACAGAAATGTACATGCATTACTGCAACTGAATTAAATGTGTATGTTTCAACAGAGGATACTGGCAGAGTAGAGGTTAATCACAATCCAGTTGCAGCAAACTTTAAAATATATCTGAAATTAAATTACTTTATGGGTTAAGCCATAAAGATGTTATGCCATAGTTTTGAATGGAGCCAGAGATGCAATGTCTGTGGTGGAAAATAGGCTGTAGCTCCTGTAGGAAGACTGAAATGGTTTTATGGTTTTATGACAAAGCTCTGTCTGTGTGTATGGTAACACATAGATGCTAAAATCCTCTTAGCTTCTAGTGTTCGTGATAGCTTGAAAAACTGATTCAGATGACCAGATATGTGTGTGATGTCATTCTGTGAGACAAAAATAATATTTAGTTTGTCAGCTGAATGTCCAACCCAAGTCCTCCAGCACCCTCTCTGTGAAACCAGTGCTTTGTATCCCTGCTCCAAGTAGTTTACATACACACTCTTTGAGATTTAATTTTTACATGCACATACCTGGGAAAGGCTGGCACAGATTACCTGCTCTACCAACTTTGCCCAGATTATAAAGTAGATTCACTGCCACCAGTCAGTTACTGTCAGTCTCTTAAAAGGAGGTTATACAATTATACTGAGTGAAATTAATATTAATTCAAATGGTAATATTGACCAAACAGACAGGCTTTTGGGAATGGCCAGAGTTATCACCAAATAAATATGTGCAAATACTCTCAAAACTTAAATATTTTCTAAAAAGGACAAGACACAGTTTCCTCTCAGCATTCTGCATTCTGCCTTGGATCTGATAACAAATACCACTCAGCCACATCATCCTGCCTTGCAGTAGTAAGTAACATAACTAGGGAACATGAATTCTTTTAGATTAGTCAGGAAAATATAGTGAGATTAGAAGTAATGTTTTTCTATAACTGTGTGAAACTTTCCATCGGTGTTATTGTCATTATTCCCTGTGACTGAAACTATGGTGCTTGCTGTAAATAGATATTAAGTATTTTCATCTTCTTTTATTATTTATTATTACATATATTTAAACTTTTTATTGTGTCTGGTCCTTTTCATTACTAGTTGCCCTTCTTGCATCTATTATTATGATGGCATCTTTCTACATATTATCACATTATATAGTCCCATACTCTGTGATATTGGTGTGTGTTCCATACTCGAAGTTACTGGCATGTTTTCCTCCAGCTGTCCATTTTTATTTCTTTTTTACCATACTTCTTGACTTTTACAGACCCCTTCTTTACATCTACCTATTACTTGTCCTGCCTAGCCTCTTCTCTACTGAAAAAACTGCCTACTTATCAAGCAAACTGCTCAAACTCTGAAGGCATTGCTCACAGCCTCTTAGATCAAATGTATGATAGGTTACGGTCTGTAGTATTTCATTTATCAATCAGTTAAGTATATAAATGCTAATGAGCAAGCTATATCAAACTTACTGTTAGACTTTAAATGATTTCCAATTGTTGAAACCAAGTAACGTTCATACTACACCAATCTGTCTTGCTCACCACTGGGAGAGGGTTATAGTTTCTCCCCTACCACTAGGACAGAGTGCAGCTCTGTCTCTCACCTCTTATTTCTGGTACGAGCCATACATCTGATACTCCTCACTTCCCCTTACCACTGTGTGCTTTTACTAACCATCTATCTGCATTAAATTGTTAAGGCACCATTTTTAAACTCTAGTTATCCCATACTCAGCGATACTGGTGTGTGCCCCATACTTGGTGTTACTAGGTTGTTTCCCTTCAGCTATCCATTTTTTTTCTCCCCCCCCCCCCCACATCTTGATTTCTACAAACCTCTGTAAGTACATAAATTATGTACTGATGTACTCACATAAGGAAGGAAGTCAAATAAGAAGGAAGTAGTTGAACAATAGTGGAATTTGTTGTTTATCCATATTTATAAACACTGAAAATTAATGTAAGTATGCAGCTGTCTGGGAACAGCACTTCTGCTTTCCATTGTATTCCTCTAACTAGTGATTCATGACCTAAAAGCATTAATATTACAAATACAACAAATATTATTTTAGCTGCTCAGTGATTCCAAATTTCACCTGTCTAGTGGAAGTTTTTATGTGTATTGTGGCAATAATGCTATATACTACATCAGAGTGGTTTCCAGTATAAACTACCATTCGAATGGTTACTGAATGCATCACATTTCTCTACTATGTAGTTGTTTGGCATGTTAGATTGCTATACTGATAGTGTTGTATTACCTCAAAATGAGCTGATATTACTGTTTACTGCTCCTGAATGCATATTTACAGTGGCTGTAGCAATCTAATTCTCTCACTACTGTTGTCTTAGATCTGAATATTATTTCATTGCCAATACAGTTATACATTTCTGTCAAAGGCATACTCGAATAGGAGCACATGACAGCATTACTGTTTCTTATTTAGTGGAATATGTTGAATTTATAGGTTTTATTCTCCACTAAGTACTGTATATAAAATACTGTTGTAACAAAAATCATATGTAAATGTGAGACCTAGATGCAGTTAATGTGAACTCTATATTTTTTCTGCCTAATTTATATTCTCCTTGTGGCATACTATACATCTTACATTTCTGTGCTAGTATCATCATAGCATTTTATTTATTTTTCCACAGTCTTTGCTTCTACCTAATGCTTGCCCTTCCTATGTTACAGTCTGTAATATTTAATTTATAAACCAATCCAGTCTGTAATTAAAACAAAACAAAAAGTTTGACAAGCTGTCTCAGCTGAAGGAAAGCACCAAATACTGTTGAAGTCCAAACCTAGTTAATGCAGTCCAAAGACTTCAGCTTCTATTTCTACAGACATGCGAATGGGCAAGCTAAATTAAACTTCTGTTAGACTTTAAACTGTTTCTAGCTATTGAATCCTAATGACAGTCATATAACAGCAATTTCAATTCTTCAACACTGAGTGTTTTTGTTGAGCACCTCAAAGAATTCTGGTGGGGTCCTGCTATGTTACCCTATCTCAAACCCAGTTTCCACCTACTCAACTACTCTACTTTTAAACCTAAACAACTCCACCCTCCTTATTCTTTCCACAAATAGATAACCTACTTCACCATACCATCTCCGCTTCTTTAATTAGTGAAGTTACCCCTGTCTTAATCCACTCTGCATAGTTACAATCATACTTAACTTCTCCTTAGATTTACACCTCACTATCCCCTCCTATTACTCTCTTCACCCTCACTCCTCCCTCATAATCCAAAACGCATCCACAAAATTAGGACTTTTTTCTGCCCATCTTCTGTTCTATTAAAAAAAAAAAAAAAAAAAAAAGACTTCTGTCTAGTCACGTTGTACTGTACTCTCTTATTGATTCTGCCTCTGTTCATACTAGCCCTTTGTACATGTCTCCAGCACTTACACCATCATCTTTCTCCTCCCTCTTCCAGGCACACAAACATTAACTCACACCACAAACCAATACCATTTCCCCACAACTCAAAACTTAAAAAAATACCAATCTGCCATCTAGCCTTAACGCCCAGTAAAATGTATCTATTTAAGTCCAGTTTTAAAAAGTTAATCAACTATTTCCCAACCTGTTTCTGTTATTACCATGTGGGGATATACTGCCAAACCCTGGCAAAGAAATTTCCACAGCTGTGCTCTACCAACAAGCAAACATCGACAAGTAACACTGTAGGATTACATCTGTACAGTATAAACCTACATAATATACAAAACAAACCCCAGAATTCCATGCATGGATTAATCAACGTTCTTCAGATATCATTATCACTACAGAAACCTGACTAAAACCAGAGGTAAAAATTAGTAAATCCTTCCTCCAAGTTACAACATAATAAGATTAGATAGATTATGTTCTATTGAAACAACCTAGATATAGCCCTACGCCCTTGCTGTCCTCCATTATTAGGTAATGCACAGATTCTTATAATGTCCCTCAAGCTAAACAAACATATACTCATATATATTATAAATATATATATATATATATATATATATATATATATATATATATATATGGGTCTACTTCACATAATCGAACATCCAAATGTTCGAATTTTATATGGCCGAGACCATATGATCGAACATTTGAATCTTCAAAATGTGAAAAAAATAAACAGTGCTAGCAGGGGGGCAAGCCCCCATGTGGGGGGCTGCGACCATCATACCCCCCCACTATTTAAATATACAAACTCCAAGATCGCACTACATTGCGGTAAAGGGAAATCTTCCTGTTCCACGCTCTATGAAGATCCCCATTCAGACCATTTGAACTTTTAAAATTTCGATCATATGGTCTTCACTATTTGAAATTCGAGTTTATAAAAGTTCGACCATCTAAAGGGGACCCATATGCATATACATACCCAGATAGCAATATTTATACTGCAGAAGAATTATTGTACCGGGTCACAACAAACATTCCATATGAAATCATACTAGAATAGAAGACTTCATTTTCAGTTGGCAAACAATAAAATATTCCAGCTCCTATACTGTATTAAATCTATATACCTTCTCCCAACTTATTCACAACCCCAATTTTTATAACAAAAACAGTAACAGAAACTCTACAATTGACTGGATCTTTACAAACTTCTCAAATAAAATGAATCATAGTGGTTCCCTCCTGGATACCCTAAGTGTTCACCTACCTACCTTTATAATAAGAGACCATATCAACACACAAAAAACAGCATAAATGTAACCAAGCCCATAACTTTCATAACTTTAATAAAGAAATATTCATCTCAAACTTAAATCTGTTTGATTGGAGACCTCTGCAAATAATTTCACTTGGTGAAGCTGTTTCTCTATTCAACTACACTTTGTTCAATGCATTAGATAACCATGCTTCTATCAGATCTAAATGCATCAAAGCTAATGTAGCCCCTAGGCTGTCCAAACAAAGAACGTGATAAAGCTTGGAAAAACTGAAAAAAGTTGTCTTCCAGTTCAGATCTCCTTAACTTGAAAAGACTCAGAAACTTAGCAAAATAAAAAAAACTAAACAGATTAAGAAAAAAATGCTATATAAACTACCAGAATAATGACAGACATAACCCCCAAAAATTCTGGCCAACCATAAACAAACTTCTCTGTCCAGGACAGACCATCCAATCATCCCCCTCCCCAGACAACAGCACAGAATATATAGCTGTGCAATTTAATGAATACATTATACATACAGTAACCACTTTCTTACAGAATTCAGCTACTGTAACATCTCCAAACAAATGAACAATTCTACAAATACTGTGTTCTCTTTCAAAGATATTCCTACCTGCTCTATCAAAAAACTACTAATGCAACTAAAACTCAGCACTATTGCCCCAGATAATCTCCCCTCTGAATACTTAAACCTTAGTGCTAATGCTCTGGCACTTCTTATCCCTATACTATAAATCATGCCTTGTACAAAAACTATGTGCCTGCCTTATGGAATAAATCATATATTCTCCCCCATTACACAAAGGAGGGAATTCAGCTGAACTCTCCAGCTATAGACCAATTGCCATCATATCCTCCTTGTCAAAGATATTCAAAAAATACTTGCATTCACAACTTCTTTGGCACATCCTCAATAACAACCTTCTATCCCCAAAATAACATGGCTTCCAGCCAGGCCACTGTACCACAACAGCTTTGCAAATCTAATAAATCTAAACAGAAATAAAGGAAAAATAGTATCTGCTGTTTTCCTCAATTTCTCCAGAACATGTTTACAGTGTTACACACCTTCTCTTTAAAAGGTTAACTAGTCTTTTAGGGGACACTCCATCACTCTGCTGTTTTAAAACCTACCTCACAGACAGATTCCATTCAGTAAAATTAGTACATTCCTACTCCTGCCTCAGCCCCATAAGAGTTGATGTCTCGCAAGGTTTCATTCTCAGCCCACTGCCCTTTAATATATTCAACAGTGACATGTCACCATAGTGTAGTAGGTTGTCATTTCTATTCTGCTTTGTTTTGCTAACAACATCAGTGAACTAAATCAACTTATACAATAATATCTTACTTCTATAGAAACCTGGCTTAATTATTCTCAGCTATTCTTGAATCCCAAAACAATCTACAGTCCTGTAAATTGGCAGAGATGTCTCCACTGCATCTATAATAGTTCACATCATTGTTTGTAGCTTCAGTCAGACAAAATAAACCATATGAAGAAGCTCCAAACAGATAAATAAAAATGCATATGCATGTGGGTAACAGACCCATCTCCTTCCAGTTGTAGACGATTTGGCTGCCACACCTTTCCTATACATGTATACTAACTCCGGGATTGCTGAACCTCAAAAACTGAAAATCCAAGAAGGTGTAATCAGTTCTGGAACTGATTCTCGACTGAAAACCATGTTTGATGATTTGCAGCTCATGGAGATACAGTGGATATAAAAAGTGTACACACCTCTGTTGCAATGCCAGGTTTTTGTGATATAAATAAATGAGACCACAATAAATCATTTTAAAACTTTTCCCACCTTTAATGTGACCTATAACCTGTACAATGTAATTGTAAAACAAACAAATCTGTTAGGGGGAAAATATGAAAAATAAAAAACGTACAATAAGCTGGTTGCATAAGTGTGCACACCCTTAAACTAATACTTTTTTGAAGCACCTTTTGATTTAATTACAGCATTCAGACTTCTTGGGTACACACCTGCCATCAATTAAAGAAACTCTGATTAACCCCAAATAAAGATCAGCTGTCCTTGTAGGATTTTCCTGACATTTACTCAGTTACCTGCTACAGCAAAAGCCATGGTTCACAGAGAACTTACAAAGCATCAAAGGGATCTCATTGTTGAAAGGTATCTGTCAGGAGAAGGGTACAAAACAATTTCCACAGCATTGGATACACCATGGAACACAGTGAAGACAGTCATCAAAAAGTTGGAAAATATGGGACAACGGTGACACTGCAAGGAACTGGATGCCCCTCCAAAATTGATTAAAAGACAAGATGAAAACTGGTCAGGGAGGCTGCCAAGAGACCTACAGCAATACTAAAGGAGCTGCAGGAATTTCTGGCAAGTACTGGTTGTGTACTACATGTGACAGCAATCTTCTGTATTCTATAAATGTCTGGACTATGAGGTATGGTTGCAAGACGGAAGCCTTTTCTTACACAGAAAAACATCCAGGTACGGATAAAATTTGCAAAACAATACACCAAGTCTCCCAAAAGCATGTGGGAAAATGTGTTATGGTGTGATGAGACCAAGGTTGAACTTTTTGGCCACAATTCCAAAAGGTACATTTGGCGCCAAAACAACACTTTGCATCACCAAAAGAACACCATCCCCATGGTGAAGCATGGTGGTGGCAGTATCATGCTTTGGGATTGCTTTTCTTCAGCTGGAACTGGGGCTTTAGTCAAGGTGGAGGGAATTATGAACAATTCCAAATACCTGTCCCTTTTGGCCCAAAACCTTCAAGCATCTGCTAGAAAGCTGAAGATGAAGAGGAATTTCACCTTTCAGCATGACATTGACCCCAAGCATACATTCAAATCAACAAAATAATGGCTTCAGCAGAAGAAAATTAAAGTTTAGGAATGGCCCAGCCAGACCCCACACCTAAATCCAATAGAAAATCTGTGATGTGACCTGAATAGGGTTGTGCACAAGAGATGCCCTCGCAATCTGACAGATTTGGAGCACTTTTGCAAGGAAGAGTGGACAAACATTGCTAAGTCAAGATGTGCCATGCTGATGGACTCCTACCCAAGAAGACTGAATGCTGTAACTAAATCAAAAGGTGCTTCAACAAAGTATTTGTTTAAGGGTGTGCATACACAACAAATTATTAGTTTAAGGGTGTGTACACTTATGCAACCAGTGTATTGTATGTTTTATATTTTTTATATTTTTCCCCTAACAGATTTGTTTGTTTTTTAACTGAATTGTGCAGGTTATAGGTCACATTAAAGGTGGGAAAAGTTTTGAAATTATTTATTCTGGTCTCATTTTTTTATATATCACAAAAACCTGGCATTTTAACAGGGGTGTGTATAATTTTTATATGCACTGTACACTTGGCGAGGTTAAACATTGTTCAGTTTACATCTGGCTAGGAGATTATAACCTTATGTTGTAAAGTTTTATAACACTGGGAAGTAACAGATTGATTTTGTTGACATCTTGTATTTATTATGTGTACACAGTGAGATATTCAATGTTTTATGCTTCATATATATGCTGCCAAGTTTTTGACACTTGACCCTTTGACTATGGTCTTTTTGCTTTTGGTCTTTTGACCTTAGGGATTTAATAATGATTTCTTTGAACTACTGTCCATTAAATAAAAAGATCATTAGCTAATCTGTCTCCAGTTATGTTCACCATGTGCTCTGCATATTAGGTGTCTTTTGTGTGACAGTGTTTCATGTGTACATTATATTGACCATCTTAACTGGTTATCTGTAGCACCATTTGTCTTGTGTCCCAAGTTGTAGCTTAAAAGGATCAGTTTGGACTGGTCTACTTACTATATTAATAAAAGCTAAGAAAGCAATTAAATAAAATACATCTAGATCAAGGCAGTGACTCACTGAGAAGGAAATACATATGTTTCCTAATGGTTGTACACATGCAAGTACAGTAGAGAGTCGATTATCCGAACGTCGATTATCAGAAACATCAATTATCACAATCAGCCTTCTATAGTTTTCTGGTAGGAAAAATCATAAAGTCTGAGTATGTAAACATTATACGTATTTGCTTGAGCATGTTGTAGCCAGCTCTTGTGTGAAAAATATTCTTTATTGTACACTGGAATCACTGAATGGTTGAAATGTGTACTCCTACGTGCAGAAAAAAACAAGATTTTAGAAGTTTTTTATCCAGTTCAATTATATGTTTGATTATCTGAACAACTGGATTATCCAAACAGCCCTCGGTCCCAATTAGCTCGGATAATCGACTCTCTACTGTATGCATCTGTCAAATGGGTATCCTGCATCCCTTCTTACCCAGTGGTTACAGTTTAGATTTGGCATCTGAGCCTGGACTAACAGCCAGATTATGTGTCCTCTTAATATTATTTCACCCTGAAACACACACATTTTACATTCACAGGCTTACTAATGTATTTTGCTGGAGTAGCTGTTGTAACTGTGTAAGTCTTGTTAAATATCTTAGGCATGAAAATATTTGCTGAAGAGTGAGGGGCCATTTTTATAAAATAATTGTTTTATGTCGGAAATTGGAAGCTGATTGATTTTATGACTAATAAGGCCCTAGCCTTCAGGAGCTTCAACTGGTAGTGTACTTCTGTTGAGACTGCCTTATGTATTTAGACTGTAAAGCGTGGAGGTTGCTTTGTGAATTTTGAATGCATATAGAATCTGTTGCTTAGACCGTCTAGTAATATATATTGTTTGACTCCTTCTATATGGAGTCAGCTTGATAAAACAGAGGATTAAGGCTTTGAGCTGTTAATGAGCCACATTCTATAGTCAGGAAAACAGGGTTTTATCCTTTCTAACTGTGTGACTATGAGCAAGTCGCATAACCAGACAGACCTCCTGCCTTACTTCTGGAAAGGGGCACTTTGTCCAGTGGTCTTACCCAGTTAACAAATTAAAATAAAAATAATAAAAAAAAAAGCTGTTAAATACATTTTGTAGTGTCTGGGGATCATGACATATTATTCAGAGAAAGTTACTTAATAAAGGCATAATTGACTTATCTATAAACCTTCTACACAGTCTTTTTTGTTTTTTTACTTTGCTATCTGTACACCCCACCAGCTAGCTACTGTGCCCTTTTTTTTATACCCTGGCAAGCAAACGAACCTGGAGCTGCCACTTAACCCAGATAGATTTGTTAATACTGGTCTTATAATGTTTATCACCATCATATGTTTTAACATGACTGAAATGCCAGTAACACATGCAAGTTATCTAATGCAAACATCAGCAAGGTGTATTCCTGCAGGTTGTTTTTAAGTGCAGGATAGATTTTTTTATATTAATGAATTTACATATCACATTCATGAAGGTGCATTTTACTGTAACAAATTGGTGTGGCCAGCAGGATTTCATTCTGATATTTTTTAACATTTATATTTTCTCACATGCTCAGCTGTGTATTCTTTACAACTGCTGCTTATAAATTTGACTTGTCTGCCTTAATCAGCAGCATATGGTTTATAATCTGACATCTTGCTGGCTTCACTATCAAACCGTAACAGTCTCAAAGGAACACAGAAAAACATCTTCTTTATAAATAATGCAGCAGTAAAATATTATTGGACCCCGGTGAATCATTTTCAGCTGTGCTTATTTAGCTGACTACCATTAGTAATAATCTTGTTTGTATACATCAGTTTGTCATTCAGAAATTCTAGTTTTACAGTCTTTCCATTTTGAATTGTTTAAATTTTGCCTGTACAGAAAAATGGACTGCCATCTGATGCTAGAAATTACAACTATTTGAATAATTCTTAAAAAGCACTGTAACAAGCACTATGTTACATTTATTTGAGATGCGTGAGGAATAATTTTATTAAGCACATGGCATTATTCTCATTTTTAAGTTTTGTTTGTTACTAATTCTGTAGCAGAATTAACATATTAATGTGCTGCATTGTATATGTTAGGCACATTGTAGTGCTAGAAATGTATAGTTATACTGAGTATACACTTTCTACAGTGCAAGCCATACCTTGAAAAAAAACATGTAAGCAACATTTTGTTCTTAGGTTAGGTTGCATGATCATTGAACTCATTTTTCAGTTTATGATTTTGTCTGTTTAGCTTGCCAGATTTACTAAAATTAGACACATATAGATTAGTTGAGACAGGAAAACAAATCAAAAGTGAAACACATCTTGCCTAACACATAATCATAGCCTCCAACAATTGCTGGTTACAGAATTGCCAAATACTCTAGAACAATTGTGTTTGCAGAGGAGCAAACATCCCAGCAATCCCATTGTGGGGGTTCTGCCAGCCTGCCTCCAGTTTCTAAATATACTGATTCTACATTTGCAAAAACTTGGAGAAAATGGGTGCAATGAAAACAAAAGCATAACAGAAAAACTACAGCTCACCTTATCTTTCTTCCCTGAGTCCCATGACCCTAAAACAAAGCACAGCTTATTAAAAATAAAAAAAGAAAGATGTGATAGACTTGTGCTTCAACAGCAAGAACACATAATGCTTCTCTGAAATTTTGAGTACTAATAATAGGCCAAAAGATAAACTGAGGTCCATCCCAAATTGCTGTATAACATATAATTTATTTTAGCATTAATCATTTAAACAATGTTCTATCGATTCCCAAGTCTGTGGAAAAATAAAGTTCTGACTATGTCCCAAGCAACTTGAGTTTGTGTAATGGGTCAGACTGGATAGTAGCCAGGGAGGAAAGGAGAGCCTGAGCAACCAAGGCCATCTGGCAGTCCTGAGGTGAGGGTGTAGTCATATGTATGCCAGTCTTCCACCAGCAAGCACAAGCTTGTAGGTAATGCAGTAGTATACATTAGGAGATTTGGGCTTGGATCTACCAAGCCAATGACGGTAGCTCTCATTGGTGTATGTGTGTCTGCATGTGTGTGTAAGCGCACACACACGTGGTATAGTAGACAAGTGTTCATGTCAACCAGCTGGGGTCACATTAGTACAATTAGAAATGCCATTATAGTCTGTGTCATAAGATGCTGGAAAAAGCACAGACACACTTACAACCTCTATGGCTGCCTGGATAACAGCTACACTGATTGGCTCTCATCTGTGGTGGTGATACTTAGTGTAGGGAGTGAATGAGCTGAAGACCAAAGGGAAGGAGATTTATAGTAAGCAAGCATGGAGGGAAAATATGTATGTGTGTGCGTATATACACAGATGTATATTCGCTTTCATATTACTGATGTCACCAGCAGGTTTTTACACTCAACTCCTGCTGATTTCTTGGCTCCTTCTTACTACAGAACCAATATACCACATATTTCAAAACAGCTAAATTGAAAAATCCATCAAGTCTTTTCCAGTTTGTTGCATGTAAATCCCAGCAGATGTATCTCATTTCCTCACCAACCACCGTTACTCTGTCTGTCTGATGACATCCTGAATGACTGATGTTAGCCCTTACCAACAAATATCATTTAATTTGGTCAAAACCTATTTTATAAAGAAGCAGTTCTGTCCATCTCCACCCCTTTATTCAGAACTCATGCTTCTTCCTGCCTTCCTTTTTATTCTTCCTATCAGTCCATCACATTCTCCATTGACCAGTTCTTGCATCTGCATCATGCCCCCATTTGTCTACTTGTCTTGAGTTCATAGAGTGCCAGCATGTTGAGCTTGCACCCTTGGCCCCCTCACTCTCCTTGATATATTCATCCTTACCCTCACAGTAATATTGATATTGTCCATAATGATTGTCCAGAAGTGAGTGAATGGGATTTTATAAGTCATGCTAAACTAATACATTTTAGCTCTAGTGACTGCATTGGGCTGCTTTTGGTTTAGTTTGATAACTGTAACATCTTAATTTTGTCAGAATGCTCAGTATACAACACAGACACTTTGAATAGGTATCTTACCTTCATGGCATTTTTAATCAGAGTGAAGTTGTAGAAGGACTGCAGTCCTCTTGGCATACATACTCCTTGTAGCTTGCACTTGGCATTAACATTTAAAGCAGGAAAAAAAAAACAGTGCAGACAACAACAAAGGACAGAAACAGTACAGCAAATATGTAAATAATAAAGAACATATATAAATATAGCACAGTGCAAACTGAGTTGCAAAAAGTGTACTTATCAGTTTGGAATGTCAGATGGGAAAAAAGGATTTCAGCTCTGTCCACAGTCAGGATAATTTAGCTTTCTGCTACATCAGTTCGGCACAAAAACGATCGTAGGCCTTAAACACATGTCCTACATGGACAGACTCAAGAAACTTCAGCTGTTCTCAATGTCTTATTGTCTGCTATGAGGTGATCTCTGCTTGACCTACAAAGCCATGTCCGACCCAGCCCTAGTTGAAATGCTACACCTAAAGAAGTCCTAATACCCCTATGCCACACTCTCCAGAGATCACAGCCTCATTACCACAATTAACAGAACATGCTGGAGGGACAGGTTCATCTCGCAAAGACTGCCCATACTCTGGAATAAGCTTTCCATTCATGTCAAGCAGAGCACCTTGCTGGCCCTCTTCAACAGAAATCTTGACAAGTAGATGGGTATTAGAAAGTTCACTCTTGGGATTACTCCAGTTGCCCTACTGGATAGGGGCAGTGTGAACTAATATTGGGTGGCACAGTGCCTGGGTAAGTTTTGGGGGCTAGAATTGTAAAGGCTCCAGGGCCATTAGTCTAGTACACACCTATGAACCTATATAATCCACATGCAACAGTATTGACAACTTCACCTCTTCCTCTTTAGAATACATCCCCATTACTATATACTCCAGTATCATGTGATTTAGCCATAGGCCTCTCAAACTGATCATTGTAATCCATCTTCTTGGAAACCATAACCCACAAATCCTTTCTTTGTCTTGAATTCTGTAGTTTAACACTATGCAGTTCACTTTATACTACTTTATTACCTTTCCACTGATGTGTAACTTAAATTTATCAAAGAGAAACTGAGCTGCTGAACCCTGACCTACCCAGGTATGTCCTAATGCCACCCCACATGTCCACACACAAACACAACCATTAACATATTATGCACATATAGTTTTGTCCAGGTTTCTGTAGCCATTGTATCACATCTCCTGAAGCTTCACTGTTCACTAACACATTCTTTTTCTCAGTGGCATACCTGCTTTTGATGCTAAAAATAAATAACACAGCAGACACTTTGGTTTGTACTCCAGTAGTAACAATTTACTAGCATTCTTCATCAAAAAATTTTAAGCAATATTCCATACGTCTGAGTTGGTGGTATCTTTAGGTAGATATTAAAGATCACATACATGTATTGAAAAGAGGACAGGTATTTTATTACAATTAACAAACATCACAATTACTTTACAAAAAAATCAGTAACTTTTGTACATTCATTATATCAGAAATTATAACGTTTTAAATAAATTTCAGGAAAATGTGCATTTATCTTACTCATTTTTCTTAAAATACAGCAAATTTAACATTTTTTTCCAATTTTACTATTCCATAAGTCTGAATTGGTGGTATTTTTAGGTAGATATAAAAGATTACATACATGTATTGAAAAGAGGATAGGTATTTTATTACAATTAACAAACATCGTAATTACTTTACAAAAAAATCAGTTACTTCTGTACATTCATTATATCAGAAATTATAATGTTTTAAATAAATTTCAGGAAAATGTGCATTTATCTCGCTCATTTTTCATAAAATACAACAGATGTAACATTTTTCCAATTTACTATTCCTTAAGCTCCAGTTCTACCTTTCCATATTTGTAATGTGGTTTTAAGGAATATATACTCTACAGCTTGCTGCTCTTTTTGCAAATATGTAATCTTATCATGTCTGTATAATATATATGGCCAAACAGAGTTAAAACGTTTATGGAAGAAAATCATACAGCAAGATAAAACAACACAACACCAATATTTGAATTGCATTATAGCTACAAACTTTGCAAATGTTGACAAACTTGTTTTATGTAACTGCTCTTGATTTGACAAATGTCATTAAGCCTTCTCCAAAACATCGTGTCCAAACCAACGGTCCATAGTCAGATAAAATAGCAGTACCTTTAACCTCATAATAAATAAAACATAAATCTTTATCAAGAATTGATTATATGGCTTCCTTTTAGAAGACAAAATTGTTAAATACATCCTAAAATTGTTGTACTCTGGGGCATGAATAATCATGTCTGCTTCTCCACATACACAGCTTCAGTCTATCATCTTTTTATATTTTAGTAAACTCTTTACTAGTAAATTCTGATGGCCAGGACACCAAGTAAAATATATAAAAAATGGAACTCAGATCACTAAACACAGTTATCTTACCCACGAAAGATATGTCTTCTCTTGTTGTTGTGTCTTTTGGCTTTTCCCAGTTAGGGATCGCCACAGCAGAACTCCGGTCCGCCAATGATTGGTAGTTGATTTTTACGTGCCGATTTACCAGCCCTGATGCACAACCTTCAACGAAGGAATGCCCATTCACGCATGTCTCCACGCAGAATGCAAGAAGGATTGTTATATGTGGAACATCCACGATTGTCTAATAGTTGACGTCAACTCAATTAACAGTTTTCATTGCATAAACTTTCTATGTTAAGGATGTTTTTTTTTTTTATCCCTTAGACTACCCTTTTAAAATCTATTGAATTTATCTTAGATATTTCCAGAAAATTCCCTTAATAGTATTTTATTTAGCCACAAAATCAATGTGGACACTTTTCGTCAGCATTTGGTGAAATAAAGAAAATGAAAGACTACTAGAGAATCAATGCAGGTAAATGATTATTGGGAAGTAATTTTGCAACCCCCTATTTTCTAATCGTTGATATATTATGCTTCTCTTTTAATGGATTCTGCCAGTCCTCCTAGTATGAAAGAAAAATGCAAATGCCTGTCAACTTAGATTCTATCTGGTCTATAGCTGATAAATGATAAATAAATGTTAACCCTATCCCACAAGACATTAATAAATATACTTTCTTATCAAGTAAGAAGTAGCTAGATTTCTTTAAGCTCATGATAACCAACCTTTCCTTGCTCTCTCACAAAATAAAATCTTTCTATCTGTATTACAAACCATTCAAAATTTTGTTTGGAAAACTGAATCCCAGACACTTGTCCAACAAATCCAAAATTAACTTTTCAACACATTTAAAATGAAACCAAAATAAATAGTGTTAAGTTGCCAGATGATTAATATAGACAGACTCCAAGTTCAATATTAAAAATTTTAATCCAACCATTCGAAGCTACAACAGGAGCAGAAAACATCAGTACAACAGGAACATCCAAGTCTTATCACATCCACTAACTCTGTCCCCCTCCTTCTGCCTTCCTCTATCTTTACCTAGTGGCACAAGACCAGAACACAACAAACAGTCACATAGTTTGTCATCAGTATATAAAATGTAATCAGCATACAACAAAATATCATCAGCATAAGATAAAACAGATAGAAAATGTTCCTTATAAAAAGTCTTTATCTCACAGTTATTAATAATACAAAACATACACAAATCAAGCAAACTGTGAATTAGAGGACAGCTTGCCAAAACTGTCATCCCATCCTCTCTGTAGAGGCCTTTTGTCTATTAACCACAAGCAATGTTTTTAAACAAGATGAAAACTATTTCCCCAGCCCAATGTATTCAATCATCTCTAATAAATTATAAATTTGTATATGAAATGTTATTGAATGCCTTACTGACATCACTATGCCATAACAAAAAAAAAAAAAAAAAAAAAACAACTTCCAGCTTAACCTCATTAAACTTCCTGAAACTCTCTCTTGCAGGCTGTAAAATATGTTGAGAACCATTTGTTGAAATCTGATTCTGAACTGTAGTAACTAAATTTTCCTTAATATGCAGCATAAACATGTCTGGAATAATAGCACCATAAATGTATAATCACCATTTAAAAGTACTGTTAGTCTGCAGTCAAGTCAAGTAAGTTGTACAATGACCCCTCCAAATTAATTGTAACACAGACGGCATCTCAGTATTGTAGTCTCCACAAAATCATTCATTTATCACTGCTATTAAACATTGTATGTTGTTATTATTTCAACTCTTCTAATATCCAAGGGGAATATATCATCTTCTGAAGCTAACAGTTCTTGCAGCCAATTAATTCTAATAAGGGGTACAAATTTTCAAGACCTCACACACTTTACCACCAAAGCTATTATCTATAGTAGACTCAACAGTTGCCCTCCAGTGTTCTTTAAATGCATTGACACAAAATTTATAATGAAACCTATATCTTATCTAATAACTTGATAACTGAACATTCCTCTAAATCATATCTTCATCACAACTAAACTGCATCTACACTACAAAGGTAATGCATCCTCATGATTTTCCACTATTCTATATTTATGTATCCAAAGCAATTTTCTTACTCTTTCACTGTAGTCTTGAAGTAACAATTTCACTGTCAGAGAAGCCCTTTTCTCTGCCAGCATATGATAAGTTTGCAGGAACAAACAATATATTTTCTTTTCTTGCATCCTCGGTGCAGGTGATCTTCCCTTTTATTCCTTCATTACTTTTGTCTTTAGTTATCACAACGATTCTAATCAAAGTTTACATGTCCCCTTAAATACAAGTAATATATATTGATAGCTACTGCTTAACTTATTCTTGCAGAAAATCTGGCTGCATTCTAAATGCATCTTGCCTTCTTGTTTCAAACTAATTACAGATGTTTCCCATAAGACTCATCTCCTAATGTTCAGAAACTCTATTGGATAAAATATGCTGCCATCATCATAAAGCCCTTAATCTGTAAAATCAGAATCAGTTATCATAAACAAATGTTTATGAAAAGTATGGTGTGATACATCAGTCCAATCAATATCAAATTGCAAGCTAATGTTGCTGTCCTGGCTGTATATAGGATAAAGCTCTAACTATAGTCTAGACAACCCAGGTTTGATTAGTGTCTCAGGCATCTTCCTGAGTGGTGGGGAGGGATAGGTGTTACCGTCCCTTGTGGTTGGGTGGTTCCATGGTCATCTAGTATGATGATCTCCGGTGGAGGCCAGAGACGGCATATTAGGCGACATGGGGCTGAGGGGGGAATAGGGTGGAGACAAGGCTGAGCTGCTGCAGAAGAGGGGCAATATGCTGTACATCCCCATTGTACTCCTGCTACTCAGACATACCACATGGGACAAAATGGAGGGAGAAGGCAACAAGCGTTGGTCATGAACAACCCCCCCCCCCCAATGGATGTGAATGGCAAGACCTCCAGAATGCCCTCAAGTTCTGTATTGTCTCAGCCCTGTTGGAGACAGTCAGAGGGGTTAAGGAGGTAGCTGGCACAGAGGAGTTAAGGAGGTAGTTGGCAGACATGGTGATGGATGTGTGGCACTGAGTAGGGAGCTGTAGGATGTTGCAAGATGAAGACAATTCCTCAAAAAGGTTATAATATAACAATTCTTTACAAAATTCAAAATCTGCATCCTCTTTTTTGCCTCCCTTTTCATTTCTTAATATCTAATGATCCTGTATCAAAGTTACCACCACATGTTATGGAAACAGTTTCACTTTCTCACATAGTTGTCTCCATAACAACAGACTTTTTGAACTATACACATTTAATAGCATTCATATTCCACTCTCAGCCTCAGTATCTATAGCCATACATTGAGCAGGAATGATGCTGTACCACTGTGATATTTTAACTACAAGTCCCATATAAAACACTGCAGATCAATAGTCTGGGACTGGAGGCCAAATGTCAGAGGCAGTGAAACATGCATTTCTGTGTTTTTGTCCATGTATTGGTATTTGTTGCAAATGTAGCAACATACAAATTGCAATATTTAGTTTTCCAAATCATTCTCTTACACTGTATCTGAATACTGTAGAAGTCAAACTGTTAAAATTTTGTGTTAAAAATCTAATTCTTCTTACTGTACTTTTTTTTTTTGGATCACTGTTTCACACATTTCCAAAAGTATCTATTTTACTACTTTCCCCACTGAGATAGTTAACAGAGCAAATCCATTTTTTTTTTTTTTTTGCAAAATATCCTGCTCAGAAGTAACTTCCCCTCCCAAAAACTGATATGAGAAATTACCTTCTACAGATTTATTTGTGACCTCTGTTTATTAAACAGATCTATTATCTGCAGAGTAGCCAACCCAAAATGTTCTTTATCACTACATCTTGTCAGAATCTTTAAATACATAAATTACGCTCTACTTCATCACAGACTAAATACATTCAATCAGAGCAATATCTTCTAAAATGATCTAAACTCCCACAAAAATGTTTAGACTGGTCATGTATGTAATAACCACACATTCAGTAGCACCTATCAAAATTTATTGTTTACTTTATTTCACTTCATTTTACTTTAGTAATATTTGTTTACCAGGGTAGTGCACTGATCAGAAATGACCAGTTATAGACACAGACAACCACAGTGAAAACAATTCACAACTTATAAAGCAATCAAAGTAACACATTTTATACTACCTTAAGAGCATGTACAGAAAAAAATATCAGAAATGTTAACATAATGCTGCATTTAAGCTTTGTTTCTCTACGTGTGCTAAATAACCATCTTTAATGATCTGACTGAGCTTACTTTCCTGTATCCCAGTCCAGGCCTCCAGTTTGCCCCAAATCATATTTAATGACCATAGTACTCTACAGATTTTTCAGAACACTTCTTTCTTCCTACTTCTTCAAAAAGTGTCCCTTTTATCTAAATAAAATAAGAATTCAGATTTGGTCACATCATACACTGTCTGTCCAGGGTGCTATTAGGTTTTTTTTTTCTTTTTAAACAGTAAAAAAAAAAAAAACATTCAAAAGTATCTTCCAGTTCTAGATTAGAATCATAACTGGTTCTGAAGAAAAACTGAACTAGTTCCCTAACTTCTTGTATTCCTACCCCTTATGAGTGTAATATAGTTTGCCTGTGACCCCCCCCCCCTTCAGCTATCTGAAATGAAGTAAGAAATGGTTTTGATCCATGGAGCTTCTTACAGTCTTTACCTAGTCTCTGTACTAAAAATCAGGTTTCTTCTTCATAACATTAGTGAGAGAAAATTGTTTCTTGCTAGCGTCTTGATCCACTACTGTTACTGACAAACTCCAGTTTGCTCTGGTCAGTTCTGTTCACTCTGGATCTCCTCCACTTAGCTTAGAATAAGACTGTGGTGCTGATAATTGTAATGTGAAGTCTAAATCACTGGAAAAGTCTTTTGCATCAGCTAAGTCTAAATATTTCTGGTGATTATTTACTGTATTAGTCTACATACCTCCCAAATTCCTAACATAAGAAATATGGACAAAGGTTGAAATAATGGGGGGGGGGGGGGGCAAAGACTCAAAAATAGGGACATATTTTAAATATTGTTCTTATAAGCTTAGAATGTTGTTAAAATAGTAGGTTTTGTGTTAGCTTGCATTTTCTGAAGGATATGAAGTCTCTCTTCTCTTTCAGCTGTTCCCCTTAAAGGTCGCACAGCGGATCATCTGTTTCCATTTCTTCCTGTCCTCTGCATATTGCTCTGTCACACCAACCACCTGCATGTCCTCTCTCCCCCCACATCCATAAACCTTATCTTAGGCCTTCCTCTTTTCCTCTTACCTGGCAGTTCCATCCTTAGCATCCTTTTCCCAATATACCCAGCATCCCTCCTCAGCACATGTCCAAACCAACACAATCTCGCTTCTCTGACTTTGTCTCCAAACCATCCAACCTGAGCTGACCCTCTAATATACTGATTCCTAATCCTGTCCATCCTTGTCACACCAAGTGCAAATCTTAACATCTTTAACTCTGGCACTTCTAGCTCTGACTCCTGCCTTTTTGTCAATGCCACCATCTCCAACCCATACAACATAGCTGGTCTCACTACCCTCTTGTAGACCTTCCCTTTCACTCTTACCGGTACCCATCCATCACAAATCACTCCTGACACTGTTCTCCACCCATTCCACCCTGCCTGTACACTCTTCTTTGCCTCTCTTCCACACTCACCATTACTCTGAACTGTTGATCCCAAGTACTTAAACTCATCCACCTTCACCAAGTCTACTCCCTGCATCCTCACCATTCCTCTATCCTTCCTCTCATTCACATACACATATTCTGTCTTAGTCCAAGGATATTAAGTCTGAAACTCAAATTGCATGTCATTATTTTGTGATTTCGATCCTCGATAGTTTGCCAAAGACAACACGAATTTTAAGAGAAGCAATCCAAAAATATGAGACCTTCTGCGAAAATCTGGACAGTTGAGAGGTATTTTAGTCCATCAGTGCTCGCTCTCTGTGATATTACCCTTTAATCTTTCTTATGTACTTCCAAAATATGCTAAGCATTAAGCTTCCTTCTGTTAGCTAGCATTCTTCCTTTCTCCTTCATTCCCTAATGCCAACCTACCCACCCAGGAACCTGCCAAAAAGGAAGGGGACCTTCCTTACAATTTTAGCTAGATTTACTCTACTAGATATGAGTGTCATATTAAGTATCCCCTGAAAATAGACTATGATTAGTGGGACTAACCTAGTAAACAAAAGTAAATAATTAATAATAATTTGCAGATCAGGATGCTGCACTGAATTATAAATAATTGGATAAACCTTTCTGGACTCTACTTACAAAGGGAGAGTGGGTCATGACTGAATAATGTGAGAGCAGTACCTGTTGAAGAAAGAAGGAAATATAATTATCCTATCCATCATACTAATCTATTCAGTGCTGACTTGTGTATATTTTATGCTAGCAGCAGTTGAAATAACTGTGCTGCTTTCCACTGGGTATGTCTTACCCTTGCACACTTGCAGAAGGATGGGCGAGGTCTGGCCTGCAACAGCACTCTGTTTACTTCTAATGCTAGTGTACCAGAATTACGAGAAGGTGAAGAATATATATATATATATATATATATATATATATATATATATATATATATATATAAAATACACACACACACACACACATATATATATATATATATACACACACACACACACACACATATATATATATATATATATATATATATATATAATCTGTTGTACCATGTGTTTGATGAAAACTTCACACTCTCTACTTCAGTCTTTCTTTCTCATGAGACTTCCTGAACACCATTGAATCTTTAAGTGCAATAATGAATTTTAAAACCATTTTAAAAAATTAGCCCGTTCAATTAAATATTCTAAGACTGTGTTCTGACAGATGTAGGAATGTAATTCCATGTAATGTGATATGTTAATGTTTTATGCTGCTGAAAATAATTATTGTGACTGTAAGAATGTTCATTTTTCAGGAAATGATCAGCATGAAATGAAAATGCCTTGTTTATCTTTATATTGCACATGTGTAGGCAGGGATGATACTAACACCTTTGTTTTGTTACTGCCTTAACGGTATTCATATTCGCCATGTACACCATCATGATTACCTGGATCACTTGTTAATTTATGATAAAGATGTTTTGAGGGATGCTAAGCTCATTTTGCCTTGATGCTCACATTATTGCTACACTTTTACAGCTAATGAATAAATATGCAGATGGGGCTTGTAAGGGCGAGCTATGCATTCTCAAATAATTTCATCCATACCAATTTGAACTCTTCCACAGATGAAGTTAACGGCTTATCTTAAGGAGCGAGAATTCTCCATAATCAATCAAATGAAGTAATACTTTATTGATGTCTTTCTAAACTTCCCATCTACAAACATCCACCCCATGTTCATCTCCTTTTAATTTATTTTCCTTTTTAGCAGTTCTTCCATTCCATCTGCCCTACCCTATGCATTCTGAATGTTGGAATTATGCTGTCATATTCTTATTTTCTGTTATTCTGTGTATGCATGACTTTCTCTCTCTCTAATAGATATGTATATATCTATCTATGTATCTAATATATCTAACATATATATATATATATATATATATATATATATATATATATATATATATATGGATCTACTTCCAGTTGACATACCTGTGGAAGCATGGAGGTGTTTAGGTGAAATGGCAGTGGAGTTTTTAACTAGATTGTTTAATGAAATCTTGGAAAGTGAGAGGATGCCTGAGGAATGGAGAAAAAGTATTTTGGTACCGATTTTTAAGAATAAGGGTGATGTGCAGAGCTGTAGTAACTACAGAGGGATTAAACTGATCAGTCACAGCATGAAGTTATGGGAAAGAATAGTGGAAGCTAGGTTAAGAAGGGAGGTGATGATTAGTGATCAGCAGGAGTTGCACTGTGTCTTTGTGGATTTAGAGAAAGCGTATGACAGGGTGCCTAGAGAGGAGTTGTGGTATTGTATGAGGAAGTCGGGAGTGTCAGAAGTATGTAAGAGTGGTACAAGATATGTACGAGGGTAGTGTGACAACGGTGAGGTCTGCGGTGGGAGTGACGGATGCATTTAAGGTGGAGGTGGGATTGCGTCAAGGATCGGCTCTGAGCCCTTTCTTATTTGCAATGGTGATGGACAGGTTGACAGACAAGATCAGACAGGAGTCCCCGTGGACTATGATGTTTGCAGATGACATTGTGATCTGTAGTGAGAGTAGGGAACAGGTGGAGGAGACCCTGGAGAGGTGGAGATATGCTCTAGAGAGAAGAGGAATAAAGGTCAGCAGGACTAAGACAGAATATACGTGTTTGAAAGAGAGGAAGGATAGAGGAATGGTGAAGATGCGGGGAGTAGAGGTGGTGAAGGTTAATGAGTTTAAGTACTTGGGATCAACAGTTCAGAGTAATGGTGAGTGTGGAAGAGAGGTGAAGAAGAGAGTACAGGCAGGATGGAGTGGGTGGAGAAGAGTGTCAGGAGTAATTTGTGATAGACGAGTACCAGTAAGAGTGAAAGGGAAGGTCTACAAGAGGGTGGTGAGACCAGCTATGTTATACGGGTTGGAGACAGTGGCATTAACAAAAAGGCAGGAGTCAGAGCTTGACGTGGCAGAGTTGAAGATGTTAAGATTTGCACTGGGTGTCACGAGGATGGACAGGATTAGGAATAAGTATATTAGAAGGCCAGCCCAGGTTGGAAGGTTTGGAGACAAAGCCAGAGAGGCAATATTACGTTGGTTTGGACATGTGCTGAGGAGGGATGCAGAGTATATTGGGAAAAAGATGCTAAGGATGAAGCTGCCAAGTAACAGGAAAAGAGGAAGGCCTAAGATAAGGTTTATGGATGTGGTGAGAGAGGATATGCAGGTGGTTGGTGTGACAGAGCAAGATGCAGAGGACAGGAAGAAATGGAAACAGTTGATCTGCTGTGGCGACCCCTAATGGGAGCAGCCGAAAGAAGAAGAAGAAGATATGGATCTACTTCTAAACCTTGAACCTCATATAACTGAACTTCATTTTCACAAGATGAAAATAGCAAAAACTGAAATACCCAAATGGCGAATTATTCCGAGTCAGTAAACACTTGCCCAAGCTTACACAAAGCACATAGGTGGGAGGCTACTTCCCTCACAACCCTGATGAGGGGGACTGCACACCCCCTATCCCCCCGATTACATTTACCAATTCTGGGATCGCACTACAGTGGAGAAAATGGCATGTTGGGCAAGTAGGAAAAATTCTCTTTTCAGGTATTTAAGCTTTTGCAATTTTTGTTCTTGGTTTAGCTATATATATATATATATATATATATATATATATAATTATCTTAGCAAAGTCTGAATACTCAAAAGAACAAAGCAAAAAAAAAGGATCAATCTTTTTAGATTGAAACAAAAATAATGAAAAAAAACACGAAAGCCCCCCGCACCCCTCACACCTGTGATTATTATATCTACCAAACTCTGAGATCACACAATAGCAGGGAAAGTACAAATTCCCATATACTGCTGTACTGCTATCTCACTTGCAGAGCAGTTTGGCAGCCAAGAAAATATTAAAGAAAGAACATTCACTCTTTTAAGTGTTCAGTGTTATGCACTTCAACCATGTGTGTGTGTGTGTGTGTGTGTGTGTGTGTGTGTGTGTGTGTGTGTGTGTGTGTGTGTGTGTGTGTGTGTGTGTGTGTGTGTGTGTGTGTATATGTGTGTAAATATATCTGAATGAGAGAAAGAGTAATGCTTTACTGGAAAAACTCACTCAGACTCGGACATAGACTGCTGTGACAGAAAGGTTAGTTTGTTTTTGCTTTCTGTAATTTGTATTGCTTCATTGCCTTCTACTATTTTGTATATTGTGATGTATTATCTTTGCATTGTGTTTTAATTGTATTCTGCTTTCAAATCCATAGGTAAAGTAGGAAAGAGACCAGAGCTGTGCCTCTTGTGAGTCATGCAGTAATTAAAATGTCTCTACCTTCTCACCCTGTTGTTGTTGTTGTGGTCTTAAAGTCAACTCTCTCTCTAGTACCCACCCCTTCTGTTAATTTGACCACATATTTACTTCCCTCTCCTCTTTCATTGGGATTTGTCATTAAGCACAAAATTATAATTTTGTGAATTCATCCCCCTTCAGCTATGTAAATTTATTGGTCATCTCACTGTACGCCATAAAGCCAGAACACTAAGTGTCCATCCCCTTCCAATCTATCTTACTCTTTTAAAATTAGTGGATCACCCCTTAGAGTGCTAAAGTTTGAGTTAGCCTCTCTTTCATATATAACTGCTTAGTGCACACTGCTACACTTAGGCTATTAACCCATTTTTCCATCTTACCTATAAAATCTGCAGCATCTGGTCCAAGACCACCAATTATTGGAGACTCTTCATTCTGCCTCTCAGTAGTTATTTTAGGATTAGTGTTTCTGTTTTGCTGCTGGTGAAATTAGGAGCATAGGGACATTATTTCCTTGTGACTGCTGATCACCAGAATGCTGGATAATTTCTCCATAGGTGCCAGCTTGAAATGTGTGCTTATATTTTGCTTCTTGTGAGAGAAGGAGCAGTGGGCATTGATTCCTGACTACATGGAGCTGTTCACAGAAGCCCTGTACAAGTTTGTCGGTACCAGCATAAAGGCAGCTGAACCCACCAGGAATAAGTATAGAACTAATTCAATAAACAGGCCTTTACTGTAGGAATCACAACATCATAGACTCTATAACTGAAGGAAGAAAATCACTACAGAAATTTGGAGATGTAGCACCCAGCAAGATAAAAATCATTCTCATCAAACTAAATAAACAACTCATAGAAAAAAATAAAGTCTGCCACAGCCAAATTTTATGTAAATTTGGCCTCTCATTTCAAGGACAACCACAAGGCATTCTTTAGCTATGTCTGCAACCCCAAAGGCAATGTTTTCGGAACTCATTGTTAATTGAGTAAACTATACTGAGCTAGAAGAAACAGCAAACCCACAGGCAGACAAATTCAACTCTAATTTTACCCCTCTCACCCCTCCTATCAGGATGCACCATCAAATATAACTCCCCCTACTATCACTAGGAAACAGGTCCTCAACACTCTTTCTAAGGCCAAGAACACTGTGTCGATGGGCCCAACAATATCCCAGGATGCCTTCTAAATAGTATGAAACATGAACTGTCCGACTCTCTGGAATCACTGTTTAACTGTAGTCTCCAAACAGGCTTTGTGTCTAGCACATGGAGAACATCAGCTGTCATCCATCTGCACAAAGGTGGGCCATCTACAGACCCTGGAAACTACAGGACCAAAATTCTCAGCAGTCTCATATGAAAACTTATGGAAAGGCTTATTATGGAAATCATCAATAATGACATAGAATCCTCCAGTTGCTGGACTAAACCTAGTTTGGCTTCATCAAGGGCATGTCATGCCTACTCAACCAGTTGGACTTCTTTGGGTGGGTCACCAAAGCAATGGATGAGAGAAAAATGTATGACACTGCCTATCTTGACCTGAGCAGGGCATTTGACACAATACTACATGCAGGCATTGTTGCTAAAATCAAGAGATTAGTTATAAACCGTTATGTTTCCCAAGCTGGCTCACAGATACGATCCAGAAAATTAGAATTAGGAAAACAACCGTAAAAAATTTCTCCAAAGCCATCTTCACGCTTCTTAAGACAGAAGTGGCAAACTTCACGACACCCATGCAGATGGACAATAGAGGTACGCCTGCTGAATCCTACACAAATGCACTTTATAAGCACTTACACGAGTGCATGGATCATGCTATCCCTAACAGAACCAAGATGCTATCCTCCAAAAAAGGAAGCCAATCTGGTGGTCTTCTGTCATAAACAAACTCATCAACAGAAGAAATAAATTGTTGCAAAAAAGAGTAAAATCCCATGATTGGAGGAACTGCCTGGTCAGCCTCAGTAAGAAGCTTCATACTCCTCATAAAATCCTCCAAAGCTAGTTATGAAAACAAAATTGCCACTGATTCTAAAGACAACCACAAAACATTCTATAGCTATGTCAAGAATCTCAATGGCAACACTCAGATCTGCTCTGAGTTACAGCACAATGGCACTAAATATACAGAACCAACTGATATTGCCAAAATCCTGGCAGATAGGTTCAGTGCTAACTTTACCCCCCTCTCACCCCCTAAATCTTTATACCGGAAGAATGCAAAGTTCCTGTAATCACGGCTGCACAGGTAAAAACCTCACTCTCCAAAGCCAAGAACACAGCATCCATGGGACCTGACAACATCCCAGGCTGCCTTCTATATGAACTACAGAATGAACTGGCACCCCACCTAAGTACCATGTTCAATCACAGCCTCACCTCAGGCTTTGTGCCCATTGAATGGTGCACCGTGACAGTTATCCCACTCCACAAAGGGGGGGCTACAACTGACCCCGGGAACTACCCCCCCATTAGCCTGACAAGCCTGGTCTGCAAGGCCATGGAACGTATCATGGAACTCATAAACAAAGACATTGGAGATCTCCAAACTCTGGACCCCACACAGTTTGGGTTTGTAAAAGGCAGATCATGTCTCCTAAACCTGATAGATGTCTTTGAAGTAGTCACCAAAGCCATAGATGAGGGTAAGGTGGTTAACACAGCGTATCTAGATCTCACCAAGGCATTCAACACCATCCCCTACTCGGGAATTATAGATAAACT
>NC_056737.1:1975625566-1975740566 GCF_019279795.1 Protopterus annectens
TCTGATGAAGTCTATTTACTGTGTGGCTAAAGTACTCAACAAAATAAAATCTTCAATTGCATTGCGCCTGTAAAGGAGTAGTTTTAATTGATTTTAGTTGTATTTATCACTTCATCCAGGAATATTGCTGTTTGTCAGTCTGCAGCACTCTAATACCTTTTTGTATTAACAACTGAGTTAGCAGTCTAAACTGTCAATGAGATTTCAGTCATTTGAAGTTGACTACCAGTCTACCTTATGAAAACAAGTTTGCTGTACATATATCTTTGGGGTCCAGTATCTCAAAATGTCAGTATCCTTATATACATACATACATACATAAAGTGTCCCCTTGGAATGCAAATAGGTAATAAGAACAACTCATCCAGGACATTTCAGCACCTTATGCCACTTTAAACTGGTCTATTGATCTAAATGCAGTTTTACAATAAAACATCAGTCATAATTCAACCTGTCTGCCCAGTGCCCATTATCTGGAGTATATACTAAATCCAGAATAATTGCTATATCTAGGGATGGGAGTATATACTAAATTTAGGATTATGGCATATGGAGATGGAGAGTTTGTACTTATAGGTTCATAGGAGGTTACTAGGCTAACAACCATAGAGCCTGTATAAGGCTACCTGTATTTATCCTGAGTTGCCCCAATTTTGTGTGGTTAGGTGAGTAAAGTGCGCAGAGGTAAGGGTCTATGGTAGTTAATACTGACTTGTTGTGTCCAGGAGCGATATGGGTGTCACCCCAGGAGTGAATTTGCAGTCACCCATCCATTGATCTAGGGTGCGTTTGAAGAGGGTTGGGGGGGCTCAGTTTCACTTGAAACAGGAAGCATGTTCCAGAGAAGTGGCAGTCTCTGGGAGATGTACTTATCTCTCCAGCATGACCTGTTCATGTCAGAGGCTTGGTTAAGTTCCTTGGTGCCAGTGGCCCCCCTGCAGTTTGATTTATGAATGTGTAGCCACTTAACAACCTGTAGGAGACAGAATACAGTGACAGAGCTTTCAGTCTTTTCCACATAAGACTTAGTCCAAGATTATGGTATCTGTGTATAGGGACTATACTAAGTCTAATATTAAGGTATATGGGGACATTAAATATATACCGAGTCCAAGACAATGGTATCTGGAGATGAGTACATACTATGTCCAAGACTGTGATATTATCAGGGAATAGTGAGTACATACCAAATCTAAGAGTATGATATTTAATGGTATTTACGGATGGGGAGTGTGTGTATGTATACATATATGTATATATATATATATATATATATATATATATATATATATATATATATATATATGGAGTTAAGAAGTATATACTAAATCTAGGATTATGGGGAATGGGGATGGGAAGTATATCTTAGACTGAGATTATGGTATCTGTGAATAGGGAATATACTAAATCTAAGATTATGGTATATGGGAATGGGGAATATATACCAAGTCCAAGGTTATGGCATCTGCGGGAGGGAGGGTATATACTAAGTCTAAGATTAAGGCATCCAGTAGTATTCCTCTCTACTCTGAGGTAGAATAATCATGCAGTAAGGATATATAAGGAAGAGGGCTGTTGGGTGACAGTTTTACATGCTGGGGTTCAAATGCACTACATCACTTTTTGAGATTTATTGTATTTATTTTGATATCACAGTTAAGATATTGAAGCTGCAGCAATCAGAATTATGGTTCTTTAGTTGTAAAAGGGTACCATTTTATTTGGTTCCTACTGATGTTGTTATCCGGAGAACATTCCTTCCTTAGTCTGCTTTGAAAAAGTAAATATCATAATGGACCGAATCAGAAACTTGAATATCCTGTCTGCATAATAAATATCTCAGCATGTACAAGGTTTAATTGGCATTGAATCAATATTTAGAGATATTAGTTAAAGAACAATTACAATATTAAAATGAAATACAAATTAGAAAATGATACACTTCTACATAGTTTAGATATGTGTGTGTGTGTGTGTGTGTGTGTGTGTGTGTGTGTGTGTGTGTGTGTGTGTGTGTGTGTGTGTGTGTGTGTACATCTGTATGTGTATATATAGATATATGTATATATATATATCTATATCTATATATATCTATATATATATATATATATATATATATATATATGTGTGTGTGTATATATCTATATATATCTATATATATATATATATATATATATATATATATATATATATATATATATATGGGTTCATGTGTGCCTGGCTGTGCATGTCTTTAATTTACAATTATATTTGTTCATTGAAGCAGTCCATTTTATCAAAAATAACATAAATAATGACAGTGATAACAATTCTACATTTCCATTATTATCATTGTTTGCACAGATTATTATGGCATGTTTGTCTGAGACATTTCAGTCATAATCCAACTGAGTTTACAAAACTGGACTAAGAAGAAACCAGTTTTTCAATGAGCAGTAGAACATCCAGAGGAAAATGATATTCCATGTTAGAGGCTAAATGTGAATAACGTCTTTGCTCTGATTTTTTCTCTTCTCTGGCCATTTAAGAAGGTATACATAATATTTTAGAGTGAGAATAATGCACACACTGTTATGCATACAGTTTTAAATTAAAGTCTACTAACATATTTGGGTGGAGGGCATATTCATATCTGATGCCATTGCAGAATATGCTTTTGCCTGTAAATCTTACCTATCACTTGTTCACCCTTGAATAAACGTCCTGGGGAAATAGTTAGGACATGCACACACATTTTGTTCGAGTAGCTATTTTCAAATTATCTAATTGTTTGTGTCTGTGTATTCTGGTTTACAACTCACTTTTTATTCACACTCATCTGTATGAATGAGGTGCTGTGCAGATGTTCACAACAGAACATCTTGTTTAAGAGTCACATACATCTTACAAATATACATAATGCATAGGGACACTGCACAGAGAAATGCAAGAAAAGCATGAATCAAAAGCAATGGTGTACTAGGGCTATAGAAGCGATATGTTGCTACATACTCAGCAGGCGGCTGGAATGCAGCACATTTGAAATGAGCTCCACAATGCAAAGAGGAGCAGTAGCACAGCTTAGAGTCAGCTATACTGTCTATAAAGTGCCAACAGAAAGCTCACTACATTGAACTTACAGAGGTTTACTAGTAGCAAAAGAAATCCACTGTGCTGCCACAGAAGCAGAACCATTAACTCTTCCCACATCTCTACCACACGTACAGAAATAAATATTGTAAAGCGTGTGCATATCCTGACTTCTTTCTAATCTCATCAATATTGCCTTTTAAATAATTAATTAGTTAATTAGTCTTTATTATACATTTACAAACAGACTTTTTATTAGATCTGTGTAAAATGTACATACTTTATCTTTGCATGAGTTTACAAAATTAGAAATAAACTATTGTAAAGTGTGTGCATATCCTGACTTGTTTCTCAAAGTAAAATTGTAATCCGATAGCATGACAGGAATTATCAAACATGAAAAATAGTATACACTGGTTCACTGACTTGAAGGTATGAACAAATGTTGAAAATATTAAATAGCATAGAACTGTGAAGGAAATTTATAATGACTTATGTGTTCTATCACTGAAGAATGTTAACATTTACCAGGAAAATGCAAGCATGTAAACATCTGAAGATTTTTCTGCAGTCTTTGTATGGAAGGAAAAAAAAACCTCCACTAGCACTAAATGCGAAAACATCATAAGTAACTGCTTCTCTGAAAGTATGAATAGGAAAGCATTCTTTTGGGGAATTGTTATAATCAAGTATTTAATAAAGTATACACTGACAGAATGATTGCTAAAATTAGGTGCAAGAATGGAAATTCCACTGAGCAGCATATCCAGATGGCAGTCAGCCATGGCAGAGGGCCATCTTACAGACAGAATAGTATTCACACTACCCTACTTGTAGTTGATGCAGTACTTTTGTTAGGGACTGGTTCATCTGGTCAAAACAACATTGACCTGTTGTACAAACTGTGTGTAGCCCTCACTAGAACAAGATAGTGTAATTCATATCAGGTAATAAAAAAATAAATGGAGAGAGAGGTTCATTACCCAGCACCTTCCCCTGCTCTGGAATAGACTTCTCTTGCATGTCAAGCAATGTGACTCCATGCCAGTCTTTAAACAATTGGATTGGTGCTCCAAAATACACTCTGGGACTTATTGGCCTTGTCCTGCTTGAAAAAGGCTGGTAGAGCCTGAGGGTTGCTACTGGCAAGGTATGCATGGCCTCTAGTCAAATAGCCTTCTATTTTCTATGGTGTTATTCTGCTGTCACTGCCAAGAAAGGCTTTCTTCTTTCTCACTCCCTGGGGAATTGACACCAGAGCTATTTTTTGAGCAGGGGTGTACAGACTGTAGCTCTCTTTATGAGGGACTGGGGATGTGCCCCGAAACACTTGCATTTCCCTTGTGAATGCAGTTCATTTCACAGAAAAAGACATTTGCACAGAGTGCATTCACTGTGGAGCCAATGCTTCTAGTGGCATGTGTGTCAGTCCCCCAACATCAAAATGAATATAAAATCTTATTAATACACAACCAAATTCTTTTTCTTTTTCTGAATTATACCTTTGGCTATTTTACTTTTAGTTTGGCACCTACAACAGCATCATCATCAGAAGAGATGTCAGTTTAACATCTTACCTGAAGGACAACCAGATAGCATCATAGATAATTGCTTTGTATTTCTGGGATTTTCAGCATTTTCCTAGGGCATTCAACATTATGCTAGATATACCATCTGGCACCTCTGGAAATACATCTGGTTCTATATATGAGTCAAGATGAAAGCTTTCATTTAGTCCTGCAATTAAGCTGATTTCATTTTTCAATTAATGTAGCTCAGTTAAGTTCTTTTTACTTACTTGCATAATCATTCAGAATTCTGATAAGCTTTGTTTAAAATGTTACTAAATGATATACATACAAAAAAGTGAAGCAATGATTAAACTTCATACCTTCATTGCTTTTCTTTTATTTTATAGTTTATCTAGTTGCATACGATTCTACAGAAATATTTCATATATATATATATATATATATATATATATATATATATATATATATATAGTGCATTCCAAAAGTCTGGCAGTTTAGAAGAGAATTAGAACCATGAAGTTTTGTCATGCTTCATACAGTGGTTCTGTCATCTCACCACATATTGCTCGTAGTTTGTCCTAAAAATCAGTATTTAATTTCTGAATATTGGATTTACCTGGTTAACAACAACAATTAAAAATGCCTTAAATGCATCTCTGTATATTACACAGGTATACCTAACAGGAAGTGATTAAAAGGAGTGCCCATGTTTGAGAATTTCTGCATACTACAGACATTATGTTATGAACTTACATGACTGTAATGCTTTAGAATAACTTAATTATTTTTATTGATTTATTTATTTATTTAACATTTGCTAACTGGGAAAGTCCAACTTGGAACTAGCCAATTTTCTGTGGAGGCCTGTGGCGAAATACTCCAGACGCATGTCTTTGTAACGTGGGAGGAAACAGGAGCACCCAGAGGAAACCCACATGAATGCAGGGAGGACCTGCAAATGCTGCACAAAAGGCACCCAGCTGAGGAGCGAACTAGAGAACCTCTTGCTGTGAGGTGACAATGCTAACCGCTCCGTCACTGCACTGTCTGTTTGTATGCATTTTCATAGCAGTAATCCTACTGGAGAAAAGTTTTCACTTTTTTAGGTGAGTCCTGATAAATGAACCATTTTTCAGTCACATAGCAAACTTGACTATTTAGCAAAACACAAAGAACACTCTTTTCTGACATAGAATCAGCAGTAAACAGAAACATTAGTAAAACAAACTGTAAGAAAGACAAATTCTGTCATATGGTGTTTTATCACTTTTTACATTCATGTATAGGCAGCATTTCAAGGATAGATAATATGCATACTGGCGAGTAACCAGGAATTTGTAGCTCAGTGGAGTAAAGCTTCATGCGCGACCTTAATAAAACTGGACTATGCAGTAACTATAACAACTAAGTAAGCACATCACATAATATACACTGGCTTTAAGTAATATTACATTATCATAAAAAGAAAAGAGAAGCATATTCATTTTTGTGCCATTATCTATCATGTTGATAAGACCCTGTGCCTTATGATGTTCTCTAGCAAAAGAATATCAATTCCAACATAGATTCTTCTGCATCTATATTATTAATTCTATTTGCTGAACACCTGACTCAGTATGAATTATTGATTCCACAGATGGCTGAGAAGGCAAGTGTAGGGCTATAACAGTCAATGAATGTACCCCCCCCCCCACACACACACACATAAAACACACACACACACACACACACACACACACACACACACACACACACACACACACACACACACACACACACACACACACACACACACACACACACACACACACACACACACACACACACGCAAACACCGCAACAGTTTGAACAATAAGTAGTCCACCTGTGACACAATCTCCCAAGGCATGAAGATCAAAGCAGCATTTCCATTATAGAAGAAATAACTTACCATGGTTTCCTGTCTTCCTGTTCATTTATTTATTTTTCTAAACTATCATTGTCATTGTTTGGTCATACAGTTTTCCATAAAATGCTAAAGTCAAACAGTGTTAGTACGAGTTACTTTGGGATAATCACAAAATAAAAGAAGAAACATTAAATATATATACAATAATGTACATTAAGATGTTGTATGCAGTATAGCTGTCAAGTATTACTTGTTTATTGATTAATTTTGCAAAAATTGGCAGAGGCTATAGTACAGAAAATAGTCACCAAATTTTTTAAGCTGTGTCTTCCCAGCATCTCTGTTATAAAGATAGGGCCCTTCCCAGTTATAACTTTAATAACCAAAATATTTTGTATGACGTCTGCGAGCATCACACTGATGATACAGGGGATCTTAAGGGATCATATGAACAAACCACACCTTACTATTCTGAGCTGCGCTTCACAGGTTGCATTACTAATGTATTCTGTGCTTCTTTTAAACTATTTGTCAGAGAGCAAATAATGTAACAGTTAAAAATAAAAGACAGTATTTAACCTATGACTAATGTAAAAGTCATACCTTGCTGAGGTCCTTTTTCTAATATATGCACATGTAAGTAGTCTGTGTGTCATTTACCAGGCAAAACCCCCACACAGACAGAGGACTGATGAACTGTTTTAGTCTGTAGTGGGCAGATCATTAAGATCACTCAAGCAAATGCTAATAACATGTTTTCACAGTTACAATAAGCAGATGGCTTTCTACTGTTCTTAGAATCCCAAATAACAATGTTATCATCTTTTTCAAACATGTAATGTCTTCTTATTAAATACTATCAAACTAATTAGTTAAAATTCCTATATTTTCATACAAAACCCTCATAAAAATACAGTGCCTTTGTATGTGCCTGTTACCACCACTGAAATGTCTTGGAAATGCCCTAACCTTCAAAAGTAATATGCAAAAAGCTGGCAAACACAGAAATAGTTAGCAATCTTTATTAAACAGCATTAAAAGTGAGGAATTAATGTGGCTCTGCAAACACCTGCACTAAGGACCTAAATCTGTATCAACAAATAAACAAGATTCAGTGGAGGGAAACACAAGTCAAATTATTCCCATCCCACATAATAAGCTACCACAAAAGATAAAACTTATGGATGGATGGGTAGACACAAATTTATACCAAGGTTTCATGTGCAGCCTTTCTCTAGTTGGAAGATGAGAACCATTAAGTTCTTGCAAAGGGTAGCAAAAACTTTCCAGGGTGACTTCTTAAAAGAGTAGATGGTGAGGTATGTTAAGGTCCCCTTGATCACTTTTCTAGTATTATTCTTATGTCCCTAAATGCATTTTGTGTGTGTGTGTGTATGCTGAAAAAATAAGTAAATAAATAAAGCAGGATTGCAGTCTTTAAAGTTAATTTATCCTAATTAAAATATTTCCACTTTGTTGACTTGCTTGTTTCTCATTAAAATCAAAAATGAATTGCAACAATTTTTCGTCCTTTGCTTGACTTATTTTCTTAATAAAATATTGCAGTCTCAGATGCCTTAGAAGTAGAACCTAAGTAAGGTATAACCCATAATAAATGCAGGGAACAGCCCAATGCCATTTTTAACACCGTGTAGACTATTTTACTTACAATAACTCTGTAGTGATGCCCAATGTAAAGCAAACTAGGCAGTCAAGCTGCATGAACCAATTCCACCAAGTGCTGAAGAGAGGCATCACTGAAGACTCATGACACTGGTGCCTTTCCTCACTAGGTATTTGCAGGCACAGAGACATTTATTAGCCACTATTGTACCAACTTAACTAGGGCTCATTACATGCGGGGAAAAAACTAAATAAAATAAAAATAATAAAATAAAAACAGTTCAGTTCTTGGCTGCACTTGTAATTATACTTAAAATTAATTAATCAGAAAAAATCAAATCTGTATATAATTAAATTAAATTGAGTGCTACAGTAACCACATTTTGCTGTGTACAAGTCGTAATTCAAAGCAAATGTGTCTCTTACAATACATGTTGGTATTTCATAGAAAGTAGCACATTTGATACATTCCCCACAGCACATCTTTATTGTCTTCTGGACACCAGGCATCACTGAGACATATGCCTGGTGTCAGAGCCATGGCCTCAAGCCCAATGCCAAAAAGTGCATTGTCATCCCTTTTGGTAAAAACTCTGTACCCATGAACTACCACATAGGCTGTAGTCTACTTAACACCGAAAGTGTGATGAGACCTTGGGACATAGGTGGGCAGTAGTCTCTCCTTTGGTAATCACATTGCCACAGTAGTCAGGAAGTCCTTCAATGTGGCACGCCTCATCACAAAAGGTTTATCATCCAGGAAAAAAGAGGTCATTGTTCCCCCTCTACTCATCACTCATTAGACCTATAATAGAGTACAACGCCCCTTTTGGTATGTACCTCACAAGACATCTACAACAACTGGGAAGGCCGCAAAAATACCTCACAAAGAGGATTACCGGCCTCAAGCAGATGCCCTATGCAGACCGTCTCAAAAAACTCCAGCTTTACTCCGTTGCATATCGCCTTCTCAGAGGCGATCTCTGCCTAACATACAAAGCTATGTCAAACCCAGAGCTGTTGGACATGCTCCACTTAAAGAAATCCCAATCCCTCTGAGCTACACGCTCTAGGGACCTAAACCTTGTCACCACAATAAACAGAACATGCTGGAGGGATAGATTCCTGTCCCAGAGACTTCCCATACTCTAGAACAAACTAGCTATCTATATCAAACAACGCTCCTCATTAGCACTCTTCAAGAAAAATCTTGATGATTGGATGGGAGATAGGAAATTCACTCCGGGGATTACTTCTGTGGCTCTGCTCGACAGGGGCACAGGAAAATAATGTTCTTGGGTGGTGAAAGCCAGGGTACCATTTGGCTAGGCTTATATATGCCCTAGGGCCAATAGCCTAGTACCTACTTACCTATGACAGTTATGTAGTCATTGTGAAAGCAGCATTTTGGGGGTTATTTTTTATTTTATTTTTATATGTTTCAGTTCATTGCTCTTATAGTTCTATTGAAAACAGACAGGCACCCTTCCCAGTACTGGAAATTATTACAACAGAAAATAATTGATTAATCAATTTAATATAGGTGTCAGAATAGCAGCAGTGTCTTCTGAGGCTTCAAACAAATATTCACACATATAAGAAATATTACATGAATCATGGCGTCTCCATGAAAAAAAAAAGTATTACATTAATAACTGTAAGCTAAAATACACAATACATGTAATTAACTTCAAGTGAAAGCATACAAATGTTAAGGCTTCTGTCATATACAGATGATGCAGGTGCAAAAAACATTTAACTTATTTTTAAAAACAATGCATAACCCAGTCTAGTTGCAGCTTAATAGATAGATAACAGTGACAAGCAATAAAGCAGGTACCAAGCCAAAAAGTCTCCCTTTCTATGGCCATTTTCTTTTCATCTTTATTTTATTAATTCTTTGTTGACCGGGTTAGTCCCAACAGGCTAATAGCCTCTTTTCAGGGGAGACCCAAGGGGGTATTTATGCTGCTACTGCAATTTGGCCCAGCCATCAGGGAACTACCCCTACTCTTTTCAATATCGCATCTACCTAAGCTACCACAAACTCAAGCAGGTGGGTCCTTGGTTTAATATGGTATCCAAAAGATTACATACTCCAGAGGACAGCACCCCCTTGTGCTGCACTGCAGGGTCAGCAATCTATCTACATGATGTAGGAATAGAACCCACAGCCTTCTACAGCAAAGGTGATTGCACTATCTGTTGTACCACTGACCCTATCTATTTTTTTTGTTATCCTAACCAGACCAGTTCAGCAATGCACTGTAATTCAGAGGCAGTCTAACAGCCTGACCTTCAAAATAATGATAAAACTGTATGTAAAAAGTATGTTGTCAAAGAGAAGGATGAAATCAGCTTATTAATGTGGTAGATGTTGTCAGAAACAGATATTTGAATTAATCCTCATAGTTTTCGCAAAGTCCTAGGCTTAAGGACAGAAAACAGTTATGAGCTTCATCACAATCATTTGTTAGGCTGCAGATATAGTGGAGTAACCTTTTAAAGGTGTAATAAATTCAAACTGATTGGTGGGGCTGTGACTGAAAGAATGTCATCATCAAACTTAAAACAAAAACTCTGTAATGCAAGGGAAGCTTTGGAAAAGAAATAGTATAAAATAAAAGCTACTGTAATAAAAACAATTCTAATAACACAGAAAGTTTGCATATTTTGTGCTTTTACCTTAGAAGAAACTTCATCACACATTGTTTTTATTTTAGAAGGCCATCATCAAACATATTTAGGTGAATTGATCTTCAGTATGTACGATTAGCACTTGTGCGGTTTCACTTCACACTGTTCTTGGATAGTTATTGTATTGATACTACAGAATTTAGCACATTGTTAATTTACTTAGTGAATGTACCTTGATAATTTATTTTATTTATTTTTGTGTTGCTTATTGCTTGATACTGTTTCTAGTTTTCTTGTTATTTCATCATTCTGATGTCTATTGACTGTTAGAAAAAGCTGTCACAAAATATTACAGATATAATGATTAAAAAAAACGAAACTAAAAAGACTAATTGCACTAGCAATAAACTCAAAAAATGTGCAATAACCTGACAATAAAATGACCATATAAGCACATTTATGTAAAACAATACAGTAGCAAAGGTATTTAGTACACAAGCAATGGCTAAGTTAACAGTGAGAACTTTTGTTCTAAAAGTTTTGCAGAACTTCCTCTGAATCATTTTAGTTTAAAGTGCTTGTACCATCAATCCGTGATCATATGATTGTACATTTTAATAGGTTTTGTCATGGAAAATTTACAAGTCTAGTCTCAAAACCCAAGACCTATTTGGTGTGAGCAAAAAATGTTGCATAACTGGGAAAACAATGTTATCCTGCTTGAATGTACATGTTTATTACTTTGAACGTTTTTAAAGTATACTGTAGAGTTTAGTATAGAAAAATCATTAAAATACATGGATTTTACAAGTCTATTCCAGATGGTGAAATGTAAACTGTTATAGACCTTTTTATTCACCACAACAGTACAGTCAGAAACTTGATAAGCAAAGTATGAATTAACACCTTGTTTAGAAACTATGTTTAAATAGCAGAAATGCTTCGGAAATATGTTCTGATCTTCTTCTTCTTCTTCTCCATTTCTTCCAAAGGTAAGCATGATATGATGAGAAGTATATTAAAAGTAACATTAAGCTTTATGTAGGAACAACTGAGGTTTGGTAACAGACCAGTTTGTCCAGGACATCTTCAAGGGAGGGGTCAGTTAAGTATAGTAGCAGGTATTAAGAGAGAGGAGGGATGAAAGGGTTAAATAGGAAGGAGGGATGATTAGGAAATGAGGTAAGGGTAGGGAGGGGCTTAAGGGGTTAAGGAAGTGTAACTGAGGAAGGAATCATATTTTGGAATGAACTTGACGACCTGTGAGTATTTCTGGATGCGGGTAGGTCTGGGGTTAGATGTGGTTGGTCTGGTGGAGACGGCTATATTGTTTTTTTGTTTTGTTTTTATCTATTTCATAAATGGTAGCTGCAATCAGGATTGTGTGTTGGTTGGGTACAGGTGTAGGGTGCTGTTGTTTTCATGCCAGGGGCTTCTTATAGAATCAGAGTGGTTTAACACCATTCTTTCATGTCTACGTTGGGCACGATGTGTGGGCCTTGGGTATTCTGGTGTTGGCAGCAGTTCCTCTTTGGAGGGAGTTGTGGGGATTGTACTCTGGTCATACCTTTCAACTGTAGCCTTAGCTTTGTGCAGTGGCAGTATCATAGCCAATGAGGTTATCCGAGGCGTGATTATTGCTAATTGAAAACGAATCCATAGCCTTTGAGAGTTATTTCCTGCTTTGTCTGGATTTCTTGCTGGGAAGTTGTGACGAGTGGCCATGAGTGAGTGGCTGGTTTTGTCAGTCGGTTGGGATGATCTCCCAGTGTGTTAGTGGCAGTTTGGCTATACTAGTTCCCCTGCTCCTTGCCATTGGAGGTCGAAGTTAGCAAGTGTTGCACTGCTTTGATGCTGGTGGAGCCCTGTCATCGTTTCTTGGCTTGGAGGTGTTCCATATGTTTTGTGGGGCTGCACCTCTGCTGTTGAAGTGTAGCAATTATGTTTAAAAAAAAAAAAAAAAAAAAAAAAAAAAGACAGCAACCATTTATTGGAGCCAGGGTTCACACACACACACACACACACACACACACACACACACACACATACACACTCTCGCAGATACACTCATTCTTGTGGTCAACGTAGTGTATAATTGCCCAGGTCATTTAGTTTCATTGGTTTGCCTGCAGTTGGCTCTGTTATTTCCCATCTTGTGATCGGTGCAGGTATAGCAGTGACCAGCAAAGCTGCTGCTGGTGTGGTTCGGTGAGGTAATGTACATGTTTTGCGCGACATAGGTGTGACAGCGAGGTACAGCAGTGAAATGGAGCCAAGGCAACCAGTTCAGATTAAAAAAAAAAAAAAATATATATATATATATATATATATATATATATATATATATATATATATAAAACAAACTTAAATATAGAATGAACTTAGCTACTCTGCTTCTGAATACAGGTACGACTTTGATCTAGCTGTAATATGGATGTGATGAGGGCATAATAGTTAACGTGTTGCCTTGCAGCCCCAGCGTACAGGGTTTGCTTTCACAGGGTGAAATTAGTTGGGTTTGAGGTGGCTCACAAGTCTAGTTACCTTAATGGAGTTATCTGTATGTCAAGTGGAGACAATAAAACATCACTCCACAATGATCGAGACCAGTGATTACTTTGCTTCTTTTTCGTTTCCCATCTGCGATTTTTCAGAGGTGGCAGGCTGTTGAGCAGGTATGTATGTTTCTGAAAGGTTGAGCAGTTACCCTAGTGTTGCATATGTATAGGCCCAGGGCATAGCTCTCAAGTGTACCTCATTACGAGGAACGTACCTCATTTGGGGTCTTAAAAAGTGCATGTTCCTCAAGGTTCCACATTGAAAGGGTCTGTCACACATTCATTGTTGGAAATTGTTTAACTGCTAGCCATGGCTAAATAGATGGGAATCATATTAATTCATTAGAATATCTTTTTTATACATAAAACCAACCTATTTTAGCCATCATATGCCCTTCCTAGTTGAAGCTGTTAGTAAGCCAGTAGTAAGTGTTCCACGTTTTGCCCATTTGTCACACATTATGAGGGCTAATGTTCCTCATTTTGGGGACAGGAGGTTGACAGCTATGGCCCAGGGTGAGTTTTGCACAGTGGTTAGTTTGCAGTTTATCAGGTGGTTCGCTTGTGTACTTGTGGGGGTTTCTCTAGGCATGGATGTTTGCTGCTGAACGGGGTTGGATTTGGTATGTTCGTTCTTTGGTGGTTTGGCTGGTTGTATTGGCTTTCAGTTGCAAGGATCGGGTTTCAGATGTAGTGTGTACCTTCTCTGCTTGTGCTTTGTCAGTTCACCGCTCATGGCCCTGGTTCACTGTGGCATGCTTGCCTTGGTTGTCTTTCCTGTTATGGATTTGGCTTAGAACTGCTGACTCATTTTCACTGGCTGAGGATTGACGTTATGGTATGACTGATGGGCATGCGCAGTGATTGCTGGGAGCATGCCAGCTGCTACTTCATACATCCTGAATTGTTAACTGAGAAATAAATTGATATGTCTAACAGTCAGGGGAAGGAAATGTTGCTGCTACCATTTTACGGGCTTTGAGCCCAAGAGTTAAAAAGGAAGAAGAAAAAAAAAAAGAAAAAAAGTTACCTCTTCCCTGTACAGAATGCCTCAGAACAAATGAATTTTGCCTTATTCTTGGGCCGTTTTCATAAAAGGGTGGTTTTCTGGTAAATTTGTGGCAAAGCATTACAATTATAGTTAGAAATAGTGACGGACACGGGGTTTCCAGATTACACACCTGTCAGGATAGGCATGCTAACACAAAATTAAACATTTTAGGTTATAGGAGTAATACCTACAACCTCCTTTTGGGCTATTTGTTTCACTTTAGTGTATGGCTTTGTCTAGATTTCTTGCTCCAAGGGGTTCAATGGAATGGCGCTGGGACTGCTTACTGTACCTGTAACAAACGTGGGGTTATGTTGGACGTAATACCCTTCAGAACATTCATGCCAAGGCACAACCCTTTATTCTTTCATTTTTTTGGTTTGCAGGAGGGATAGGGAGAAAGAAAAGAAGAAAAAAAAGGGAGGGGGGGGGGGTTTATGGAGTTCATACATTTCAATTGTTTTTGATTTTGCCGCTGGTATTATTCCACAGTTTGGATGTCCATGACTTTGACTGAAGCTTCAGCTCAGACCCTATTACTCCTACCTAATACTGGGGCTATTGTAAGAAGGTGGTGAATTACCTCTTTAAAATTAATGGCAATAATTAGGAGTTATAAACTGCGTTACTTCATAATTCACATTCCTTTAATGCCTGGGAGCTGAAAAGGTTTCAGTATTAGTAGTACTTTACAGTTTCAGAGGTTAGTTTGAGTTATATTGGTGATGATCTTGGTGTTCAGTTCAATGATTGCTGAGTACAAACACATGGCAGGTGTCCCTGAAGGGTTTTAATGACCTTAGTTTTGTCCCAGACTTTTTGTGATTGCTTCCTGTTGCGGAGAGCCGGGCAGTGCGGTCATCGGTTGAGGATCAGTTAGAGGTCAGGGTGTTCATGGAGGTCATTTTGCAGTTTACTGTGGTTGCTCTCAGGCCAGACTCAGGCCAGACATGTTACCTGAACTTTAAAAGTAGTTTGCAGGTGGCATATTTCTTAATGGTACAGGATTTGCAGTATGCACGCAAGTGTACAGAGTTTTGCAGAATGTCCAGATTTTTACTTCATATTTTTCGTGTGTTTCTCATTAAACTGATGTTTTCTAGCAAATCACTGGCAAATTATTGGGTGTTGAAGTCACAAAAGAATGACATCCATTTGAATTTCAGACTCTGTACCCTTCAGAAAATTTGTGCTAATGCAAAGCTTGTTATTCTTTCAATTTTCTAAGTTTGTAAGAGCAATATTTAAAAAGTGTCCCTATTTTGGTCCAGATTTTTTGCTCTAAGAGGATGAGAGGTATGAGTTGGTATAATGTCAGACATGGGAGAGGTAGACATCATGGCTGTGTTAGTCATCATTGGTGTGGGGTATTTCTAAAATGAAGGACGGGGCGGCAACTGACTCAGCTGAGGGTGTGTTTTTTTTTTTTGTAGGCTCTTATTTAGAGGGCGGCCCTTGTACTCAGGGGGGATGCTTGCATTTGTGTTTGGTGGAGATTGTCAGTTATTTTGGCCATCCTAGTTGCTTCTTCCTTTGTTTATTGTGCTTTGATGGAAGACCTTTGGTTATGGTGCAATCTAATTTACTTTTATTTCTAAAAATGAACCTGTGAAAGGATGGTATGGTTTAATTTTATTTACCTGGATGGTTTCTCTTTTCATCACCAGATGATGAATGCTGCCACTTATATGGGGAATATGGGTAAAGGAGGAACACTTGCTAATGGATCAGTTGCATTTTCAAATAGGAAGCTGACAGGTTTTTTAAAATGTGATAACGGCCTATGTCTATAAATATTATAAAGGGAATAATAACTAAGAGGTTTAGGACATAATGATCAAGAGACTTTGGTTTAGGTGTGTGCACGGGATTTACTTGTACTTTTCTCTCTCAGATTGGGACGCACAGAGTGATCTATCCAATGGAGTAATGCACAATGAGGTCACGGAGGGGGAAGTGCAGAGTTTGCATCAGTTGGTGCCCTGAAGGAAGTACATTCGAAATGGGATGGATTCACCTGGGATTGATGTTCTGACATTGGAAAGGTGCACATTGAGGTTGCATATGAGGGAAGTGCCGAGGGCATTATGCAGCAGCATGAAATAAGTGGATTTGAAAAGTGACGTTTTTGAGGGGAAGGATGTTTGTGCACGATGAGGTCACAACAAATCACTTTATTAGGTGGCTAAGAGACTGTGGTTTTGGGAGTAGTGGAGGTACAGATGATGATGAGGTATGTCAAGGGTTGGGTCAAGTAGGCGGGAGGTTGTCCACCTGTGGGATGGAGTAACAATAATAGATGGTTCAATCCCATTGTGGTGGGCATTGTAGATAGCTTTGAGTTATTTTGGGAGTTAGCAATGGTTTCCTCTAGTGTAGATAGTAATGAGTCAGTTATTAAGATTGCGTGAGGAGCAGACAGTACAAGGTGTGTGTGTGTGTGTGTGTGTGTGTGTGTGTGTGTGTGTGTATGTGTGTGTGTGTGTATGTGTAATTGGTTCCATCATGTAAGCAGACATATGCTTGGACTGATAGGAGGTTGTAGGTTGTGTGTCTTTTAAGAGTAGATAAGGGTTTGAAGGGCATCGTAGATATGCAATGGTTGGCATTAAGTAAAACTGGGTGTTTCAGTGTCTAGGCTGAGGTTATTAAATATTAAGCAGGGCATGATTTGGGTCTCTTTAGAGATGCCTTGCTTCGTTATCTGAAGTGAAGGTGACACATTGAAAGGAAAGCTTCAAAGGGGAAAGCCAAGGGTAAGCCATGGATTAAGGATGTTGAGTGTGGTAGAGGCATAGCATTGGACATTTTAAGGTCAGAGGAATATTGTTCATAGGGATTTGCTTTGGTTTCCAAATGTGATAGGAGGGTTGGGCCATACGTTTGAGGGAACTGGTTTGTGGCTTGCCCTTCAGGAGGGTAGGGGGACTGGAGAAGGGATGTGGGACTTTGAATTTGGTTTCAGTTTAGCAGGCATCATCATTTGACACAGGTCTTGGAACACAAAGTTTTTTTGTATAAGGATACCTATTATTGGCAGGTGGCCGGTGTCACCATGGGCACCAGTTGTGCCATTTCATATGCCAACCTTGTCATGATGGAGTGGGAACATCAACATATTTTGAGTAGATTGGAGACAAATGTGTTCTTTTATAGATGGTTTGTCGATGATCTTTTTATAGGTTGGCTAGGCGATGCTGTAACACTTCATAGTTTTTTTCAACAATTAAATGCCAGCAATGATTTTCTATGTTTTATCATGCATAGTTCTGTAAACAGTGTGAATTTTTTTTGATGTGATGGTTTACCATAAAGGGGATGGTTTTAGTACTAAGTTACATCATAAGGATTGCTACAGCCCTACATTTGTACATAGGGATAGTATGCACCCTCAGCACATTTTTAACAACATACTGGTGGGACATGCCATGAGGATATCTAGGCTATCATATGAGGATGCTGATCTATTTAATGAGCTTCAACATTTGAAGGATGCATTTATAAGGAGAAGATATAGCCAGGTACAAGATGATCAAGCATATAGGAAAGTGCAGAGTGAGAGGGGTGGACATGCCAAACCATATTATTCTGAGAGGGTTTGTGTTAATATTATGAAGGTTGAAATAGATAGTGCTACACCTTTGGTTCTTTCATTTATCCAAGATATAGGCCAGGTGAGAAATATTATATATAAGAATTTGCCAATATTTTTGGTGGATAACAAAATGCAGGAAATAGTAGGTCCACAACCTAAATTTGTATATAGGAATCAGAAGAATCTTAAGCAAGAGTTGTGTTATCCAATCATTACAACTTCGTTAGATGCTTCCTTAGGTGGTACCCATAAGTGTGGGGCTTGTGCATTCTGTATTTTTATAGATGAGCCTGGAATTTTTTAAACAACCAGGAACTGGTAAACTGTGGCAATTACAAGTCAAGGGAGACTGTAACACTGTTAATGTGGTGTATGTGGCACACTGTATGGTCTGCTTTAAATTCTATGTTGGCAAAACCAACCGTCACCTTAGGGAGAGAAAATAAGGGATCATGTTTACTGTACTAAGAAAGGGCTGGATTGTAGTGCTTTAGCAAAGCACACATTGTCACAGGGGGACAAGCTTACCTTTCTTTTTCAAGCTTTACATGTTATACCACATACTAATAGACTTGGGAATTGTGTTCATAGAACTGAGATTGTAGAACTCCAATGGATTTTGCACCTGGGAGTGCATAGGGGCTATGGGAGTAATGAATTTGTACCTTTAAAGTCTGCATTAAAGTGTAGACCTTTAAAATAGCTGTGTTTTTAGTTTTTTAGTAATAGCCCTTTAAGGAGTTGATAACCTTAGGGGTTGATGCCTTGTGAATAGGACATTTTTATTGGTTGACTTGTTTTTAAAGTTTTTTAAATGCATATAAAAGATATGCTTTACTGTTATTTTGTATGTCTGATGAAATGGTGGTGAAAGCACTTACATCTATTAAATATTATTGTTTTTATTTCACTGTCTTTTGTCCTTTTGGAGCTTTTCATTTTGATTGTACTCTTTTGTGGCCTTCACTCACTACCTGTTGGGATTGTTGTTTATTTCACAGAGGAAGTCTGGGGAATGGGGTCCCCTTTTCACTGGGTTGATATGACAGTGGTACGGTTTGTGTGGTCATTTGAGGCATGTCCAATTGGGGTTAGGAGTAGATGCTTGTGGCAGGACCATGGGGGCAGGTTTGTAAGTAAGCTTATGTTAGGGGGTTTAGCTTGGTCATACAGTGTTGCAGCCACCAGGTGTAGGAGACTGGTGGTTGGATTGTTGAGTACATTGGTTCAGGCTTATTCAGTTAGTGAAGGAGTATTTAGCTGCAGTTACTGCAGTGGCATGGGTGCCATGGTGAGGTTGATTTACTACATTCTGGAGGAGGGGCTTAAGGGGTTTTCTCGCATGCTCGAAGTGGCAGTCTCCTACTGAGAAAATTGGTTGACATTGATTATTGTCAAAGTAAATTGGTTGCTGTGGTTGGCACTGGTATATGGAGGGTCACTTGGCCTACAATTTGTGTGGTTACTGCTTCATGGACATATTGATGTCATTAGCTGGGTGGTTAGAGTTGTCAAATGTTTTCTTCACTTCTAAGGGATATTGAGTATGATGGTTGTATTACTAGGCATTTGATTCATTAGGAAAGGAAATCTCATTTTGGACATTAGTACATCCAGTGGATGGATAAAGAGGTTGCAGTCAGCCAGGATGGCATGGCACTGATCCTGCAGATGGGGAGTCTTCATGTTAAGCTGGCATAGGAGGTTCAGCTGGGGTTGTTGGGAGTTTAAAGTTCATTCTCATTTGTTAATATCTAGTGGCGTGGCTTGTGGTGGTTGGACTGCTAAAATGAGGTGATGATTGTTTAAATGTCTTATTGCTTATATTGGATAGTTGGTATTATGGCAGGACTGCTATTAATCGAATTTTGTAAAGAGATTTCATTGGGATATTATATTTGGTGGGCGGTAAAAGGGAGCTGCGATTTGGCTTGAGGGTGAGCAGTTGGCTTTGTGTGGTTTCAGATGGCAGTGGGTTTATTGTTGGTTCTCCATTTGGCTGGAGATGACCTGGGAATCATTATGATGCTTCTACTGGTAGTTACCTGAGTATTTAACTGATACACTGTGGTTATGCTAGGTTATGAAGTTGTGGTTGTTACTTTACCATTGCAGAGGGAGCAGTGGTTTACTTTCAGTTGTTTAGGCAACAACTGCTTTTGCTATTTATGTGATAGGGCTTTGGGAAGCAATTACATGGATCTGTTTTGGTTAGAGACAAGGTAGTACACCGAAAGATGTTTGGTTTAATGCCTTTTAATGGAGGAAGTTTGGTTGGAGAGAGGGGGAACAGCCTGATCAGGCTGGTGGGCAGAGGAGAGGGACAGGCGTGCCCTCTTCTGTCCCCCTATTGGTGTTGGATGTTCAATGAGATGGGAAGGAAAGTAAGCAGTTGGATGCTGCTTGATAAGTAAAATTACTGAGCAGAGGTAAGCTGCTTATTTGGTTGGATGTGTAACTCAATATATGGTAAATGAAGTGAGTGGTGGGACGCTGCTTCATAAGTAAGCGAGTAGTATCGAGGCTGCTTACTGAGTCAGGATGAGCAGGTTCACGCTGTCCTAGTTAAAGTTACATGGATCTTATGCTCAATTGTACCATGTGTTGGCTGCAATTTAATAAATATTGGTTAACAAATTATGACTTGTGGAAGTTTAATAACGGTCGTCAAACGTTATTCAGTGTGATGCATTTATTGAAGGGGACCGGGACAAATCTATTTGCCTGTAAACAGTATGCATTTAAACATTCTAGAAAATATAGTACATTAGGTTAATTTCTAAAAACATGTTTTAAGCAGTGTTTTATGGACTTGTTGTCCCATATTTAACCGTAGTATAAGCAATGAAAAATATTTTTCAACTATATACAGAAATGTATATCATGTACCATTGACTTTAAATCAAAGGCTGCCTATAATGATGCTAAATTATATGTCTGCATTTTTCATATTTATCTGGACGAACCCAGTGCTTAAAAGCATATTCTACTTTTATAAGGGTTACATGTGATAAGTCAGCTTTAGCGTGCCATCTTACATACAGCATTTCATTGCGGTAGTGTTATAGATTCCAGTTATGATTGCATCTTGTGTCCAATGGTTTGAAAAATATGTATATACTCTCAGCTACAGATTTATAAGTACATAAATATATACCTTTTATCATGTAATTTAAAACTAGACTGTGTATTTTAAATGATTTACTCTGTCATAAAAGGAAATATTCTGCAATTTAAGAAGTGCAAAAAGTTGCACTCAACATTGCAAATCTAATTGGGAATTTTACCAAAAATTCTGACCTTTTCTACATTTTATCTGATGAAAAAAATGTCTGTCTTTTAGCTGCACCAAAACAACAGCAAAAAGAAAAAAAAAACACTAGTTCCAAAACCATCTAATCAGAACTTTTGAATAATTATAAGATTTCTAAGAATTCAGGCTTTCATATCCAGTTATTTGTTAATGTACAGATAACAAACAAAACATATACTTTCAAGTTCTTAGACAAAATGGCCTGTTTTGAAATTTCAGTACTGGTCATCTTAGAAATAAAATATATCTCTCCCTGTCTGGTATTTGACAACCCCCTTTAAAAGGCAACAGTATTTTTGTATTGATAACTGGCTGGTTTATGAATGTGTTTCTTTCAGCATGTGTTGGTAGGAGAGTACTGAATGTAATAAAGAAAGAGCCCTTACAGTATATACAGCTTTCCTCATTAAAAATGCGGTACTAGAATTATGTCATTCTGGTGATACAGCTTTTTGAAATAAAAGGCTGAATCATGATGCTCAGTATTCAGTATTACATCATGCTATATGGACTGCATTTGTGAGGTTTATGCTCAGTCAGAAACTGCTGGTCACAAAACTAAGAATTACAATATGTGAAACTGGTCACTACAGATTAGTGGGTCACTGTAGCAAGCAATAGAGCAGATGCCAAGGCAGAAATCTCCCTTTCTACAGACAATTTATTTTCATTTTATTCTTCTCTTATAAGCTAACTGGGTTTCTCCAGCAATACATGACCCATTCCCAGTCCAACTGAATTAATAAATCAACAGCTAAAATGGCCTATGGCACTTTTATTAACTAAAATCACTACCTTGACTGAAACTCCCCCAGACTAGAGTATAATAACATCAACCTGTACACGAAGCAGTTATCCCTCAAGAATTAATTTTTGCAACTGTTAGAGCATACCATGCCCATTATAAGGTTATTTGGGTATGTATACAGTGCTTCAGTAGCAGTTGGTCTAAGCAGTTTACCAGCCCAAATACGGATCTCAACTTCTTTGTTTTTGCTTTGCTTGCACCTGTAAATCTTTGTCTTAAGCTAAATGAACATTTCTGAGGCCAAAGTCACAGTGTGGGCTGATACAGTTCAATGCTCATGCCTGCCTCTTCCTCAGATTATTTGTACACAGTAGTCCATACTGCATACGTCTTCTGATGTCCATGCTTATGCATGCAGACCTGTAATGGACAAAATAACTACAAACAGTATTGCTCCGGAGAGTTGTGTAGAAAGCTTACTGAGATCATAGGCCACAGGAGACAATGGTTAAGGTAAACGAAGAAAGACGATTAACTAGTGGCTGAATGAGGTATGCAAGGAAAAACTTACAAAAAGAGTGCAAGGGAAGTAGGAAGAACTGATGAAAAAGCCTTAAAATAAGGACTCTAAGAGAGACAGAGGTCAGTATTGAAGTTATACAAACTGGAAGAATATACACTTCCCAGTCTAAATAAAATTGGGTAATTTTGCTTTTGAAGTAAGAAGGCAGCACAGCATGTATATATTTATTTGTTATTTATTTATTTATTTATTGTTTTATTGTTGATCAGGTGGGTGGACTGGTCTAAGGAATTTGTCAGCCATGATTGGGTGGAAATGCATAGTTACAGAGATACAATTTGCTATGAATGGCAAGTAATTTTATTCCATAAACATGGGAAGGTGACTAACACATCTGTCATCACTATTAGTAACGGATTTAGGCATGTGCAGGTGCTGGATGTTTAAGGGGACATATCCTGATGCCAGATTACAGTGGAATATTATTCCTTCCCAATGTCTGAATGATATATTTTCATTTAATTGGAAACTTCTACATAGACATGCATCAGTAAGCAAAGACTGGGATAGTGGCCAGTACATTATTCCTTTGAGGACCAACAGTGACTTGTGTTACATTTATTCATCTCATATTTTCTAGTATGGCGTTGATAGATTTTGCCTTGAGGTGACTGATTAGTTTTTAATGGAATGATATTACTTTACCATATGGTAGTGCTAAAAGAAGCACATACAGATTACGGTTGACTCAGAGTACAAATGTTAAGTATTGTAGAAGACTTATTGTGAAAACAGCTGTATATAACATTTGGAACCATTTAATATTGGCACTCTTTGTAGTCGTGCAAGCTAAGTATGCTGAGTGCAGTTCGAGGACTTACCCCAGTTACACAGATAGAATAAAAGCCCTGTCCCTCTACTCAGTCTCCTACAGACTCCTCAGAGGTGACCTCTGTCTGGCATACAAAGCAATCTCAGACCCCACCCTGATGGGACTGCTGCATATCCGCAAGTCGAACTCCACTCAAGTAACCCACACACGAGACCTCAACCTGGTCTGTGACATCAATAGGAGTTGTTGGTGGGACAGATTTGTGTCCCAGAGACTCCCCATTTTGTGGAATAAACTCCCTCTCCCTGTGAAGCAGAGAACCTCATTAAACCTTTTTAAGTTCAACCTGGATAACTGGATGGGGAACAGAAACTACACCCCTGGGATTCCACCTATGTACCTGCTAGACAGTGGCATAGGGTGCTCACTTGTTGTAACATGGGCTAACTTCTTGGCTAGGCTTGTAAGAGCCTCAAAGCCAATAGCCTAGTAACTTCCTATTATCCTATATGAAATAGATAGCCTGCATATAGGTTCAATCTATGGTATATATCCATGCAGCTGCACCAATGATGTAACCCCCTGGGTCATCCACTAGCTTCTCCTCAGAGCTGTAGCTGCCAACACAATTTTAAGTGACTTTACTTCTACTCTGTTACCTCACCAGTCAGCAAAAGCAAATGTATTCATGTGCATTGTTTAGCAGTCCCATTCTTCATTCACTATATCTGGATATTTTACAGTCTACTTGTAGACTGCCCTTTATATCTCTGGAGTTGTCTAGTTTATGATACTGGCTTCACTCACAGGCACAACAGTTTGCACGTCATTAATGTCCACTGACAATTCCCTGAATGAAAGTAAATAAAGGTAGCTTGAAATGTCTTATTCAACAGAGTCACTTATTATTTATTTATTTACATTTGTTGACTGGGAATGTCCGACTGGATGCAGGTCCATTTTCAGTGGAGGCCCGGGGAGAAAAGCTCCACAAAATAAAATATGACAGACATAGTTACAGATGAAGAATCCTAGCAATTAAAATATTACAAACATAGTTACAGATGAAGAACATAGTACATTCATAGATAACTAGCATCTGTTCTATCCAAGAAGTTATAGCAGATATTAGCAATCATTACAATAAGAAGTTACTGCCATATAATAAGTAGATAGGCAGGGAAGTATCAGAGCTTGCTGTAATCAAAGGTAGTGTGTGGGGTTGAAGAGAGGTAGAGGGTAGATGGAGTGGGAGATTTTGAGGGGAGAGTTACAAGGGCATAGCCAGCATGTTTTTAGGTGTGCTTTAAGTAAAGCTTTGAAGTGGGTGCATGATGGTAGAGAGGTTATTGTGGGGGGGGGGGTTCCATAATTTGGCTATAGCACTGGAGAATAGTGCATCTCCAGCAGTGTTATTGGCTCTAGTAACCTGTAATTGATTTTTGTTGCTGGATTGTAGTGGTCTGGTGGTGAGATAGGGTTGGAGTAGATACTGGAGGGATGGGACCTTTAGAGGATGGTTAACCAGTTTGTGGGTGAGTGCGAGTTGATACCATTGAAGGAGGTGAGGGAGTTCTAGCCAGCCTAGTTCAGTAAGTGAGAGACAGTGATGACTGTGGTAGGATGCCCCGGTGGTGAATTTGGCAATTTTGTTGTAGCAGGTCTCGAGTTTATTTAGATTGCATTGCCTTAGGTTGGTATATATTGGAGAGGCATAAAGTAGGGTGGAGATAAGGTGCTAATTTGCAACTGAAATCCTAGCTGCTTTGGTGAGGAGTTTCTTATTTCTGTATAAGACTCCTAGTTTTTGGTGGACTTTGTTTATGGTCATGGATATGTGAATGTCAAATTTGAGATTGTTGTCTATTTCAACTCCTAGCAATTTGGAGTGATCTGTTGAGTGGATAGTGGTGTTGTCCTTTGCTGTGATGTTAAAGTGAGATTTGCTTTGAGTATGTTTGGTGGGTTCAAAGATGAGGAGTTTAGTTTTGTTTGGGTTGAGTATTAACTGGGCATCAGATAGTCAAGTTTCAACAGAGGAAAAGGCATCCTGTGTGACCTTTTGCAGTTCGGGTAGGGACTGGACTGAGCAGATGATGGTTGAGTCATCTGCATATTGTATGAGTGTGCCATGTTTGGTGGCAGAGGCTAGATTATTGGTGAAAATAGAGAAGAGTAGGGGTCCAAGGATGGATCCTTGGGGAACACCAATAGAGACAGGTAGTTGGGGAGCTATGTCATTTTTCCATACAACAGATTGCTGGCGGTCAGACAGGTAACTTTTAAACCAGTTGGTGACTGATTGAGAAAAGGATAGGCTATTGAATACACAGAGGAGTTGTTTGTGTGGGACCATGTCAAATGCTTTAGATAGGTCTAGGAAAGTAGCAGAGGAGAGATGGCCATTGTTTTTATGGTGAAGGATAGTGTTAGTAAAAGAGAGTAAGGCAGTGGTGGTGCTATGGTTTGGTCAGAAACCATGCTGAGTATTAAAAAAGAGGTTGTTAGTAAGGAGGTAGTCTGAGATTTGAGAGTGAATGCATCTCTCTAGTGTTTTGGAGAGTGGAGATAGAATCGCTATGGGGCGATAGTTGGTTAGTTCTGTGGCGGGGCCGCCTTTGTGAAGGGGAATGATGTGTGATATTTTCCATAGTGTAGGGATGTAGCATTCTGACAGAGATTGGTTAATCAAGATGGATACTGGGTAGGCTAGGGCGTCAGCTTCTAAGTAGGTGTATCCATTTGGTTAGAGCTTTATTTAGAAGAATCAATATGAAACAAATCAACACTATTTTTTTCAGCAGCAGATTTAGTTTATACTTACCAATCACCATTGTTATGAGTGTGTAAATGAGATTGGGTGGTTGGTAATGCCTGAAGGTTGCATTGATGGCTGGTCATGTGATGAAGATGTGCCAGGTACCACTGTTTTCTTTACCTTTTAAGTGCTATTTCCTATAATTACTGTTTGACTCTGGAGAGACTGTTTTACTTTAATAAGCTAATAGAGATACAGCCTACATAAACCATAGGTATGGGGGCATTACTATCCATACAAACAAAATTATATTTTCCCTGCAGAGGAAATATGTCATCAAGCAGTATGCTAGTAACACCAGGTGTTATCAAGTTACACAATAATTAATTCATTAACTAATGAACTAGTTGCAGTTTCTCAAGTCAGATGATGAAGGGAGTCACATATAAGTTTGATCAGCATGGTACAACGCATGCATATGGTTCCATAATGACTTGTCTATGGCAATCCTACCTTTATGAGCTGCTTATTTGCATATGTTTTTTATAGATTGTTTGCCTCTGTATCATTGTTGTGTGACACTATGAGGTTTACACAGAATTTTTGATACATAATTTAAATGTGTGTTGCACAGAATATCATGTTAGTGGACAGAACACACACTTTTTTGTGGCCTGTCTGTAAAATATTCAGAAACAGGAGATACAGTGTCATACCCATACAGCAGACTTATACTCTCAGCCATCTAGTCTCTTTCAGACCAGCACTTTGGTATTTGTTTACTGCATGATTTTTCTCATAGTGGAAACAAAGATGACAAACCTGCAAGCAGGCCATAAACATGTCCATTATTGAAAGCTCAGCAGTATTTGTTTTGGTTGCTTGTCTGATGGGCTGGTACTTCCACAGTTTATTGAGCTTATCTAACATAAGTTTAATCCAAACATCAGGGTGTCAGTGATCCCTCCTAAGGGTCTCATTTGTTACTTTCAACATCCTAAACTGCTGGTCATACCAGGACCTGGAGGACCCCCCCCCCCAATGTTGTGGAACTTCCCTAATTGAATGAAAATAGGCTAAAAGGGGAAATGATTGATTAGTATAATCCTCAGTAAGGATGGCCAGGTTTACAGTAAAACCCAAAATCCAATTATCCCAGATTCTAATTTTTGTTTTCCTGAAGCCATTTTTACCTAGAGCAGCAAGGGCTGCTGCTGCCAAGTCTTTGGACCCTGAGTTCTCAGCCTCAAGGATCCTTTGAATGCCCTCCATATCAATTAAGTCAAAGATGTCTATGTGATCTGTCTGAATAGCTTTTCATTTAACATTCAAAGGGGTGTGGGCAGTAATGTGTGAACCAGGAAGTGTAGACCCAACACTATTATCAGCCATCACTGGGTTCAAAAATGTGGTTAGAATCATGTCTGGGTCAGGCAGAATGGCCTTTTCAAGGGAGGAAGGAGGAACATTTTGCATTTGCAATGTTGACTATTATGTCAAATGATCCAAAACTGGCCTGTTGCGACCTCTGAGGAGCCCTACTACTGGATGTTCAGACCTAAAGTTCCTTTTTAATACCATGTCAAAAACTCTAGATCTACCCTCCTATGGCAATGAATCTAAAAATTCTTCTAAGTAATCTTCCACCATGGCCCCCAACATCAGCTGAGAGTGTTCCTGTCTCAGCATACTTGTCATTACCTCCATCTTCTTGATTGCCCTGCAAAATCTGAGGAGTATGTGAACTGATGAGACCTGTATTCTGGGATCCTTTTGAGTACGCTGCCTTGATTTTTTAGCTGGAATTTCAGTAGTCAAATGGTCAGCCTGATGAAAGCTTTGTTTTGGTAATCAAACTTCTGTCTTGGTCTTGTGCGTCTTCTAATGCTGAAAAAAGGATACTGTACCTTGAAGGTTAAATGTTGCCATCTGTCTTGAGTTTAGAGAGAAAAAGGTGACTGTAAAATTAAAAGGACTTGCTGTTAGCAAGCAGACATAACCAGCACTCTATAGATATTAGCTGACTCTGTCTCTAGGAAATTCTATTGGCCAATTTCCATGATTCTAAAAAATGACTACCTAACTACTGTTCTATTTTTCTCTGTATTATTTATTTTTATTATATTATGCTAGCCTAAAGAGTTGAAAAAGACATAGCTGTATAATCCAAATATTGTGTGGGTGGCTACTAGTCACAGAAACAGGCAAACATTTGAACACGTCTAACTTGCAAACTAAGGACAGTTTTTTTAATGTTATAAACCAAAGCATAGCTCTCAACCAGTCAGGGACAAATCTCAACACCATCTAGGACAGATCCAGAAATAAGCTGGTGCAATAAGAAACACTTTTAAAATATCAGCACAATTAACATGAGACATTGACAGAATAACAGAATGTGAATTAATATGCATTTTTTTGAAGTAAAGAAGTCTATTACTCGTATTATTGTCATTGCTTATTAAGTGAATTCACAACTTTTTCTCCAAAACTCTCCAGCTTTAGAAAGGATTAAGATGAACAGAGATAAAAGCTGATTCAAAATCAAGGTCTGCTCTGAGAATCAGGGACAGTCGAGAGGTATGAACCAAAAAGTTGTTAGAATGACTGTGTTAGCCTGCTTTTGTCTCACTTTATATTGCAAATACTGTTTGTGTTATACTAACTTACCTTTAATTTCTCTATAAAATGGCTAAAAATTCTCTAAATATTAAATCATTGTCATATCAATTGTATCTATTTTTAACCAATGTTTTTGTTTTATGTCTAATTTGGTATAATTATTTAAACTGTAGATTTTTTTTTTTTGTATTACTTGTGAAGATTGTAAAATTATTGCTCTTAAAATGTTTTGTAGTACTTTGGAGCTTTTCTCCCTTGGCCTCCTATGAAAATAGTGTCCTACCCAGTTGGACTTTCCTGGTAATCAAATGTCAATAAATAAATAAATTACCATGAACATTCATTTCAACAGTATATAAAACTTGAATGAAAGACTTTTAAAATCGAATGAGTTCACTCGTCATTGGTTTGAAAGGAAAACAATGGTTTTATAAAAAGATTCAAACATAGGGTATAACTCTACCTATTTGCAGGCATGGCTGGATAAGGGATGTGTGTATAACAGCATCTGGAACCAATAATAGAATTAATTACAATAGTACAGTTACTTTTAATAACAAATGTGCTACAGAATACAAGATAGCTGTCCATATTTAAATACAATGCAAGTATGTAATTAAATTATTTTCTTCATTAAAATAATGTAATGTTCAGAAGTTGTGGAAGGAGTATTTGATGAAGGGGGACTGCCTTAACTAGAACGAACAATAAATGCCAAACTCTTCCTGAATGCTCTGCTGCTCTGAATGTTGCAGAATGGATTATTTTCCCACTTAGTTTACACAGACTAGAGAAAAATAAGATAATGTTGCCCTGATTGTAAGAACCCTCATAAGTCACTGAACAGCCAGTGCAACAAAGCCCCAACCAGAAAGCCCAAACAACAAAAGGACATTGAGAAACTGGGGCCAGCCCCACCTCTGATCCTGTGAATACAAAGGCTACAATACTTAATGTCATCTGGCTTGCATGATTATAAACAATAAAACTTGAATAAGATCACTGTGGTTAATTGCATAAAGTCCAACACCAAAAATAAACATAGCTCATTAAAATGTAAATAGAGAAACTGCCATACTATTGCTAACCAGTCACACAGTCCTACACAAGAAAGTTTGTGAATCCTTTGTAAACCTTCACAGCCATCTGAAACAACCAATGTTCCTGGCTAACCCTTGTAGTTTCAGTCAAGTATCATGCTTAGAGTCAACCTTGTCCTAAGCCGAAGCACCTAACATATAATCTTCCCTTAACAAAAAGCATCCAGCTAGTACATGCAAACATTTATGTATATTAGCTACAATTTTAGGTGGTCCTCAAATTAATATGAACATCAGAAAAATGTTATCATTAAAATTAGAGAAACAATGGACCTTATATTTCCTAAAATTAAGTATTAATAGGAATCGAATGCTGACCCTTAACACAGTATTCCATTCCTTTACCACAAGGTTAAATCAGACATTTACCTTAGAAATAAAATGGAGCTAACATCCAGTTCCATAAAGAACTTTAATATATTATTATTAGTATTATTATTAATTTTACTCAATCGCTGGTGGATGGTTCCATGATAATAGAAAAGTAAGGAGAGGTTTCCTTATTCTGTTGAGCTGGCCACCAAAGTGATAAAATCACTTGAGGGGTTATTTAAACGCTTCCAAGGCTCTGCCCCATTGCCAGAAACTCGCTCATGGACAAACAGGTTTGTGAGCAAGCTGCATATGTGTATTACTTAATGTCTGTTCATTTAAACTATTAAATGTCTGTTTAAAATGTTTATAATATGTTGGAGTTTATCTCACCAGACCTCCATTGAAAAGGGATTTTTAACTAAAATCAGTCAGACAAGCTCAGTAAACAAAAGCAAAATAAACTAAATAAATAAAAAGTAAAAGATGTTACATACGTTATATATGAATATGAATTAAACTGTTGTTCTGATAATGCTCCAATGCATTTTAAATTGGGATTTACTTCAGATGAACTGTCTGCAAGATGGGAAGACTGTCAGATCCATAACTGTTAAGCTTCACAACACTAAAAAGAACTTTGTTTTTGTCTCTGAATAAAACCAAATTAAGCCACTCACTTACAGCCAACAATCTACAATTTAGGCAATTTTATCTTTGGTCTTGAGAATAATAATAATAATGAATTACATACGGGATATCCTTTACTAACAGGAACTGCATGAAAATCATGGAAAGCTGTATCTCGGGATGGTTATATAAAGGCTTGATTTAGATGTTCTGGAGCATGTGTATATTAACGGAAATTGGATGCATCTATTAATTACTGGCTCATGTTTAACATCAATGACATGGTGGATAAAAAGATACAGACAGATGCATTTTATTTAAATTTTAGAATCACTTTCAGAAGACTGAGCATATGATTTTGATGGAGAAGTTAGTCAAGGTGGCTGTTGATATTTTTATTATTGTGGTGGTGTTGGTAATGTTGAAAGTGAAAAAAAATGGAAGCTGAATTGAAATGGCTATGTTGGAGAATGCAGACTGAGTTCATAAGAATGGCAGGTGTCAGTTCTAGAGTAGATTTATATTATGCTGTACAGACAGGATATAATTAAGGGCAACATGTTATTTTATATGGAAAATATAAAAGTATAATTGAATCAGCTTGTACAGCTGTAAGATGTAAAAATTCCAAGTAAGCATTTTGGGGTATATTTGAATGTGCAATACACAAATACATGGAACTCAGTGTGGACAAATAGGGTATAATTATGTATAGAACAAAAAGCTGGTTCAGGCTACATAATGGTAAAGATAAAAATCATTATTAGTAGAAGTTACAATAATTTTAACAGTAGTAGAGGACAGAAAATTGTTGCATAAGGTTATACTCCATCACTGCACAGGGTTTCATTAAGATAAATTTCATCTTGAAAATAAGTTGTAAAAACACAGTTACCATTAGCTTTGATTCCACATCTTAATTGATTAATAAAAAGCCAACTGGAAAAAATACACTTGACATTTACAGTAGAAAAATAATAAAAAGATATAAAGCTGCTGGAGTTAACAAGTCCTTTGGGGAAACAAAACATATTTTAGTGGACACTGTGGACTTTCTCCGGTGAAATTAATACTAAACAGGTAAAGCTATTAGCAGAATTTTTTAGTGGTCATGTTCTACCTTTGTGTTTTAGAATCCCTCAGTCAAGCAAATATAACTATGTCAGATGTATACAGATCTTCAGCCTTGAACTAATTAATTACTGGTTTATGTTGGCTAGAACATTCTTGAAAAGTCTGCCATAACTGCCAATGTGCTATATTATTTCTGTACCACCCTTCTAGAGTTTATTGATATGCTTGTTCTATTATTTAAATGCTTTATGGTAAAGTACACACCCTCAGCAGTTTCCACCACAACATAATGTCACTGGAGGTGCACATTCAAAAGCAAAAGCACATATCAGTCCCAAAGAGGAGCTGCACTTCACATTCATGTAAAAAGGTCACTATGTTTCCATGATGAAAAAATAGTGACTTATTTTGAATAAGATCTGAGCATTAAGTGTATCCTAATCTCAAACTGCATTTTTTGAAAACATATTATCCAGTCTATCAAATATTAAGTATGACACCACTACTCATTGGGAAAGTAATTTAGCTGTTAAAAATTCACTGTATTCTAAACAAAGTGATACTGTGTATAAAAAACAACACAGACTACAGAGTTTCTACTATAAGTGAACAAAGTTCACGCTGGTGAGGATCTGAATAATTGCACTGCATTTCCTAAAAAACAGCTGAAAATTTAATTTTAAAGTGCTTTTACAGAGGACGGACCCCCCCCCCCCCCAACCAACTCAAGAACTTATGTATACCAACTTCAGGTGGAATAAACAGAACTCTGTAATATTTTCTTTATTTATTTTCATATTTCACCACAATCAGTTAAACATAAAATAGCTTTTGATGCTAAGACATTTGATAAGCTGGTCTCCATACCTTCATTTATTTAGGTTCTTCATTATTTTCCAATAGACATTTGATTCTGATGTACATCTCTTGTTCAACTCTCTCTAGCTGCAGAGGAAGTAAATCTTAATAGAACTGCATATTTTCAAGACCAGATACTCACTTGTACCACCTTCCAAGTTCCATTGATAGTGGCACATTTTATTTGAGCATGAATTCACCACCATGCGAAGAACCAATATATTTGTTCAAAAATACACTGTCAGTTATCAACAGTTTGTTAGTGACAACAAAAAATTGTTTGAAGTATGCTTTGAACTTGAATGGATACTGCACATTGTCTATAAACGGCTGAAAATTTATATTTACTTTCATTGATTTTACTGTTTTGAATGTGAAAGAATCTATTAGTATAGGGCCTATGGAGAAATGAAAACTTTTAAAAACAAAAGTACTGGTATTGTTTATTGAAAAATATGAAGAATGCATTAAAACAATAATTATGATGATAATGATGTCTAGGGTTGTTAACCTATTTCCCTATATTATTGCTGAAATTTGTATTTTATAAAGGGAAAATGCATATTAATGCCATTTTAAGATGAAAAAAAGATCACAATCTTTAAAATTAGCTGTTTTCCTGACAACTGGTCAGAATGGAGTATGGACAGTCCAATTTTAATCAAAAGATTTCCAGTTTTTTGGGGACTGGTTTTCCAAATTCATGTGACTAGAGAAAAAAAAAACATTTTAGAGTGAAAACTGTATGTTGAAAGTACTGCTTTGTTCAGGAATAGCAACAGAATTCTGCTTTATAAAAGTATAAATTAAATTAATGATTCATTAATGCTGTGATAACATTGATTTATGAGGTTGGGGAGCTCAGTTGAGAGATTTCTGAGTATAAGAAGGTATGATCTGAGGTGCTATTCATAAACATTCTTGTAATAAGTCATGACTCATTGATACTTGTTGACAACACAGAAGCAAGAAGTTATTAAACATAATGCACAGTTAAATAATTACACAGCTGTTACGGTGGCATTAGGATAGTCAGAGAATATAAACTACAAGTAGGAAGGTAGAGGAATGTATATTTTAGAAATAAGCTACTAATGGTCTACTTTTATAATTTTATTGATTATATACTGCACTAAATATAGATACATAGATAGATAGATAGATAGATAGATAGATAGATAGATAGATAGATAGATAGGTAATTCTGATGTTGTAAAGCAATTATCAGTTCATTTCTGTATGGCAGATTGACATTCTAAATGATTAACTTACACCATGCTTCTGTCAGGTGCTTGTAACTTGCTCCTATCTGTTACTAACCATTTCTTCTCACTTTCACTTATCAGATGCTACCTCTTGTTCAGCACAAAATGTATCACTCTCTGAATGGATTTTTCCAAACACTTAAAAGTCTTTGTGGTTTGAGTGTTAAGGATGTTTAGTACTCACCTGCGTCCTAACTGCTCTAAATTTGTCTTAATTTACAGTGCATATAAAAATCTACTTAAAGAGGGCAATATACATTACATTATCATAAAAAAGAATGACATATTCATCAGTCGACATAATATTCTCATAAAGAGAATAACTGCCTAATGACTGAGGTTTTTTTTTTTTTATGAATTACTCTTAGATGTGATGACAGAGCACATTATAGCTGGGAACAGCGACTCATCTTAAGGTACACTGTATTATACAAAAGTGCTAATGTTAAATAAAAAATCAGAATTCAATACACAGGAGGTTCAGATTCAAAAGTTTACTAGTGTACACCAGGAGGCAAAAAAACCATACAAGTACAGAATTTTGTCTGACATGATGCAGGAAGTACAGAATATTTTATAGTGTTTACATTCAAGTTATGCCCACCTTACTGACGTGGTTAGTCACAAGGCATCTACATCACTTTTACTAACAGTATTCTATTCATCTAATAATGCTGATGCAGTACATTTAAAAAAACTTTTCCTTTAGATACAATACGGCCTTGCTATCCAGCTGGCCAGTCATAATGTCTTTCTATAAAGTTACTTCTTAAAGGACTCATATCAGTTTGAATACAATAGCAGATTCAGACTTTAAATACACCTCTTTGTTCACTGTTTCACTTTCCCACCAGCTGTGTTTTTATCTTGCAGGGACAAGTTACTACATCAGGAAAGGAAGATTTAATTATTTACAAGACACATTATCTTATCAGGAAGGAGCGGAAGATTTGCACATTTTAATTTCCTGCCCCAGCAGATAATCACTTATGAAAAGCATAACATTAAGCTTGCTGAGCTGGCAGCTGCCAGGGTCAGGGGTAAAAGCACACTGCAGTTTCAGAAGCTGCTTGCATTTACACATGAATTTTATCCCTTCTGTTATATGATTAATAGAATAAAATGCATTATAAACTACCTTGCTTTTAAACTAGCATTTCACATATATTTGAATACATATTTTTCTAACATTTTCCCCCTATTAATACTTTTTATTCTATTTTGAAGTATGCATAGTGTCATTTCATCTCCTAGCCTTTCCCACTCAGGATTTTCAGCTAGGTGAGTCATTTAATCTATACTTCAGAAAAAGCGTCATCTGAAATCAATCTTTCAATTTCAATATCTTGGTAGAAAGTTTCAGTAACAGATACATCAACAAAATCTTTGATTAATCTTTTCATGCAGGGAATTCCACAGCAAACACATGCTCCTATTAGGAGTATACCCACACAAATAGCAATTAGAATGTTCATTAGGATGGAACCCCACCCCCCAAACAGATTCTGGAAGAAGTCTGTCAGTGGGTTTGGGCCTGGTTCAGTCATGGCTAATACTTGCTGAATTACCTCTAGGTGATTATTTATCTCATGGCGATTGTCAGGGATGAAAGCACAGCATTCTTCTTTGATAAGCATGCACGTACCACCTCTCGCCGCTAGGGTGAAGTCAAGAGCCATCCGATTTTGTAGCACAACAGTTCTCATTGCATTCAGTTCATCAGTCACCAATTCTAGGGCGGAAAAAGTTGCATTACTCATTACTTTGAGAAGTTTCGACAACTTCCTCAGCTCCCAGATCGATTTGACTGCTCCATAGGCTGGTAGTATTCCTGCCCAGGATATAACACTGTCACCCAAGTCCATATGAGTCAATTCACTTTTGTCTTTTACTGAATTATGGTCTTTCCAACCAGCTTCAATCTTCCCAACTGGATTCACAGGTTTCTTAACTGGACCTTCAGATTTTCGAGCTATTTCTCTTATGTTTCGTATCTTACCCAAAGGTAATTCTGCAGTATGTCTTATTGCTGGAACCAGATAACCCAAAAAACAACTGCCGGGCCAATTCTCAGGTAACCATTTATATGCCTTTTTCCCACAAATAAAATAACAGTTTTCTACTTTAGTACTAATACGCATCAGCCCTGCATGAAACATTTTCTGATCTATAACTGACAATTGTTTAAACAAAACAGGGTTTTTTTGAATGTCACTCATAGTTGTTTTCAATGAGTTTAAATACGAGTCATAATTAGTATTGCAAAAAGTATTGCCATTACCATTCTTAATATCACATCAGTAAGATATGGTTATATTACAATTGCTCCAGCCCACCTGGAGGGTGTCGTTTTTGTAGAAACATACAACTCCTTTTTGTGTGACAGGTAAAAATAAAGCTATTTTGTCCTGTGATCTCACAGTTCCTGTGTCGAAAAGTAAATTCTCCCAAGTCTCATTTATCCCCAAAGGGACAGGGGACATTATCAGTCCTCCATATGCTGTTGGTATAGCTGTACAAACCCAGCAATTTGAAATGTTCATAGTCTCTGCATACACACGTTTCATGGCCAGGTATGTGTTAAAATTTGGATGCCAGTCTATAGATGTTTCATCACTCCTTCCCACTTTCACTTGTGTGGTTGTGTGTAGGATGAACCACAGCAAGAGAAAAATTGTCACAATTACAGTTAATAAATGTACACACAACAAAATGATTATGCAACATCTCTGGGGTTGATCTAAACTTCCATTTGCTTTGCTTTTGGCCATCTTGGTCTGGTTGTGTATCACTCTCAAAGTTTTTATCAAGTTGAAAGTTCTTTACCAGTTTACAATGTGTCAAATGAACCCAGGACGTCCTCTTGGCTACTCTAACTGCAGTAGGCATTGCCAACAAAACCTGGTACGGACCTTCCCACTTTGGACTCGCCCAGTTTTTCCTTTTCGTCACTTTCAGCCAGACCCACGACCCTGGGGCCAAGACTGCTTCCACCGGTCTGGTCTGTTCCTTATCTGAAAAAGAGTTAAACTGCAAAACAGACTTATTCATTAACAATTTCTTCATATACTCTGCTAACGAACTGTCAGCCTCTTGTTCTGCAGGCATGAGAGCTTTCCACTGAGGCACATAATATGCTGTCCCAAAAACCATTTCAAAGGGAGTCAAACCCTTTACATTTGGAACTGTTCTCATACTCAGCAGTGCTAAAGGCAGACAGTATATCCAATTCTTTTGGGTCTCCTCTACTAGCTTCCTAAGTTTACTTTTTAGGGTACCATTGCACCTTTCCACCAGTCCTGCTGACTGTGGATGGTAGGCACAATGGTTCTTTAAGGAGATACTAAAAAATCTCCCAAGCTGGTGAATCATCTGATTCACAAAATGTGTGGCATTGTCACTATAAATCCTCTCTGGAATGCCAAATCTAGGGATTACTTCTTTTATCAGGGCTTTTGCCACTGTTGCTGCATATGGGTTTTTGGTTGGAAAAGCTTCTACCCATTTAGAAAACATGTCTACAATAACTAAACAAAACTTCTTCCCTTCACATTTATTCAATTCTATGAAGTCCATACAAATAGTATGGAATGGGTATGGTGGTACAGGAAAACTTCCTTGCTTGGTTTTAAATGCTCCTTGTGCATGGTGCTTGTTACAAGTATGACAAGCTGCACAAAATTTTTTTGTGTAGTTTATGTATCCGTATGTTTGGAATATTCGATTTACTAACTGTACCATCCCCCCTGTTGAGACATGGCACTGCCCATGGCTCAACAAAGCTGCATATCTAAATAAATTAGACGGCAATATCGGTTTTCTTTCTTTGGAAATGTACAGTCCATTCTCAAGAATTGCACCACGTTTTACCCATTTTTGTTTTTCTGCTTTTGTAGTAAGCGTCTGCATTGTTTTAACATGTCTAAATCTAAAATCTCAGAGGGTTGTAATTCCTCATTTAAAAGTAAAGTTTCTGAGTCTGAGGCTGCTTGCTTTGCAGCTGCATCAGCTCTTGCATTACCTTTTGAAATCTTATCCTGTTGTTTTGTATGAGCTACACATTTACAAATAGCTACTTTGGTAGGTAACTGAATAGATTCTAATAGCTCCAAAATAAATTGCACATGATTAATAGGTTTTCCACTGGATGTAATCATTCCTCTATTTTTCCATTGTTGTGCAAATACATGTACTGTAGAAAAAGCATACTGACTGTCATATATATGTTTACACACTTGTTTTTTGCTAAAGTACATGCTCTCGACAAAGCTATCAACTCTGCTGCTTGTGCAGATAAGTTGTGTGGTAAGGATTGAGCTTCTAAAATTTCAGTGTCTGTAACTACTGCATATCCCACCAGATTCTTCCCAGTAGGACCCCTTCTGCATGAGCTGTCCACGTAATATGTCACCTCGGCATTATCCAAGGGCATATCTGTAAGATCTTGTCTAGGTAAAGCTAACTGTTCAATTTCCTGCAGGCAGCTGTGTGGTGTGCCCTCCACAGGAGTTGGAAGTAATGTTGATGGATTCAATGTCGTACATCGTTCAATTGTCATATGAGGTTGGCTCAGCAGTATAGTCATACATGAAAGATGTCTAGCAGGAGAAAGGTATGCCATTTTCTCTTGTAGTAAAATTATTGCAACTGCATGAGGCACTCTCAATGTGAGAGGGTGAAATAACACCACTGAGGCCGAAGCCTGTACTGCCATTGCGGCTGCAACTACTGCTTGTACACAGTGAGGCAAAGATCATGCCACTGGGTCTAACTGTGATGAATAGTAAGCTATGGGGCGTTGCTTGTCCCCATGTTGTTGCGTCAATACTGACGTCATGTACCCTTGCTTACAATCTACGGTCCGAAAAAAACGTTTGTGATAATTTGGAAGTCCTAAAACTAATGAAGAAGCTATCAACTGCTTCAACCTGCAGAAAGCCGTTTCTGCTTCTGTTGTCCATTGTAAAATATCTTGTGCTGCCATTGGTGTCTTATATATCAAATCAGTCAGCAGATTCCAAAGCATAATTTGGTATCCAGCTCCGACAAAAATTAGTTGTACCTAAGAAAGACATCATTTCTTTCTTGGTTGTTGGTCTGGGTGCTTGCAAAATTGCTGTTTTTCTTTCCTCATCTAGTATTCTACCTTCATTGGATATTACATATCCCAAGTATCTAACTTGTTTTCTCCAAAGTTGTAACTTACTTTTGTTTACTTTGTGTCCTTGTATTGCTAAAAATTTCAATAATGCTACAGTATCCTCCCTGCACTGCTGCTGGGTGGGGCTGCTAGCAAGATGTCATCTACATAAAGTAGAATTTGACTACCTCCCGGTGGGGTAAATCCTGCCAGGTTGCTAGCCATTTCTTGTGCAAAATTGTTGGGCTCTCACAATATCCCTGTGGTAGTCGAGTATATGTATACCTTTTACCCTGAAATGTAAATGCAAACCAATATTGACTATCAGGATGTATAGGTATTGAAAAGAAAGCATTGCTAATATCTACCAGAGAAATACTTCTGTTGCGGTTCTAAATCATTTAACAAGGTATGTGGGTCTGGCACCGTAGGTGCTCTAGGTATTACTGCATTATTTACAGCTTGTAAATCTTGTACCATCCGCCATTCCCGTTTGCTTTTTAACAGGAAATAGGGGTGTATTACATGGTGAATCAGGAGATTCTACCAGTACTCCTTCTTTGAGTAATGCTGCTATTATAGGCTTAATTCCTATTTCTGCATCCTTTCTCAAAGGGTATTGTTTTTTCTGTGGTCTAAAAGCTGACTTTGGGGTAATTGTAACTGGTCCTGCTGTTCGAATAAGTCCTACATCTGACTTGCCTGTTGACCAGAGAGTTGTCGGAATTTCACATAAGGTCTTTTCTTCTTCTTCTAATAAAAATGCTAATCAGCTGTCCTCGCTAGATTGAAAGTGTACAGCTGGATGTGTCTGTGTCAACCAATTCAGTTTTTGTTTTTGTATCCCTTGTTCTGACAGTTCTAAATCAGTCTGTTTCTCCCATCTTCTTACTTTTTCTCCTAAGTCTGCCCATTTAACACTTTTATTCTTTGTCAAGCTGACATGTGGCAACCGATTTGATCTATACAATGCAAGGAATTCTTGAGGTAATGAACAGCTAACTACACTGTTCCCCTCTGTATCCCAGTACAAAGTACGCAAATCCAATCTAGTTGCATGATTTCTAAACAGTTCTTGCTCATACTCTCTATCAGGTCCTGGTGTGGTACAGTAATATAGAGTACAGTGTAACAAATGCTGTTGATCAGTGTCAAGGGAGGAGGCTTTACTGATGGCTACGTTCATCAGCTCCTCAGTCACTGCCCCTGGACCAGTCGTGACTAGGTCCTGGCTGTACCAATAAAAGGTTTCACCCTCCGATCGCACTACAAAGGTATCCATTTGTCTCTGTGCCGCCATATCTTGTACAGTTGGAACTACTGCTATGCCAAATATCTGCATAAGGTCCCTGCCCAATAGGTTTACTGGACACTTTGCAGAAACAACTATTTTACTTCTCTGGGTCATATCTGAAACAGGGTCAGTTATTGCTGTATCATGGGAAAGTGGTTCCCTGTATAGCTGTCCATTTGCGGATTTTACTAGTATATAATCAGGTGATTCGGAATGTTCTGGTAACTTGGAGGGGTGTATCAAAGTCCGTGACGCTCCTGAGTCACACAGGAATTTGACTTCCCTTCCCTCCACCAGAAGTGTCACTTCTGGTTTTGTATCTGCTAGGTAGAGCTCCAGGCTCAACAATGCTAAATCTAAAATTTCATTTCCATTTTCGTCTAAGTCAATTTGTACTTCCTCTACTCCTTCTACTACATTGGCATTTGTCTTTTCTATTCCAGCTGTTACTGGTGATTCCTGACTTTCATATAATGTATCCTCACTATCATATAGTCAGTCCTCATCCCCTTTATCTTCTGTAATTACCTTCTTGTTTTGCCTACAATCCCTTGCTAGATGCCCTTTTTTCCCGCATTTGAAGCAATCACCTCTCTTTTTCCTCTCTTCAAAATCTTCTGATCGTTTGTCAGACTGTTTGTTTCCCTGGGCATTCTTCTTGCCCTTTTTACCTGACTGTAATACAAATAGTTCAGCTCCGTCTTCATAGGTTCATAGGTTCATACTAGGCTATCTGCCCTAGGGCATTTATAAGCCTAGCCAGAGTTGTGTGGCTTTCACCACCCCTTAGGTTGAAGAATACTATACCCATTAGTTTGCAGTGCCTCTGTCCAGCAGTGATACAGAGATGATCCCCGGGGTAAACCTACGATCTCCCATCCACTGGTCAAGATTCCTCTTGAACAGAGCCAGCGAGGTGCTCTGTCTCACATGGACTGGGATTTTGTTCCACAGCATAGGGAGTCTCTGGGTGATGAATCTGTCCCTCCAGCATGTCCTATTTATATCCGTGTTGAGGTTTAAGTCTCTTGCTCTTGTGGCTCTGGTGGATTTGGATTTTTTGAGGTGGAGCATGTCCATTAATTCCGGGTTGGACATGGCCTTGTATGTCAGGCACAGGTCACCTCTGAGCAGACGGTATGCGACTGAATAGAGCTGGAGTTTCTTCAGTCGGGCAGCATATGGCATATTTTGAGCCCCTTTATCCTTTTGGTGAGGAACTTTTGGGGTCTTTCCAATTGCTGCAGGTGTCGGGTAAGATACATTCCGAATGGGGCATTGTACTCAATCATTGGTCTGATAAGTGAAGAGTACAGGGGAACAATGACCTCCCTTGATCTGAATGTGAATCCCTTCATAATCAGGTGGGCAATGTAGAAGGTCCTCCTAACCACTTTGGCAATGTGAGTGTCAAAAGAAAGGTTACTGTCAACTTGGGTCCCCAGGTCCCTGATAACCTCTTCTGTGCTTAATGGATTGCCACCTATGTGGTAACTTGGGGTTACCTTGTTTTTACCAAAGGGTATGACTATACATTTTTTGGCGTTTCAGCAGTGAAGATTTGTGCCTTCTTTTTCTTTTTACTATTAAAATGTCTCTCAGTATGTCTAGCATATTCGAGTAAGGCTTGTAGCCTCCCTGTTCGATGATCTATCATATGCTTCATAATGAAGCTACTAATAGGTGCAATGCAACCTTTCAAAAATGCATTTTTTAATTGTTGTTCATATGGGGAATCATTTGTTTGGTTCTCAGGAATCGACATACCGCTGTGATTATTAAAACATTCTAATAATCTAGCATAGTATCCATCTATTGTCTCATTTTCCTGTTGTATGCATTGATTAATGCAAGTCCAGTCTGCTCTAGGTTTCCATTTCTCGGAGATTCTGTCTGTCAGACCTTTCACTCTGTTGTCTAACTCTGCATCACTATGTGGGAGTGGCCTAAGTTCTGCATTACGAGGATTCTAGGTGCCACAAATCATGTGCCAATCTGGACCTATAATTTGTCTTACTACTTTTTCTACTTCTTCCCCATTCAAGTGGTAACTTAACCTCATGCCTTGTAAATCTTCTACAAATTTCGTAAAATTAACTTTCGGATGGGGGATTCCCTCAGTAGCCTTCCGGATATCTTCCGGTGTCCATGGTCTATATACTAAGAGTGTTGGATCCTGCCCTTCCTGTCCTGCCTAAGGATTTGGAACTTCTATAAGTGGGCATATTTCTTCCTCACTCTCATCCTGTAGATTCCTCTCTATCTGGTATGATTCTGTGTCCCTATGTGTTTTACGTGTTTGAGACCTAGTCTCAATAGGATCTCTAACAAATGGTTGTGGTCTTAGTGAAACTTCAGGATAACACGGAGGCAGACCAGCCTGTCCACTTGCTTCATATCCTGAAAAGGGTAAGGGAGGGGGTAAGGGAGGAGGAGGAGGAGCTGTAGCTATTACCAAGTTATTATCCTCTTTGTCTAAAAATAATGTTTTTGAATTTTTAAGCTTCTGTTCCCTACGATTTGCTTCCTCAATCCACCTGTGTGTTTGAGGTATGCCTAGTTGGCGTTGCTTTTTTGCCTGACCTCCTGCATCAGATTTAAGCTGTTTAAGGAGTTTAACTAGTGTAAGTTTATCTAGTTTACCATCAAATTCATATTTGTTAACCCATTTCGTATAATACCTAACATTATCAGCACACTGTAATTGCATGTATTTTGCGTCTTCGGTTAGGGGCGGATCTCGCGAGGTTTTAGTGCACTGATTACCCATGTCAAAGAAAATGTTACGTAACCCTTTTTTTTTAACACGTGATGTCAAATTCTTAGTTCCTGTTTACAATTTATCTAGAATAACTGTCTACCTTATTCTGTTACCCTGATCTATGACAAAATATACAATACTTAATTTTGTCCCTGATCTGCAAAAACAAATCTTGACAACAATATACTGTAACCTAGTCCCTGATCTAAAACAGAAAAAAGGTAAATTCTTCCTACCTGAGCCTCCTGGTCTTGAAAATGGTCAAATTCCCTCTTCGGCCACAGATCAGAAAGTGGCCAGCCTCTTTACACACGACAATTCAGTCGGAGGTCTTTTCACTCAAGAAGAACCATTTTGGTAACTTCTCCTGCGCAGTATTCGACCACCGATACACTCTGATCTGCAGCTTACCAAGGGAATTCCGGCTCGAAGGACCAAACTGTTAAATAAAAAATCAGAATTCAATACACAGGAGGTTCAGATTCAAAAGTTTACTAGTGTACACCAGGAGGCAAAAAAACATACAAGTACAGAATTTTGTCTGACATGATGCAGGAAGTACAGAATATTTTATAGTGTTTACATTCAAGTTATGCCCACCTTACTGATGTGGTTAGTCACAAGGCATCTACATCACTTTTACTAACAGTATTCTATTCATCTAATAATGCTGATGCAGTACATTTAAAAAAACTTTTCCTTTAGATACAATACGGCCTTGCTATCCAGCTGGCCAGTCATAATGTCTTTCTGTAAAGTTACTTCTTAAAGGTCTCATATCAGTTCGAATACAATAACAAATTCAGACTTTAAATTCACCTCTTTTTTGTTTGTCTGTGTTTCTGTCTGAGTCTGTGCTTCTGTATGTGTGTGTACCATGTTATGTGTATATATTTGGGAGTGTGTGTGTGTGTGTGTGTGTGTGTGTGTGTGTGTGTGTGTGTGTGTGTGTGTGTGTGTGTGTGTGTGTGCGCGCCGTGTGCCCTTCTGATTTTCTGTATATGTGCGATACACTCTCTCTGCTCTACATCTGTCTGTGTATGTGTACATATGAAAGTGACTATGTGTGTGTGTGGGTATGTATGTGTGTGTGTTGAATTAAAATGTACACAGCTTATATTCTGGATCTAAAAATGCTTCCTTCAATAATAATTGCAAGTCTTATAGTAACTATGATTTTTGAAAAAAAAGTATATACTAATAATAAAACAAATACAAAATAATTTAACAGCTACCCCATTATCTATGTGCAATAATGCCCTCTAGGATAGACACTGTAGATAAATAATGGACCTTACAGGGGTGTGGAGACCCTCTGCTGCTCTCCTGGTAGTCTAGTATTTCTGTTTAATGCCCATCTTCTCAGGCATTATCGCTTGCTTGTTTGTAGATTGCTTTTATGCAGCTGTGCTATGTTTATGAATAGCCTGGGCAGAATATATAAAGTATTCATTTTCAGTGGCTTGTATGTGCATTGTCTGACTGGAGAAGTGTTAAAGCTGTTAAAATGGTTAGCAGTGTCAGTGTTGTAACAGGCAGCATACTCACTTTTGCCACAGGATGGTCAGAAGTTCTATTTCCACTACATGTGATTGGATTTCTGACATTGCAATCTGGCATTAGGGGAAGCTGCACTCCTGAATGTGCCTTTAAACAGGAGGAGACATTAAACTGAGATCCCATCTGCTTAATTTGTTCATAGCTCAGGTAGATGTAAAATGTCCCGTGGCACCTATCAAAAAGAGTAGGGATCCTTTATTTAACACACCATAACATTATTTTCATACTCACATATTTATAAACACATTTATATTTCTTACTATTTTATATTTTCCTATAGCAGTCGTATTGTCATTCTGCCATAACTGACCCCCACTCCTTCTTCCACACCCATAATCTGACTTTTCATAATATATCTGTCAAAATCCACTTCCCATTAAACAAAAGTTCATGCAGTCTTTAATTCTAAATAATCCATATTACATTAAATACATTCTTATCTAAATTTCTCACCTATAATATCCACATATAATCATAGTCATATCTATTTTGTTTGTATCATTAATATTCTCAAAACGTTTCTTCACATAACTTTTTCCAGAGTTTCACCACTGTTTTGCATTTCAGAAAAGCATGCTATGTTACCTCTTCACTCTCACAAAAAAAAAACGCAGTCTTATCAACTTTCTTTTTATATGCCATATTCCCCTTTACTGGTAACTTATTGCCAGTCTTCATAGGAAATCCTGACACTCTACTATCTTGACAGATCAGTTTCCCCACAATTCAATAGTTTTAATCACTTTTCCTGGCAAATGTTAAGATAGATTAACATAATAACATTGATGTCCTTCAAGGATGCATCTGCAGTCCTAACAAATGGGTTGTCCTGTCGTCAGGCAGCCCTTCGGTCGGCCGGATTCCAAAGTCTGGGTCTGGCCTCGGCTGATGTCGCACTTCACCCGACGTCATAGCTGCAGTTCTTCGGGTATAAAGGTATCAGCCGACGCCATTTTCCCCAGTCTTTCTTGCCGCGTGGCGCCCGAAGCAGAAGCTGTTCGCAAGTGCCGGTCGGTCAGAACCAGAGATTACTACTACCGAAGACTTCTAAAAAGCTAAGTACCCCGTTGGGGACTCTTTCTTGCCTCAGCCGATGTCAGAAAAAGTGAATAACTGTTTAACTTGTGGGAAACAAATACCTCATAAAGATTTCCACTCTTACTGCCTACCTTGTTTAGGCCCAGACCATGACGTAGCAGCTTGTCTAGCCTGTGCTTCTTTCAACCGACGGACGCTTAGACGTCGGTCGGACTTTGCTGAGGAGTTTTTCGGCTCCGCTTTTGCTTACAATATGCCGTCGGAAACTCCGACCGCAATTAACTAAAAGCGCAAGGAAAAGGACCGACACTCGCGGTCCGCGGTTTCGCCAAAACCGGGTTAAGTCAATCGCAGTGTCTCGGTTTCGGCTGAAACCGAGTCCACGGTTCTTCCTTCGGCCGAAAGCTTGCCTCCTACCGAGGCCTCATCCAGCATGGCTGAATCTGCTACTGAAATCTCACCTGCTCTTGCAGGTTCACAGGATTTATCTGATACTATACCTTTAGATATATCTACTCCTGCACGTGGAGCTGCTAGGCCCCCTGCGTCCATGTCGATTAAGGCTTTTGCCAGGGCTAAAGCAGCAAAATCTACCAAAACTGTGCCTGCTAAGACCCCCTCTCACAGGCCTAGCTCTAGTTCTCAAATGCTTAGTCTAGCAGAGGATCTCATTTCTTTGATCTGGGGATCCCAACCTCACCCTGACAGGGCCTCTCACCCACCTCCAGAGAAGAGGCCTAGAAAAGAGCCCCCTGAGCCAGTTTCTTCAGATTACTCCTCTGATGATTCAGATAATACAAACCCTCCAGAGGGCCCTTATTCTCCTTATGAGGACTCTGATGCAGAAGACTCCATTCCTTCTGCCTCTCTGCCTGAGGAATTTTCTTTTGGGGAAACCTTGCATGCTATGAGGGAACAATTTCAATGGCAGGGCCAGGATTTTTCAGACTCTAGGAAAAGGCTTAGGACCTTTTTGCATTTGCCACAGCATAGGACTTTAGCCATTCCTCCAGTACTTACTGTTGTGGATGATGCATTTAATGATGCTTGTACTGCCCCTGATTCTTTTCCTCCGGGCCCCTGCTAAGCCCGACAGGTACTACAGGGTTCCGGACACACATTATCATTTGTATAAGGCTCCTTTTGCAGATCCTGAAACTATCTCCCAGGGACCCAAGGCTGTAGCAGCTACCTCTGCCAAAAACCCCCTCCCCTCTGAAAGGGAATCTAGGGCCTTAGAGAGATGGGGTAAAAAAGTTTACACTTCTGCTACTCTTGCGGCTAGGGCCTTAAACTGTCAATTCCACATGATTCAGTATCAGGAATTTATGTTAGATCAGTTAACTAAAAAACTGTCCTCATCTGAACCATTAGACAAAAAATCTGTTCAGGAAATGGTACATAACATTCAGCAGGTCAGTAATCATTCCATAAAATGCGGCTATGATGCACTGGAGGCTTCCTTTAGATCAGCTATGACTGGTACAGTGATCAGAAGACATGCATGGTTAAAAGAGCAGTCCTTACCAGACCATGTTAAATCAAAGCTCCTAGATGCTCCCATGGATAAGCTCAATTTGTTTGGCTCCCCTGCACAGCAGGTGCTGAAGAAGGTGGAAGAGAAAGCAAAATCTGTCCAGACAGTCAAGGATTTCTTACAGGTCCAGCCTCCAAGGTTTAGTAGGAACTGGCCTTCCAAGAATTGGTCCTTTCCAGACACCTCCAGAGCTCAGAGAGGCAGGAATAGGCGCCCAAGAGGCAGGGGTCAATCCAGAGGTGCCTACAGGGGCGTCAGTGGCAGCCTAACAACCAGCGAAGTACTGCCACAGATCCAGCCACCACCACTTCCACAGGACAATCACAGTGACTTGGCTCTGAGACTGCCTACCAGGGAACAACTAGAAGCACCCTTAGGCGGAAAGCTAGCCTTATTTTCAGTAAACTGGCATCACATCACAGGAGACAAATGGATTTTACAGACAATAGACCAAGGTTACAGGTTTCACTTCCATACTCTACCAAGGAAGAGAGGAATGCCAAACCTACCTCCAAATCAGAAGACAAAAGCTCTAGAACAAATACACCACTTACTAAGGATGAGAGCTATAGAAAGGGTACCGTCTATGGAACAAGGGCAAGGATTTTACTCCAGACTTTTCCTGGTGCCAAGAAAAGAAAACCAATGGAGACCTATTCTCGACCTGTCCGCTCTAAACACATACCTCATTGTTCCAAAATTCAAAATGCTGACCCTACAGCAGCTTCTTCCCATGCTGGGCAAGGAGTCTTGGCTGGTAACTCTAGATCTCAAGGAGGCATACCTGCACGTCCCCATACGACCAAATTGCAGAAGATACCTCAGATTTCTTGCAGGATCAGAGCATTATCAATTCTCAGCATTGCCCTTTGGCTTATCTACTGCACCCAGAGTATTCACGAAATGCCTGGCATCAGTAATTGCTCATTGCAGGCTTCAGGGAATTCAAATTTACCCTTACCTGGACGACTGCCTGTTACAAGCGGACAACAAAACAAATTAGCAAAAGATTTGAAAAAGGTCATTCATCTACTGCAAGCCCTGGGATACACAGTCAATATAAAAAAGTCAAGGCTGATACCATCCCAAAGGATAACTTTCTTGGGTGCAGAGCTGGACACATCAAATCAAATGGCATCCCTCACAGCAGAAAAACAGAAGCACCTTCCTCTCTATTTCATGGCATTAACAAAGCAGAACCAGCTAACAGCAAGAAAAGTCCTGCAAGCCCTGGGTTACATGGCATCCTGCATAATATTGATTCCACATGCCAGACTACATATGAGAAAGTTAAAATGGTACCTAAGGAATTTATGGTCTCAGCACAAGCACAGCCTAGAAACCCAAATTCCAATAATTCCATGCCTGAAGCAAGAATTCCAAAGGTGGGCTCAGGCCTGTCAATCGAACAAAGGGCTGCCCTTCCACAGCACTCAACCAAGTCAGACTATCACAACGGATGCCTCAGACCTCGGTTGGGGGGCACACATGCTGGACAAGTGCATACAAGGCTTATGGACTCAAGACCAGCTGAACCTACACATAAATCAAAAGGAGATGCTGGCAGTAAAACTGGCAATTCAGACATTCAGACCATTTCTTGACAGGGTCAATTGCTGATAAGGACGGACAACACCACAGTTATGTGGTACATCAACAAACAGGGAGGCACACATTCATACCCTCTATGCCGGATGGCAATGGACCTCTGGAATGTGGCCCTGAGCTTCAACATTCAGTTACAAGCAATATTTGTACCAGGAAAAGAAAATATACTAGCAGACATCCTAAGCAGAACTACCACGGATGCCCACGAATGGATGCTGCATCCAGACATCTTCAAATCCATTACAGGGAAATGGGGACTACCAGAAATAGACTTATTCGCATCCCCACACAACCACCAATTGAAAAAATTCTGCACGAGGGCATACCACCCACTTGCTTGGAAGGTGGACTCCCTATCTTTCATTTGGAAAAACCTGACAGCATATGCATTCCCACCTCTTCCTTTGATGCACAAGGTGCTATTGAAGATCAAAGAAGATCGTCCAAGGATCATCCTGATAGCTCCAGACTGGCCGAGGCAGCATTGGTACCCATTACTGAGGAGCATGTCTCGGGAACAAATATGGCCTCTGCCCCTAGTTCCCTTACTGTTAACACAGAACAACTTCAAAACCCTGCATCCAAACCTAAAAACACTGCAGCTGGCTGCCTGGAACATTGCATAAGACAAAATAACCCAGATTTATCTCAAAGGGTTAAAGACATTATCTTGGAGGCTCGCAGACCCTCAACAAGGAAAACTTATTCAGGAAAATGGAAACAATATCTCATTTGGAGTGCAGCAAAAGGAGAAAATGTGTCACTGGTAAACATAGCTAACATCCTGGAATACTTGGCAGAGCTTTTCCACAATGGCCTGTCCTACTCTTTCATTAAGATTCATGCACCAGCTATTTCAGCAGAATACAACATGGACCCTCCAGTCTTCTCACATCCTCTACTCAGGCAGTTTCTGAGAGGAATTAAAAATGTAAAACTACCAAGGAAGCCACCATTGCCCGCATGGGATTTGAACTTTGTGCTAGAAAAGTTGACACTCCCTCCTTTCGAGCCAGCAACAACAGCAGAATTACAGTACTTATCATGGAAAACTGCTTTCCTGCTTGCAATCACTTCAGCAAGAAGGGTTTCTGAACTACAGGCATTAATGGCAGTACAGCCCTTCCTTATCTTCCATCAAGATAGAGTGTCCATGAGAACTAATCCTACTTTTATGTCAAAGGTGGTCTCCAGGGTATCTTTAAACCAAGCTATCCACCTGCCTACATTCTTCCCCAACCCACAGAACAGGGGAGAAAGACTATTACATACCTTGGATGTACATAGGCAATTGCGCTACTACCTGGACAGGACCAAGAGCAATAGAAAAACTGACCAGCTACTGGTAGCATATGCAACAGGAATGGAAGGAAAAGCAATTTCAAAACAGACAATCTCTAAGTGGATAGGAAATTGCATTAGATTTTGTTACTCTTACCATGGAAAGACAACTCCAGAAAACATCAGACCTCACTCCACAAGGGCTACAGCCACTACTACAGCTTTTTTACGAGGAGTGGCTACCAAAGACATTTTAGAGGCTGCTACTTGGAGCTCCGTGCATACATTTGCCAAGCATTATAATCTACCCTTATACTCCAGATCCTGAGCAGGTTTTGCCACTGCTGTTTTGCAAGGGATCGTAACTACACCATAATCTTATTATTCCTCCTCCCCCAGTTTGGCTATGGTATTCTACCCATTTGTTAGGACTGCAGATGCATCCTTGAAGGACATAGTACAGTTTTGTACCTACCATAAATGTAGATGTCCGAGAGGTATGCATCTGCAGTCAGGATTACCCTCTCTCCTTCCCCTCTGTGGTACTCCTAGGGTATTTGCCCATCTTCTAGCTAGCTGGGGGAATCTGTTATGGTGTATTTGTTTGTATATATGTATATACATGTTTATTTTTATTTGCTCTCTCTTATTTGGAAACTTTTACATTTATCCAAATTTAGCCTTCCTAGAGGGCACCTGGCATCTGGGGCAAGAAACACTGAGGAAAATGGCGTCGGCTGATACCTTTATACCCGAAGAACTGCAGCTATGACGTCGGGTGAAGTGCGACATCAGCCGAGGCCAGACCCAGACTTTGGAATCTGGCCAACCGAAGGGCTGCCTGACGACAGGACAACCCATTTGTTAGGACTGCAGATGCATACCTCTCGGACATCTACATTTATGGTAGGTACAAAACTGTACTTTTCATCACATTATTACACCCAATCCTTCTATCTTTCTCTATATCATCAGTTTTTATTTTCCATGCTAGTATTTTTCTTAATAATTTTCAATTTACTCACTCATATTTGTTTTCTCTTTTTCTTATTCTCATTATTTCTTCAACTTTTTTGAACTTGCATTTAACATCTTCACTATTAAATTCTCATTTTCTTCCTTTACCCACTTTAATACTCTATATACATTTAAACAAGCAGAATATTTAACTGGATTTAGTAACCCTAATCTCCCTTCATCTTCACTTTTATACAACACACCTCTTTTCGCTGGGGATTAATCCTGAATCCCATATGAAAAAAAAAAAACACCAAGTGCACAATTTCCTTTTCATTTATCATTGGGATCATATAAACATGAGGTATGGATGCTGTTTTCCCATAAATTTTAATACCCCTCTATATTACTCTTCATAACAAAACCTTCCTTCAACCATTCATTCAGTATATTTACAAAATATCCCCTTTGCCAATCCATCTGGACCTGCACCAACATTTACTTTATTAAGTACTTCATCCAGCTAATAGTATTTTTGTTAAATTCCTCCTTAAATTGTTCTGGAATTTTTTTTTTACTCTGTTTTCTCTCTTATTTTCCATCCTTATACTGTTACACACATTTTCCACATGCTGTACTACAGTACTTATAATTTGGTGTTGTGTTATTTTTACCTCTCATTTTACATTTTTCATTTCTCTCATTATGCTAATGTCTTCCTCTATATTTTACCCAAATATACAGACAAGTCCTCCCTTCTCCTTTGTAAATAATATCTCTGCATAAACATTAGTGACTTTCATTTTTCTCTTGATTTCAATATATTTCTTTTTCTGTATCATAATACTTTCTTGAATTATTGTCAAAATTCTCTGTTATATTTCAATACATTTTCCCATACTTCACTTTATATTCTTTTCTTACATCATCCTGCCACAAAAATAAAAACACTTTTTATACTTCTTTTTAAATTCAGTTCACAACTCGTACCAGTTTTCAGACACCCTTCATGGTTATATGATCGTTCCATTACTTCAGTACTTCCCATTCTCCAGTTTCACCCCATAAGTTCTCATTTATTCTTTTTATTCACTTCCTTGTTTAATACACCCCATGTCTTCCATCACCTTCATCCATACTGCTAAATTATCTGACATACTTTTACAACTGTATCACCATCTGCTATCCCCAAGCTTTCCAATTATAAAATAATCAATTTTTAGATCCAAGTGTTCCCCCTCCTATACATCCAGTGAGTTTTATTCCACACATCTAACTTGCCACATTTTATCACTTACTGTATTTTTTACATCCTGCTGTTTCTTCTTATGCCTCTCCCTTAAATCCAAATTAAAGTCTCCTACATTTATTATTTTCAGGTTAACCACCACATAGTCAAATATTTGGTGAAACAGATTTTCTTTCCTTGCTAGTTGTATGTGCATGCAATGCTATAATTCTATAAACATGTTATCTCCACCTCACATCCACCACAGTTAACCTTTCCATCCTTCTAAATTTTACATCTGGTATTGTGACTGTTCCTTTATACAACACAGTCACTCCAGAACAACTTTCACTTCTTAAGTTCCATATTATACCCCCCTGAGACACACACACACACACACACACACACACACACACGCACACGCGCGCATACACACACGCGCGTGCTCGCGCACGCATGCACGCACACACACATGCACGCGCACACACACACACACACACACACACACACAATATTTCTATTTGCAGTTTTTTGTTTGTGTTTTTATTGGTCAGAAGTCTTACGTACATCCTCTAATGTAATAATACCCACATCACATTTAGCAGACCACTGTAGTATCCATCTCTTTCTTACAGCGTTAGTAATACTGTTCTCATTTACTGGAAGTTCTCCAAAATGTTTGCTTTTCATTCTTTATAAGTTTAGGAAAAATATTTTTTAAATGCTTGTTTTCTTATTTCTGTTCTTTCCCCTACTGAATAATTTGTCCTGTATTTATGTACAAATAATTCTTGACCCTCAGAATCAGATTTTTCACTGGCTAGAACTTGAAATGTATTATTAGTGTCAATCCCTTCTCCTGACATTTCTTCCTGCATGTAAATTCTCTCCGTCCATTTCCCCTCCATATTTTTCTTCTTCTACAGTTTCGTCTTCACCGAGTTCACCCTCTCCCAAACCTCTTATTGTCCTTTTTCAGATATATTTTCTTTTCTTTCCCCTTCTTTTTCATCATTCACTGTTTGCTCTCAACAGTCCATCCAACAGTGTCCCCTTTTTAACGCAACCATACACTTCCTTCATGTATGTCCTCTCTCCCCATTGTGGTTACATTTTATCTAATTACAATAATTAATTAATTAATTAATTAATTAAATGAGAAAAGTCCCTACAAAAAAAAATATTTTAATGCTCCTCTATGACCATCCACAAAAATAACACTTGGCAAGTGATTTACCACATTTTATTCTCACATTTCAAAACAACTTCCATCCTCCCTCCTCTAACATTCACAATGTTATCAACAGTTTCATAAAACCTTGCATGCATTTTTAACATATTCTTCTACTTCCAATGCATCAGTTCTAAACTGCAAAGTGACATATTTTTAACAATTAAGTTACTTCCAAAAAACAAATAATTGGTCCATGAATAAACATCCCCTTTATTACACATTTCCAGAAATGTTGTCATCAGTCCCTCAGATTCAAATATTAATTCACAAAAAAACTCTGTCCCCATATATATAAAAGACTGAATGTCTTGAACTTAAAATCAGAAAACAGTTACCAAATCATCCCATACATATCTGTCTATTACACTCTAATTTTTTGTTATTCTTACGTTGGCATTTCTTCTTTTTAAAAATAATTGTACTCACTGTTTGTAGCTGCTCTTCTTTTTTACCTGCTCTCACTGCTGTATACGTTTTAAATGCTGCATCCTCTCCTGCCACAAAATAGGACTGCTCCTTAGTTTCTTGTTATTTTCCTTTTTTACTTTCTGTCACTGCTGCATACATTTTAACTGATGTGCTCTCTGCTGGCAAATGACCTGGTTCCTTCTCCACATTACTATCCTCAACAATTCAGACAATGTTACCTGCTATCTCGCCCTGTGAAACAGCAGAAGTGTCACCTGGATCATCCTGCTTGATTATTTTTAACAGAACATCATGCACTAGGCCTCCTGATGCCAGTTCTGTTATCTGCATGACTCCAATGCTCTGACTGACTTCATTTTCCAGCTAAATGCTGCTCATTTGCATCATCCACCACACAAGACTCTTTATCTGCATTCTGGTTCTCTGTATCAATCAACTTTTCCTCCATATTCACACTTTCCACCTCCATACTTTCTGTAGTTTTTCTTTCCTCCTCCATGCTGCTGATGCTGCTTCTCTTAGACATTGGCACTATAGCAACCCTCTAGCACCATCTAGCAGCAAAGAGAAAATAGATGGGGATGGTGCCCTGGTTAAATTTCCCTAGCAGTATAAATACCACAAGTCTCCTCTGAAAAAAGGTCAGTAGTCTAGTGAGACTCATCCAGTTAACAGAGAGAAATAAATACATGTCTCTGTTAAGTAAATGAGTTTAGCTATGCACTAGAAAATGAAATGTAAAGTAATTGTACCCAGCTGCAGTAACAATTATGTATTCTGCATTAGGAACAGAATCATTGCTGCTTCAGCCTTGTAGAGATTCTGAATTCTTCATGTCTGTCAGTGCACCACTCAGCGCAGAAAATACCTTGCTGCGGTTCTATGCTGTACTAGCATCCAGGCAAACAAAAGTTATTCCTTATGTTTTCTGTTCACACTGAAAGATGGAACGTAATGAGAAGAAGCTGAACATTTCTTACTGAAGTTACAAGTTTCACCTGAAATTGTGGTGGTGTGATGATGGGGCCTTTAAGTCTGTGACTGCATACTGTGAAACTTTGAATAATAATGGATTACCAGTGTAGCAGATCTGTGAAAAGAAAGTAAAAGACTAGAAAAAAATGGTATTGCAAAGACTGTCAGTAAACTGAAATATCTGAAAAGATTTACCACAACAAGAATCTAAGCTGAGACATTTTCAGCAGTAACACGGATTAAGTAAGGTAGTATCAGTTAAACCTTGTTAATGTTGTAGAAATTAATGGTGGTGTTATGTGTTTGCATGTGTGTGTGTGTGTGTGTGTCTGTCTGTGTGTGTGTGTTTGTGTGTGTGCATGTGTATGTGTGTGTGTGTGTGTGTGTGTGTGTGTGTGTGTGTGTGTGTGTGTGTGTGTGTGCATGTGTATGTGTGTGTGTGTGTGTGTGTGTGTGTGTGCATGTGTATGTGTGTGTGCGTGTGTGTGTGTGTGTATATGTTTGTGCGTGTGTGTTTGTGTGTATATGTGTGTGTGTGTACGTGTATGTGTGCGTGTGTGCATGTGTATGTGTGTATGCATGTGTATGTGTGTGTGTGTGTGTATATGTGTGTGCGTGTGTGTGTGTGTGTGTGTGTGTGTGTGTGTGTGTGTGTGTGTGTGTGTGTGAGAGATGGGTGAGGAATATAAAAATACATGCATATGAGAAGTGGTAGATCAAAGGTACATAGATGCGGGAACAAAGTTGAATGGTCTTGGAATCAGGCTGTTGTGGCTGGGTGAATGTTATATAATTTCATAATACTAAGCTTCACTGTTGTGTAATAATATTTTGTATGTAAAGAAGGTAGTGAAGGTTACAGATGCATATATAATAAAAGAGGGAGGAAAGGAGGCAGCTGCAACTGTGGATATTTAGACGAGGGAAAGGAGGTCCACACAGCCTACCTAGACCTCGCAAAGGCTTTCGACACCAGTGCCCATTCTGGTATTATAGACAAGCTCACCAGTATGAACATAAACCCCTACGTCACGAGATGGGTTGTCAATTGGCTCACGGATAGAACCCACACGGTGAGAGTTGCAGGCTCTAGGTCTGACTCTAAACCAGTTACAAGTGGCATCCCCCAAGGCTCAGTCCTGGGACCCCTCCTGTTCGGTATATACTTCTCAGAGGTACAGGCAAGCACAGAAGGACTATGGCTGACCAAGTTTGCAGACAGCTGCAAACTGGGGGCCATAATTGACTCTCCAGCTGATACAGTCATCCTCCAGAAGGGTCTCACTTAGACGGATACCTGGTGTCAAAATCATGGCCTCAAGCTAAATGCCAAAAAGTGCATAGTCATCCCCTTTGGAAAAAAACAAAGTATCCGCAAACTACCACATATGTGGTAGTCCCCTAAATACAGAAAATGTAATAAGGGATTTGGGGACCCAAGTAGATGTAATCTCTCCTTTGATAATCATATTGCCAAGGTGGTTAGAAAATCCTTCTATGAGGCTCACCTAATCACAAAAGGGTTCGTATCTAGAACAAAAGAGGTTATTGTGCCCCTCTACTCATCACTCATCAGACCCATCATAGAGTGCAACATCCCATTTGGGATGTCCCTTACAAGACACCTGTAACAGTTGGTAAGACCACAGAAGTACCTCACCAAGAGGATTACTGGCCTCAAACATATGCCCTATGCAGCCCGACTGAAGAAACTCCAGCTGTACTTGGTTGCATACCGCTTACTCAGAGGTGATCTCTGCCTGACATACAAGGCCATGTCCAACCCAGAATTGATGGACATGCTCCACTTAAAAAAAAAAAAAAAACAAATCCCCAAGAGCCACATGCTCTAGGGATCTAAACCTCACCACAACGATAAATAGGACGTGCTGGAGGGATAGATTCCTGTCCCAGAGACTCCCCATGCTTTGGAACAGGATTCCAATCTGCATTAGGTAGAGCCCCTTACTGACACTCTTCAAGAGAAACCTTGATGAGTAGATGGGAAACAGAAAATTTACCCTGAGGATTACTGCAGTGGCTCTGCTGGACAGAGGCACAGGGAACTAATGGCTCTGCTGGACCGAGGCACAGGGAACTAATCTAAGCGGGCGGCAAAAGCCAACACATTCTGGCAAGACTTATAGATACCCTCGAGCAGATAGCCTAGTACTTACCTATGAACCTATATAGATATATCTCCAAAAATGTACAGATCCTAGAAGTATTGTGGGTATTCTACTCCTTGCTTTGCACCATGTCAGACGTTTGATACTCAGGAACATAATCAAGAGAATGGAATGTGAGTTGCAAGTGGTAGTAATGATGAAAGGATTGTTACCTTGACTGAGTGTAGCCAGATACTATAAACCTCTGCACATGGGTGGATAAAATTGTTCCTGCAGGCCACAAGTGTAAGCCTGATAAAGATGAGTTAAGGCAGTATAGGTCTTATAGCCCTCTAAAATTCCTTGGAAGCAGTTACTAGACAACCATTCGAAGTGAGATGCAATAATCTGTGAATGCTAAAAATAGGTGTTCAAAAATGCACAGCATATAGCATGGCCAGTTGTGCTTTTGCTATCTCATAAAAAAGATTTCCACCCTGATGAAATAGTGAGTGGCTCATCAAATGTGTTCTAATTTGGTTATCATACCTTACAAAGTATGACACACATAATCATAGTGGAAGCCTGCTTTGGTGAGAAGTCACCAAAGGTGGCAGAATTTTCTCTTCATTAAACTGCTTAAGGCAAAAAGAACGTTGAACACTTATCCACACTGAGCGATATCATAAGGCAGGCTCTCAGGAAGTGTGCAATGTGTTATACTCACCCACACACAGTAACAACATAAGTTACTACTGGTCCTGAAACAAGGCAAAGTGATAAGGATGGAAGGTGTGAAGAAAATGAAAGCAAAGAAACTTACTGTGGAAAAGTTAATGTGTCAGGAGAACAAATGAGTGGTGCCACTGGCCAGCAACCAGCAGTAAACACAGGATTATAGACTGGACTTGTTCACAGTTATAAGTAATGTGTAAGAACAGAGAGGCACATTAGCTGCAACAATGTCTGATACTGGACACAAGTTCTCTGGTAAACGAGTGAGTAAAGGAAAACAATTAATCAGCTAGTGTAAATGCATTGATTCAGAAGTGCCTAAATATTCTGTTTTGTAGCTCATTTAGGATATGTAGTTCTCCTGTTTTCAGTATTTTAAAAACAACCTGACAAGAAACCAGGACGAAACAAATGAGTGACAGAAAGACAGATAATGACAACAGATAAGGCCCACATTGCATGCCCTTTACTTTTTTGATATTCCACGTCCCACTTTTCCAACACTGTATTTCCTCAGTCACTGTAACAGTAGTCTTATGATTATCCTGTGTATTCCTGATGTCATTCATTGTTTTCTGAATGTGCTATGCCTTTAAGATGCTTGTTCTTGTTATCTACTATCCTCTCTGTGAAATAATTCTCTAATAATGTTATCACATCACCCTTGAACAACCTGATTTGAGTGATCAAACAGTGCCTAATTTTCCTTGCATATCTCTTCCATGGAATACAGCAACTAGATGGATTCTATACATTCTGTTGGGGTTCTTCAGGGTTTATGGCAAGTCCCCTCTTTGACTGATTCTGCAAGGCTGTAGATTAGCCTGCATTAGTTTCTTTTTATGCAGCTTCTCATATCATAGCCCAAATCACTTTTATTGTTCTCCAGTAAAGTTCATGTATCCTGTGTTGTCATGCTGATGATGTTTCCAGCACTGCATGCAGTATTCTAGATGAGATACAAGCTGTATGTATACATGGAAAGTAATGCCTCAATTTCTACTTTAGATGCTTTTCCAATATATTCCAGTATTCCACCCCTCACCATTCTTGCTTTCCCAAAGGGATTCCATGTGATATGGTACCTTCTCATGATCTTTTCTTGTTTTGTGACTGCAGTAACACATTTGTGAACTGTATCCCTGGGGTTTCTGTTTCCCAAATGCATCATTAACTTTTTTATTTTTATTTAATTTAACTGGTTCTATTTTAGGCCATTGCTCCAATTTTGAAAAGCTTTTTTTTATTTTTCTCATCTTTGTTTCTCAGCAACCCTATTGCATATCCATGCATTATCAACAAAAGTTTCCTTATATTTGCTTAAATACGTTGAAACAGATTCATCCCATTAATGAATTAACAATTAAAAAAAAATAATCTAGACTTCAAGAGGAAAACACCAGTAGCAAAAGTGATATAAGTAGCCTAAGAGCCAAGAAACATCTATTTGCACAGTTATTTTATACTGGTCATTCCTGGATTATTTAAAGGAAAAAAGCCCATGGTATAAGAGCCAGCTAAGATGAACAGTTAAATGATACAGTCTCAGTGGTTAAAGGGCTCCTATCCTTCTAACAAAAATGGTAGCCACTGGTGTATAGAGAGAACTACCACAACTATAAGCTGCTTCCACACTGCCTGGATCCCAGTGTGCCTGCAGCAAACTTCCTGGCATATTTTGCATGCTGTCTATTAAACTCTTTCCATAACACCGTACTGGCCCATAATACATCAGAATACATGCTAACCAGTTGCATCATTTCTTTGAATTACTGAGGAATACCATGTTTGCATGTGGCTTATCAGAAAAATTCAGTGTTGTACCTAATAGTCCTTTGTGAAGTGAAACATTGGAAGGAATGTGCCTACCTAAAATGAGCATCACATTTGACATATTGAGAGATAAATGGAGGTGGTTTGGGCAACAATCATTTCATTTCACTTAACAGAAGGTAAAAATTGTCTGTTTCTGGATAGCAAACATCTTGCGTGCAACTGGCAATGAGCAGTTTATATCACATTAATAACGCATAGATAATGTATTATCTGCACCAAGCATGTAGTCTGCAGATTTTAATGTGGGATTTAGCAACTGTCAACAATAACCCATACATAAAAGATAGGGAGAGGGGCAGAGTCAATGGACTGTGTGATTTCAGCTTAATTTATAACTGATGCTGAGAAATACATTTGAATAAATTACTCATTGTACATTTTCTGGCTTCACATTGCTAAATGAGAATCTATTGTTTAAAATTCATTTTCTAGAAGTCCTGCAATTCTAGGAACATAGACTCTAAATTTTCAGTGCATAAGTGAGACTGTGCTTAGTGCCCTCTTTCTTTTGACACCTAATTGCATTTATCAGCTACTGATAAAACGCTAAGGTGCATTGCTCTGATGTAGTTTATCCACAAGCTGTCTAAATCAAGTATCACCCAGGCAGGAATGTTATACAGGGTGTAACAAAGGCACCAGCCAGAATGACAGCATAGTCTAACTGTTCCCTACCCATAGATATAATAATTAGTTATAAGACAAGTTGGTCCCTTAAAAAGTGAATTATAATGTCAGATGAAGCTAGGAGAGCTTTGGCAGGGAGCCAATAAATACCAAAAAAAAAAAAAAAAAGTGAGCGAGTCAGAGAGAGAGAAGTTTAAGCAGAAACTGGAAATGTCTGGATGGTGCAGGATAATGGGACTCAAATGAAAAAACAGAGAAATTAAAAGAAGAGATAGCTGGCTTTGCTGTTGCAAACACAAGAATCAATGACACAGAAATATGACTCAGGAGAACTGGAGATATAGATATCAAGATTCAGATGAAAAATTGACCACTTTGAAAACACATCAAGAATGGACAACATCAGGGTAGTGGGAATCCAAGAATCAACAGAGAGAAGGTGCCACAGTATTTAATAGGATTCTGGACCTGCTGTAATAATTTGACTCTGTGGGTAGACATGGATGTAGAATATATAGAGAGTGGATAGACTCCATATCCTTAGAATGACAGAAAGAGGCATGCTTTCTAAGTTGTACACCTTCCTTACAGAAGAATGAATAATTGTGGCCCAGAAAAATATTAGAAATAAAATATTATAAGATTAGTACTAAATTATGAAAGTGAACTGCTTTGGAAGCAGATATGCTGAGGCAGAGGGAAATCAATCTGCTTTTGTATTTATGATGCTCTCTTTTGGGGGAAGGCGATGACATACATTTATGAGTACACCCAAATTGACAGTTTATCTGTATATATTTGAGGTTAACAGGTCTGGCAAAAGCAGATAAAATGAAACAGAACATGACATGGAAAAGGTTACAAAACAGACTAACTGAACCATGCCCGTCAGATGTTCAAAATGTAACCCTCAGGCAAAAATGTGCAGTGCTCAGTGATCCAGGAAAAAGAGAAGCCACCTAAGAGGATAGCAGCTTATAAGAAAACAGTGGGCCTTTCAAGTTATCAGGTGTCAAGATAGTTGGTTCACCCAATGAATAATAAACAGCTGCTGAAGAATGTGAGATGTGCATGTAGAGGAGGCAGAGACATACGTGACACATGTGACTCAAGGAAGAAGACCTGGGAGAGTGTGAGAGGTGCATGTAGAGGAGGCAGAGGCATGATATGTGACACATGTGATTCAAGGAAGAAGACCTGGGAGAGTGTGAGAGGTGCATGTAGAGGAGGCAGAGGCATATGTGACACACGTGACTCAAGGAGGAAAACCTGGGAGAATGTGAGAGGTGCATGTGGAGGAGGCAGAGGCATATGTGACACGTGATTCAAGGAAGAAGACCTGGGAGAGTGTGAGAGGTGCATGTAGAGGAGGCAGAAGCATATGTGACACGTGATTCAAGGAAGAAGACCTGGGAGAGTGTGAGAGGTGCATGTAGAGGAGGCAGAGGCATATGTTACACAAGTGACTCAAGGAAGATCGGGGAGAATGTGAGAGGTGCATGTAGAGGAGGCAGAGGCATATGTGACTCAAGGAAGAAGACCTGCAAAATATGGAAATGACTGGAAAGAAGAAACAGGACCCGTATACCAGCACTGGATGTTGCATGCATTTTCGAGGCCAAATGTTCTATTTCAAAGCTGATTGCGCAGTAGGAGCAGACTGAAAGAATCTAAAAGCAGAAGACTGAAGCAGGTTTTGGAAAGGAAACTGTGCTGCTGGAGGAGGACAGTGTTGCAGTTTAGAACCACAAAGAGTCAAGTGGTCAGCACTGAAGTCCAAAGAGTAAATGACAAGGATTTTGTTGTTAATAAAGGAAGTAGAGCATGGTAGTGAGAGATCAGAAATCACTGATTCAGTATTCAGTTATTGCTGTTCATTTTATGTAGGGACTATATTGCTTGTGCACACTATACCAGAAAGATACTAAGTACATGGAGTCAAGGCTATCACTGTGTCACAAGAATGAAGGAAAGTATTCAAGGTACATGCAGTCTGAGAGGCCTATTACCAAATGTAACTTCATCGAACCAAGGAAATTGACAGATAATAACATCATAGTCCATTTTTTGAAAATTATAGTAATGTCCTCTGCTTCCATATAATTTTTCCATAGCTCCCATTCCTGCATCCCCTTAACTCATTCACTCCTCTAATGAGTGCAGACCACAAGCCCAGAACATCTACATTTTCCAGTGGTTGACATTTTACAGAGGCAATAGTCATTAAAATATTAAATACATTTCAGATTAAACAGCTGCTATAACAACATGTTTCATGTCTTATGTTCTCATTGTAACATGTGAATCACGTTGCGGACTTCCCTATACTATGATTTTTGCATAGAGGTGTGATTCATAAAGTGCGGTACATGCGTTGCAGCTTTTTGTTTTCTTATAAAGCCAAGATTTTACCTTGACCTTGAGTAGTATCCACTAGCAGATCAGGTATCAGTAAATATACTATTAGCATTTCCATTTTGTTTTGTGTTCTGCGATCTGTTTACAACACAGAACTAACCTTCTGGCAGTATACTGCTAAGCTATTCAGATGCTGTAATCCATCCCAGTTTCTGACATATTTAATGCTTATTAATTGTTAATATTGTGCCTCCTTGAATTCTAATCATGAGCAACAGTAACAAGTTCTCTTGTTTAAGAAAAGCTCATTGTCTGCTTCTAGGGAATTCTGAGCTGAAGCCTCTTAATGAAGGCTACTCAGCTTTACTTATGGAACCTTAGGCCCCTGTACTGCTCTGCACACCCATGTAATTGAGACCTCTGTAGCCAGTCTGTGCTGGGGCTTCAGATCTGGCACTTGCTTGACATTAATGCTGGGGATTATTATTTAGGACACACACAGGAGCACTACTGATTACTCGCACTGAACAGCTCTTCACTCAGCAGTGTTTTGCCTTTGTTTTGTTGAACTCTGTTAAGAACACCAGGTACTAGACAGATAAATGTAATCCTTTGTTTTATTTTTATTCTGTATGCTTAGCAACTTTCAGAATGAGCCAAGTCCCTTTTTTAAAGAGGAAGTACTGTCTCCCAACGTATTACAAGCTCGCTGACCACTTTGATCCTGAGCAGAGATTACGTGCTGTGTGGATCTGTCAAACAAATCCTCTTTACTTGCATGTAATCTGTAGCATTTGTAACACTGTGAAGTTTTATTAGCAACAAACATTGTAATAAGCGTATAATCTAACACCATATAAGAACATTTCTGTCCACACATATTTATTTTATTAATCGTGTTTTATGTCTGATGTAAAACAGTCTGCTATGACAAAAAAATCTCTTAGAAATGTTTATACTTTGTGTGTGTGTGTGTGTGTGTGTGTGTGTGTGTGTGTGTGTGTGTGTGTGTGTGTGTGTGTGTGTGTGTGTGAAAACAGAACCTCTTAAATGCACAAACTTGTCTGATTGTCATCAGCTTGTTATAACTTTATAAAATTAGAAATGTAGACAGGCCACTTAGCTTTTTTATGCTGGCATTATGATAAGAAATGTATTACTCATTACTTTAAATATTTTAGTTTCTATAGTTCCCAGTTTAATTTATGCAGCTCCCAGCTTTGTGAATTAAGCAGTCTCTTAGCATCTGAAATTTAATACTGAAATGCTTTGTCAGTTTTATTGTTAACTTTATTACTCACTGGGGTATATTGTTTTACTACATGTGTCTTGACAGGAAGGCTGCCGATCTGTTGCATGAGGACCAATGTTAGAAAGTAGTTGTCTTAGGTTATAGTCATGCTACTTCAGTCCAGAGGCTGTCATACACGTTTATACTAACTGCAAAAGACATTTTTTTCAGTTTATCAATGAACAATCAGTATTGCAGTATGTCTTTTCCTGTAATTGCCAGTATTCAATTCCCAATTTAAATATGTTCAGTTTGTAGGGTGTATAAACCCTCACATCAAACCTTTTGTAAGACAGATGAAAGAATGGTATAATTGTTGTCAGACCTTTGAGACTCCTGCAGGATTGACTGTAAGCTTGGTGAGGGCTGGGATAAGATAAAGGTATGGGCATAACAAAATGGTTATTCTTTTCCATTACACTGTCACTTGTGTTACTACGTCTGAACATGGGGTCATAAAGGGCTGCAACTGCTCTTGTGGTATGTCAGTGTTAATGTGTTGACTTCTGACTTGCACCTTTTCAGTGCCACAGGATGCATAAGATCATTCACAGCAAACTCTCACCTGCATATAGAGATATCTGTTTTTATTGACACAGGCAAAGTAGGGCTAAAGAGACCCTAGCTAATTAGGGGCCCACCTGTGAAGGCATGATGAATATGAGGTAATCTGATGAGGATCAAAGACCTACAGCTAGACTATCCTGTCAGTCATGGAGGAAAGTGTACAGCATTTTTCAAATCTATTTGAGCAGTCTGTGATAAATTATCTTTCTTAAGTAATGTAGTGATGTAATGCATGCTAATACTGAATTTATAAATGTGACTAGCATCTAAATATCTATTAGTTAGATCAAATATTAATATGGGATTCTGTTCATTTCTGAGGAAATGGGGTGAAATTATCAGATCTGCTGGGCTGTATATACTATACTAGGGTGCTCTCATTAAAGAGACTTTGTCAGGGAATGTTATAGCAATAACCCACGCCTGGGTGTGGGTAATGCTAAATTTACCCACGGTTGGCGTGGTTCGCCCTCGGGACCAAACAAAGCCAACCGTGGGTAAATTTAGCATTACCCACACCCAGAAGTGGGTTATTGCTATTATACCATGACATTATTTAAGAAAAGAAACTGTTACTTTTCTTAAATAATGGCATAGTATAATGCCTGTTTACTGCCCTTCCACAGATGTCTGGCATCCGCGGCAGTTCTGATGTACTGCGCGCCTGCGCAGTACATCAGAGCTGTGGGCAAAAGCAACAGAGAAAGCAAGATCTCCATTGCTTTTTTTTAGTGTCTCGCTATGTTAAATGAGTTTAACATAGTGAGACAGTTTTAAAATAAGCAACGGACATCTCCGTTGCTTATTTTAAAACTGTCTCGCTATGTTAAACTCATTTAACATAGCGAGATCAAAAGCAACGGAGATCTTGCTTTCTCCGCTGCTTTTAAAAAGCGAGTTATACTAATGGAAAAGTCCGGGCGACCGGACCTTTTTCCATTAGTATAACTCGATTTACAACGGGCACGCTGGCCAATCAGCGTGCACGTTTTGGGGGGGGGTCATGGTATAATAAGGAGCATTTGTCAGAGGTGAATGCTTACTGCATTTGCAGCAATATTATAGAAGGGACAGAGAGACATACAGACAGACATACAGAGAGTTGTATGACTTGAAAATTGATTCTGAGAGGTAATAGTTTCCCTCACTTAACAGCGGTACAAATTCCTGTATGCTTTCTTCCTCAAGTGTATCTTCCTTGATCCTAGTAAGAACACTCTTTTTCTCGGTAGAATATGGTATTAAGTTTCATGCTGAACACATTTTTGCATTGACTATACATATTGTATACCACTTTGGTCAGCCTATTTGGTAAAACAAGAAATATAAATGAAACTAATTTGTGCATTGCTTCAAGAGAGGGGCTTTTCAGAAATTGTACAGTAGTATATCTGCAAACTGCATCAAGGATCATAGGCATTGCGGTTCATGGAGGTTCCTGATATTTTTTACAGACCAGCACATGCTGTGACACAACAGATTATAATGCGGTACCAAGACAGAAGAATCTAAATATCTGTATACTCAGTCCACAAGAAAATGACAGATCAAGAAGATGCACTCATGCAAAGAAAAAAACTGGCGTGCCTGTATGTTGAGGTACATGATGACCTCTCTTAATTAAGATCATGGGAGATATGAGAGTGTATTTATACTGACTGGGGGACATTTGACAAGGACTCGGGGGCAGTTTCCCCATCTCCCTTTAATAAGTGTTATGGACTATTTTATATGCTCCTAAGCTACCCTAGTGTTAGGCAGATCAAACCTCAGTTTTAATTTCCATCCAAGTGATAACAATAAGTAATGAGTACCCTCCTTATGCTGCAATACTATGTCAGTACTGAAGCAATATATGCAACCCTCTGCTGTGGGAAATAAACCCATAAGCCTTCTCATTTGTTTAACATTAAAGTTAATTGTGTTACTTGCTGAGGCACAGATGATCTTCACTGTAGGCAACAATTCAGAATACTAAATGAATAGACAAAATATGTCATACTGTGGGGCTACTACTACATTGTTTGAGAGCAAACCTTTAGACGAGAAACAAACTCACATCAGTATGGCAGCCCATTTGGGGGCAGAATAAGTTATATAAAATGCTAACTACTTTCTAGTCATACAAGACCACTGTACTACAGAAAATGTGACTCACAAAAGTTGTAATTTGCTCACTTATTCTATATTACTCTTTTCAGTTTTATTTGCTGATATTCCTGCTGGTGGGAGTGGGATTCATGAACCTGCTATATTTCATCTTTAGAAGTAAAAATTTTATGCAATGAGCTACTAATTCTTATGTGGAACTTTAAATATCATGTGCAAGAGCATATTGTTGTAAGTCATTCTATCTTGCACAGCTTATAAACAAAGGGATTGTGTCTAGATTTAGGCATGTCATTGTCCCAATTTACATAGCCCTTATTAGGCCAGTCATTGAATCTAATGTCCCCTTTGGCATGTATCTGTCCAGACACATGCAACTCCCATAGAGATGTTGCACTAAAAAGATACAAGGCCTATACAACATGTCCTCCATGGACTGACTCAGAGTCATGTCACTATACTTGCTATCCTACAGACTGATAAGAAGTGCCCTGTGTCAAGCATACAAGGCATCTCCTTTCTCAATACTGATGGATTTGTTGCACATCAGCAAGTCAGATGGCATCAGAAATAGTTGAGCTGAAGATCTAAGTCTCTTCTGAAACGACAGAGTGGTTTGGAGGAACAGGTATGTCTCAAAGAGGATACTACTGCACTGGAACAGACATCCACATAAAACAAAGTTCCTCCCTATCCATATTCAAGCACAGCTTGGATTTATGGATGGGAAACAATTTACCCAAGGACTGCCTCCTGTACTACTAATGGACAGAAACAGCTGCTAAATGCTTTATTACATGCATGCATGGATCCTCTCAAATTATCCGTTGCATGATCCCATTTAATCTTGCTAGGGGTAATACATAATTGTAGACCATGGGATGGGTCAGGCCAATCTCTAACCAAATGGGATAGGTTAATTTGAGCACAAAAAGGGAGAATGGAAAATACCCTCCACCACCTAAATGCAACTGCTTCTGAGAGTGGATAATCTACTATAGATCACATTTAGTTGAGTAGTTTTGATTGTCTCAAAAACTCAACATAACACACACAAACCTAATATTAATAACTCAGCAGGACAGGAAAACACTGACACTTTTCTGGGGATTGTACCCAGTACCTCCCACATTCCATGCAGCTGTCACTGTATCAGCAAGGAGTCTCTGTACTTTTAGGTTCACAGTTTACCCCAAGAATAGTTTTTCTTTTCTACTAGGAAACCACCATGATGGTGATTTTTTTCAATACACAAACATCTAATGCAGGACAAACTATTAAAACGAAAAACCAAGACGAACAGGAGCTACGTAAAATAGAACAGTTTAATAATGTTAGCGCTTTCGGAAATAGACTGTGCTTTTCCTTCTTCAGACAAAGAACAATCAAATTCAAATGCTTTTAAATGAAATAATCTACGTATCAATTAATTATGTGAAATGAAACTCAAAATTTAAAGTGAAAGACTGCATTAGTTTAAAATCTTCCAAAGAGTTACAACCAAGTAGAGCTAAATAAAACATGCCTAAGCAACCCTTAGTTTGCCATTAATCATCACAAACTACATACATATATGTTGACTACAAAATCTAAAATAGCAGTCAATTCATAACTATTGTGATTATTAATAAAATAACCAAAAAAAATCTAAAATAATTAAAACACAAATAATAATAACAAAGAGAAACTGTCAATAAATATAGTTTCACCTTTTTAAAGACAAAAGCTTTAAGAAACATTTTATCGAAACTGTTTCATTCAGACCTGGGGGCAAATAGGCTGCAGTGTTGATTTGCCACCTCAATTATCTAATGCAGGACAACTATGAACCTGGTACAACAAACCAGAAAAGAAAAAGAGTGACCTTTGTCTGGGGATTCAATCCAAGACCCCTACTGCATTCCGTGTGCTAACCCACAGTCATTGTTACTTGCACTTTTCCCTGTCCCTGCTTTGCCACTGGTGGTTTTGGAGCCACGATGTCATCCACAGCCTGTGTGATCAGCTCTAACCAGTACCTTTACCTTGCCAACAATACTTCATCATGTGATTCATTAAAAGACGAGACCTTTGATATTGATGGAGCCTTGGAAATTACTTTTCAATGATAAATCTTCTGCACTGCCCTCAGCAACAACTCATTTGGTACCATTCTTGGTGTTGGCATCCTCAGCCTTTGATACATTGGCACTGATCTCTATCTTGGGGTTTATCGGTACTGGAATCTCCCTTCTTGGTGCTTGTTATGTCCACTTTAGTGGGGCAGACTCAGCAATGGGCCAGGACTTTCCAATGCTGATGGATATCGAGTCAACATTCAAAGTAAGAAAGAAAATGATTGCCACTCCTCTAAGGGTACATACAGCCCACCCAACCCCCATCACCCACTAACTGGTCTTTAAGCCCATATAGCAGACATGAAGGAACTGGTGAAGATTTAATCTGAGTCTTCTGGGGACTCAGATCTGCCACCCCTGGATAATCCCATGAAAAAGCATGTAAGAAGAAGCACATGGATTCCCCTGTTGAGTCTCCCACACCAACTGAATCCCCTCAAGAAATGCCACCTTAGGTAAAATCCTTGAGATGATGCCTCAGAATGAATCTGGGCCAACTAACCCTACCACTGACTGGGACAAGAGGTTGCTTTTTGATGCATATCATTCTGTTCCTTCTACTTCTTGGGTGGTTTCTACTGCCACCTGACATGTAAATTTTGCCACAAGGAAGACTTGGCAGGAATCAGACTCCAACATGGATAGTCAGCAGTGGTCCGAGGTACCTGTTATGAACTGTATGATTTTTGCAGCAGCCACAAAACAAAAGCCATGGAATAATGCAGCTGCGGTCTCACCATCTAATAATTAATCTAGAGTGCTAGACAGAATGGGAAAAATGCATACACCTCCGGTACTTTTGCCCTGAGGTTGTTGAGCCATGCTACACAATTAAATTGTTTCCTAAGAGATTTAACAGAACAAGCTTTAGACTGTTTATGAAATCTGCCCATCTCTGAGTCAAGAAAGACTGAGACTACCATGGGTAACCATGTTGAATATTTCCAGTCTCTTCATATGGCTGTTAAATAGTGCAGTTGATGGAGCAAATAGAGTGGCAGGGGCAAGCAATACTATGAGGCATCAAGTCTGGCTTTCCTTTTGTGAATAGATAGACAATGTTACCAAGGTCCACTATAATGAGTTCACCCTCTTCGGCTCTACTATGAAACAAAGATTACTACAGTAAGTGTGTGTGTCTCTCTCTCTCCCCTCTCTCTCTCGCTCGCTCTCTCTATATCTATATCCTACCCTTGAATATAAAAACAAGATAGATGGGTTTCTATGTGAACCTTATGAAACACAAGTTATTACGTTGCAACTTAAAACACAACTTCAGGTTGACCATCCGAGTTCACAATATTTTTACATGGTCCCTAAAATCCATAAGAGATTGATTAATCCCCCAGGTCGACCCATAGTGGCAGGAAGAGGTTCTTTGACAGAACCTCTTTCTGAATATTTAGAGTATAAATTAAAAAGATTGTTGGTCCAAATTACAGCTAGGATCCATGATACTCAACAATTTTTATCTTTAATTGAAAATTTAGAAATTTCGGCTGATGAATATTTGGGTACTCTCGACGTACAATCTTTGTATACTAGTATGCCACATACTGGAGGGATTATGGCTGTGGATTTTTGGATGCAACAATCTGGAATGTACAGCACACAAGAGAAACAGTTTTTGATCCAGTTGCTTAAGTTGGTATTAGAACATAATGCTTTCACCTTTAATAATCAATGGTATTTACAGGGTCAAAGGGACAGCGAAGGGGGCTACTTCCGCCCCGACTTATGCTGACCTGTTTATGGGGTATTTGGAAGCCCAATACATATATGTTATGCCCATTGACTTTAAACCACAACTTGTAATGTGACAGAGATACCTGGATGATTGTTGGGTAGTGTGGGGGGGGGGACAGACATGTGACTGGCAAAGATTTGTGCACTATCTTAATCAGAATCCATATGGGATTAAATTTACAGCTGATATTAGTCAAGAAACAGTGGAATCTTTGGATGTTAAAGTTGGTAAGTCTGTAGATGAATTTTTGTTTACAGACCTACATAGGAAACCATTTTCTAAAAATGGTTTCTTGTATGCCAGCAGTTGCCATCCCCCCACACTATCCAAAACATACCCGGATCTCAATTTCAAAGAGTTAGGAAGATATGTTCTAAAACTAGCATGTATGAGACACAGGCCTTGGATTTGCAAAACAGGTTTATCAGTAGAGGTTATAAAAAGAGTCGTGTTATGCAAGCATATAGGAAAGCTAGTGAAATGGATAGATTGAGATTATTGGTTGATCAGGAACAAAGGGTGGATAGTCAATATATAAGGTTCATTACCACATATAGTAGTAACACATTTAATGTTAAGAATATATTGGCTAAACACTGGCACATTTTACACTCAGATGTATTTTTTACTAATTATGTTGATCAAGAGTGTCATTTTGGATACAGAAGGGGTAAGAGTATAGGACAACATTTTTCCTCCTTCAAAAAAGGTACAACATATAAATCCATCCAGACTAGCTCTGTGGGCTGTACATTTTGTGGAACATGCAAGTATTGCAAAGTCATGGCCAAAACTAAATCATTTACTTCTGTCAACACCAAAAAGCTGTTTGACATAAGATATCTTATTACATGCAATAGTTCTTGGATTGTTTATATGGCAGTTTGCCAGTGTGGTGCATTTTATGTAGGACAGACCTCTTGTGTATTTAAACAAAGAATAGCCCTTCATATTAGCGACATAAAATGTTAGAGATCTAGAAGTGCTTTGTACAAACATAAAATGGTACATAATACAGCACACTTCATTTTTATAGGGCTTGATATGGTGGTTATGCAAAACACTAATGATAACCATAGACATCAAATATTAACACAGAAGGAAAGAAGATGGATTGTTAACTTGGGGGCTTTATTTAAACCCGGTCTGAATGATCATTGGTAAATATAACTAGGAAATATTGACAGCAAACGGACGGAGGGTGTAAGGGTATGTTTACACACCCTGCCATTTTGGGTCATCAATACATAAAGAGTTGTTAAATAAATTTCTTAGATATATATTTATTCATGTATATGTTATAAGTATAATGTATATGTATATTTAATTATTTGAGAGGAATTTTGCTCTTGTCTTTATTTGATCATTTTGTAATCAATAGTTTTTGAGAGGGACTGGATAATGCATGAGGTTTAGAGATTAGGTGGTGGTTCCTGGGGGTAGAGTATTTAGTGTTTATTTTTTGTTTATGTCACTCTATTTGAATGTAATTTGACTGTTTTTGAGTTCCTTGTCATATTAGTGGGGGGGGCTTTAAATTTGGTGCTTTTGGTTATTTATTTTATATAGGAATGTTTGGAGGGTGTTTTTGTAACTGTTTTATACAATATAAACAGTAAGTTTATATGATTTTTGTAAATGCATCCATAGATTATGGGGAGCGGTTAGCAACACTGATACGTCAAACTCAATGAAAATTTAAACGCTAATGTATCTTTAAATTTGGCCATGCTGTAGATGTTTGTGTATTTAAATCTGGGTCCTTGTTGTATAATGATACACACTGAGGACGCTGTGAGCGAAACCGGCCACCGGTCTGTGTTTTAGTTTGGCGGTTAGCCTAATAAACTACTTTACACCTTGGCTTGGATTTATCTTTTGGAGTGCTGGATAGGATGTGGGCTATATATATCTATCTATATATATATATATATATATATATATATATATATATCTATTTATATATATATATGTATATATATATATATATATATATATATATGTATGTATATATATATATATCTATATATATATATATAGTATGTGTATATTTGTATGTATGGGTGCATGTGCTCATGTTTGTGTATGTGTGTGTGTGTCTGTGTGAGTGCGTATGTCTGTATCTCTCTCTCTTTGTATGTATACATATCTATGTATCTATATATATATATATATATTTTTATATATATATATATATATATATATATATATAGATATATATATATAAAATTATACTACCTTATGTCGACATTCACATTCTCATCGTATTGTGGTATCCACTTGGAATGTTGACATAAGCTAGTATAATCAAGCTAGTATAATGATATATACATATATATATGTATATATATTTATCAGACACAAAGAGAAAGATATATAGACATACGTACACACAAAAACATGAACACACACAGTCACAAAAACTACTATGCATGTGCTTATAAACAACCTCAGTGCATCCAAAACGTAAAATAAATAACATATTTTTTTGCAAGGATGGTAAGCCCCTTCCCTTCACCCCACACTCCTGATAATTATATATACTTACTCCAAGGTCATATAAAATCAAGAAAAGGAATATTCCCAAACCACAAGAACTGTACAGTCTTGTACACCTGTCGACCATTTATTTAAATAACCAAAGTGGTTCACTAAACAGATGTCAGCCAAACACACTGTTGACTGAAGCATCTACACCCATATACGTACATGTGTTTATATAGATATATATATATATATATATATATATATATATATATATATATATATATATATATATATCCCGCCCCCACCTCCCATTAAGGAAACCACAGTAAAAAATTTCTCCAAAGCCAACTTCATGTTTCTTAAGACAGAAGCAGTGAACTTCATGACACCCATGCAGATGGACAATACAGTTACAACTACTGAACCCTACACAAATGCACTCTATAAGCACTTACACGAATGCATGGATCGTGCTATCCCAAACAGAACCAAGACACTATCCTCCAAAAAAGGAAGCCAATCTGGTGGTCCCCTGCCATAAGCAAACTCTACAACAGAAGGAAGAAACTGTTGCAAAAGAGAGTAAAATCCCATGAGTGGAGGAGCTCCCTGGTCAGCCTCAGTAAGAAGCCGAGATCCCTTATAAGATCCTCCAAAGCTAGCTACAAAAACAAAATCGCCACCGATTCCAAGGACACCCACAAAGCATTCTATAGCTATGTCAAGAATCTCGATGGCAACACCCAGATCTGCTCTGAGTTACAGCACAAAGGCACGGAAATTACAGAACCAACTGATATTGCCAACATCCTGGCAGATAGGTTCAGTGCTAACTTTACTTTCTTTTCACCCCCTAAAGGGCCCATATCTATACAGGAAGAATGCAGATTCCCTGTAATCACAACTACGCAGGTAAAAGCTGCACTTTCTAAAGCCAAAACTACAGCATCCATGGGACCGGACAACATCCCAGGCTGCGTTTTACACAAACTTCAGAACGAGACTCCCCACTTAAGCACCATGTTAAATAATAGCCTTGCATCAGGCTTTGTACCCACTGAATGGTGCACAGCAACAGGTATCCCACAACACAAAGGGGGAGCCACCACTGATCCCGGGAACTATCGACCTATTAGCCTGACGAGCCTGGTCTGCAAGGCCATGGAACGTATCATCATGGAACTCATAAACAAAGACATTGGTAACCTCCAAACTCTGGATCCCACCCAGTTCGAGTTTGTGAAAGGCAGATCATGCCTCCTGAACCTGATCGACATCTTTGAGGCAGTCACCAAAGCCGTAGATGAGGGTAAGGTGGTTCACACAGCCAATCTTGACCTCGCCAAAGCTTTCAACACCATCTCCCATTCTGGAATTATAGCTAAACTCACTAAACTAGGTATAAATCCCTACATCACAAGATGGGTTGCCAAATGGCTCACTGACAGAACCCACACTGTAAAAGTTGCAGACTCCAAATCTGACCTCAAAGTAGTGAAAAGGGGGGTACCACAGAGTTCCGTCCTGGGACCTCTCCTGTTTGGTATCTACTTCTCTGAAGTACAGGTTAACACAGAAGGCCTCTGGCTAATGAAGTTCGCAGATGGCTGCAAACTAGGAGCTATAGTCAAGTCCCCAAATGATGTGGACATCCTACAGAAGGGCCTAGCTGAGACAGATGCATGGTGTCAGAGCCATGGCCTCAAGCTCAATGCCAAAAGGTGCAGTGTCATCCCCTTTGGTAAAAACTCTGTACCAATGAACTACCACATAGGCAGCAATCTACTTAACACTGAATGCATGATAAGAGACCTTGGGACCCAGGTGGACAGTAGTCTCTCCTTTGATAGTCACATCACCACAGTAGTCAGGAAGTCCTTCTATGTGGCACACCTCATCATAAAAGGGTTCTCATCCAGGAAAAAAGAGGTCATTGTTCCCCTCTACTCGACACTCATTAGACTCATTATAAAGTACAACGCCCCTTTTGGAATGTACCTCACAAGACATCTGCAGCAGCTGGAAAGGCCAAAGAAGTACCTCACAAAGAGGATTACTAGCCTCAAACAAATGCCCTACACTGACCGCCTCAAAAAACTCCAGCTTTACTCCATAGCATATTGCCTACTCCAGGTGATCTTTGCCTAACATATAAATCTATGTCAAACCCAGAGCTGTTGGACATGCTACACCTAAAGAAATTCCAATCCCTCCGAGCAACACACTCTAAGGACCTAAACATTTTCACCACAATAAACAGGACATGCTGGAGGGATAGATTCCTGTCCCAGAGACTTCCCATACTCTGGAACAGGCTACCCATCTATGTCAAGCAAAGTTCTTCATTAGCACTCTTCAAGAAAAATCTTGGTGAGTGGATGGGAAATAGGAAATACACCACGGGGATCACTTCTGTGTCTCTGCTTGACAGTGGCACATGAAATAACTTTCTTGGGTGGCATAAGCCAGGGACCCTTGTTGGCTAGGCTTACATAGGCCCTTTGGCCGATAGCCTAGTACCTACCTATGAACATATATATATATATATATATACATATATATGTGTGTATGTGTGTGTGTGTGTGTGTGTGTGTGTGTGTGTGTGTGTGTGCTCCTGTACATTTAGATATATGGATATATTTGCACACACACACACACACACACACACACATATTTTATATATATATATATATATATATATATATATATATATATATATATATACACACACACACACACACATATATACACACACACACACACACACACACACACACACAGAGCAAGCGAGATAGATAAATACATGCATATAAATGTATAGCTATAGATCTATTACTTGAGTATAATATAAAGCTGATCTATTTGTAGACATTATCAGAATGGGGAAATGTTCTGCTAAATTGATAATTTAATATGCTGTATTTTCTGCTTACATTGCAGATGGATCCTGTACAAAAGGCAGTAATAAACCACACATTTGGGGTTTCTCTGCCTCCAAAGAAGAAACAAGTTATTACTTGCACAGTCTGCCAGATACGCTTTAACTCTGATGTAAGTGTGATATTTTTAATTGTACATTTTAATTTTGGCTAAGTTAAATAATTATTCCACAAGCGTATGTAGTCTAAGTCCATACTGTTTTTCTTTTCTCAAAGCAAATTAAGCACTTGAGTGTCTGTGATTCTGTGGTTACAGTACTTTTCCACAATGTTCCATGTCCTGCAGAATCTAATCACATAAAAATGGCCGCCGATATTGAGATATTTTTGAATATTTGTGTGCTGTGTTTCTAATTGCCTGACAAAGGTCCACATTCTGTTCATCTAGAAGTTATGGTGTTGCCCTGAACTATAAGCAAATGTGCATCTTCACAACATATTCTTAGCACCTGATATTGTTTTGTTTTTTTCTCAAGAATAAAAACAATACTTGTCATAGGAACAACTAACTGCTACAGTAAAGTCTAGTAATTGCGGAACTCACAAAACTGTCATAGCTATGTCATGTTTTAAAGTCTGCAAATGTATACATGTGTATCTTACACACACACACACACACACACACACACACACACACACACACACACACACACACACACACACACAGGTCTTCCTGTTTGTCATATCCTTGTTTAAAACAGAGAGCAGATGTACTCTACTGAATTTAGAGGCGCCTGTTTTAATAATATATAAAACAGTAATATGTGTTTTCATGGACTGAGCAGTCTGGATACTGTAGAGAAAGAAAGAGAGAGACAGAGTTCTATAACACAGACTTGTAGAAATGACCTAAACAAAAACTGTGAATAATACTGCCAATCATTAGCAGACCGGAGTTCCGCTGTGGCGACCCCTAACCGGGAAAAGCCGAAAGACACAAACAAACAAACAAATTTGTTTCACATGTTTGCATCTAAGAATGATACTGCAATCTATTCCATACAAGGATAAACCCAAATACTGAAACAGAATTCACAAGTAAGTCTGGTATCAGTGTTTGCATTAGCCAATAAAATAAGTAAAATAGGACATGCAAAACACACATGCTTTCTTGAACCTATGAAAACTTCCCTCATTGAAAAGCTGGTTAAGCCATGAATTCCACATCAGTAGTGCCTCGCATGAGAAAGAAGTCAGGTCAGAATGTTCCAACAACATATTGGAAAGTACTAGTAGCCCTTTATTACCAGATTGCAGAGTGCTAGCTGGTTGATAAGGCACTTAGAGCACTTTCTGTTAAAAGGAACCCACATTATGCAGGACAAACCATGTACCTATCAATATTTTACAAATTGAATATGATATTAGTGGACCGGAGTTCCGCTGTGGCAACCCCTAACCGGGAAAAGCCGAAAGACACAAACAAATTACATGCAAACAGTGCTATTAATAGGTAATATGAGGTTACAGTGAGGTACTGATTAATAAATGCATTGCAGTCCTCCACATAAGTAAAAAAATGTGAAGTCGATAGACATATCCTTGGTAGAGGACATTGCAGTAACCCAGCTTCACTAACACCAGTGCATTCACTGCTGCATGAGGTCATATTACAATTTATATGCACATGTCACATAGTCCACAAATGGCAGATAATTGTTGAGGATTATAGTCAGACTCTGGACACCTGACAAGAGCTTAAGCCTGTTTCTCCTATATATTAAGTTGGTGGCAAGGTGTGGAGAAGGCAAGGATGTTAGGATTACTTAAACAGTAGTAGCCATTGTCTTGATAGCATTGAAGTTAAGATGTCAACCCTTCATCCAATTTAAGATGTGGTTTACGTTATTTTGAGTAATACAGGTGCATTCATGATACGCTGCCTCATTTATGTAATAAGAATGTCCTGCAAATGGTTTCTCTGAGCTTAAGCAAGTGTAGTGTTAACAATATGGTACCAAAAATAGAGCCTCTGTGACAGCCAGACCATATAGAGTATCTTCAGGAAGAACTGATCCTTAAGACAGCACTATGGATGTGACTTGCCAAGTAAGAGGTAAATCAGTCAAGGGCTGCAATAGAAGAAACACAGTGAGAGCACAATTGCTCTAGTATGATGTTATGTACTGTTAACTAGTCAATTAGTTGAGGCACACAAGAGGAGGGTCTTATTTCTTGGAAAATTAATAACTTACCCAAGGTTATGCCACCCCAAAGCAGGTTATATTAAATTATTACAGCCAAGTGATGCTTCATGGTGCTGCTGCAGTTTCATCCTACTGACACAGTTAGGTGTGTAGTATTGCTTGTTCATATTTGCATTAGTAATATCCAAACCATATTGAAAGATTTCATCCTAAAGCTTACACATTGGCAGATACAACTGTACTGATATCTGACCTCTTAGTTTAAAGAGATATTAATTGTTGTTCATATAATATTTATTTATATTGCCATAAATGTCATGTTTTTCTAAATATCTCAACAACCAAGTGGCACAGACAGAACCATTTAGCCTCATAGTAAAGCTCTCAGCTGGATGAACAAAATGCAGCTGGCAGTATGTGTATAACTTCCGTGGTTGCTGAAATACTGTGAGTTGTTTACAACATATGGCAAACATAATAGTTACTGTTTACGGTGATTTATAAAATCATAATAGTTACGGTTTACGGTGATTTATAAAATCATAATAGTTACTGTTTACGGTGATTTATAAAATCATAATAGTTACTGTTTATAGTGATTTATAAAATCCAGTTTAAAACCTAGAACCTAAAGAATACTACTACTATAAAAATAGTTTGTGCTGAAGAGTTTGGAATTTAAACTTTCTTAGCTACCTCTATGGTTCCGGAGATACATTTATTCGAAATGTGAGGACATTATTTTATTCTTTCAAAAATCTTAGGCTGTCCCATTGGAAGCTACAGTGCAAACTTCCAGAGCTCTCCTCATAGTATATCGGGGACTTTCCATTCATATCACACATGGGATGCAGTTAATTTTCTCATTTTCAGTTAACAGGTACATTGCTGTTATAGGTCTCAGTTTTCCATACTACAATACCCATACTCCATGGTCTTAGATGTTGCAGTGATAGAGAAAGTGGAGAAATAAATGCCATTCTGTTGTCATCAGAAGACTGCTAACTGTACTGTGAGGTGCTACATCAGTACTGCAGTATTTCCTGAAGCTAGATTATTAAGAACAGATACACCCATAAATTGTTAGGAAGTGCTTCAAGCTGAATATGTACCATCCTGTCTGTAATCTTACCAATGTATGGGAGGTTAGAGACTGGGAAGGAGTTTGCCAGTCTTTGAAGCATCAGAGATTATTTCTTAATCCTTGACCTGGTTATTACTAACATGGGCAACTGTTGCTCAACACCAATAGTCAGTTCATTCCTGGTTAGATCTGACCACAAACTAATCACCATGGAAATCCACATCTCACCCACATACCCCCTCAAAGGAAACCACCATGAAAAACTTCTCCAAAGCTGACTTTGGGCATCTAAAAACAGAGGTGGCTAACTTCACAGCATCCATGTCAATGGAAAATAGATGGATGACTGCTGAATCGTACACTAATGCACTGTATGAACACGCACATAAATGCATGGAACTAGCCATACACAACAGAAAAAAGGGAAGCCAATCTGGTGGTCCCTTGCCATTAATAAACTCTACAATAGAAGGAAGAAACTGTTGCAGAAAAAGGTGAAGTCCTGAGACTGGAAAAACTCTCTTATTAACCAAACTCTCTTATTAACCTCAAGAAAAAGTTGAGATCCCTCATCAAAACCTCTAAAGCCAGGTATGAAGGAAGAATTGCGGCAGACACTAAAAACAACACAAAGTGTTCTATAGCTATATCAAGAATCTCCATGGCAATACCCAGGTTTTCTCTCAGTTACTGCACAATGAAACCTTCTATACTGAGCCAACAGATATTGCCAACATACTGGCTGACAGATTCAGTGATAGCTTTACCCCTCTCTCCCCCCCAAGGACCACTCACAATACAGGAGGAATGCCAGGCACCCAGCATTACTGCAGCACAGGTTAAAGCTGCATTGTCCAAGGCCAGGAATACAGCTTCCATGGGACCCAACAATATCCCTGGATGTGTTCTACATGAACTACAAAGTGAACTGGCACCATATCTGTGTGCCCTGTTCAATCACAGTCTCACCTCAGGCTTTGTCCCTACTGAATGGCACACTGCTACAGTCATCCCTCTCCATAAAGAGGGAGTGACTACAGACCTACAGTCCCTGAGAATTATCGCACCATTAGCCTTATGAGTCTGATATGTAAGGCTATGGACCACATCATCATGGACCTAATTAACAAGGATATAGGGATGCCTGCTCAACCTGGTTGACTTCTTTGAGTCAGTCACCAGAGCTGGGGATTCAGGCAAGGCAGTTCATACAGCCTACCTTGATCTGGCCCAGGCCTTTGATACAGTTTCCGACTCAGGAATTATTAATAAACTCACCAAACTAGACATCAACCCCTATATCACTAGGTGGGTTGCAAATTGGCTCACAGATAGAACCCACTGTGTGAAAGTAATGGACTCCAAGTCAGACTGCTGACCAGTCATGAATGGTGTCCACAAGGATCGGTCCTGGGTCCTCTCCTGTTTGCATCTACTTCTCAGAAGTTCAGGCCAACACAAAGGGACTCTGGCTGACCAAGTTCACAGATGACTGTAAGCTGGGAGCCATTATTAACTCTCCAAGTGATGTAGACATCCTGCAGAAAGGCCTCACTGAGACCAATGACTGGTGTCAAAACCATGGCCTTAAGCTTAATGCCAAAAAATGTGTCATCATCCCTTTGAGAAAAACTAATTTCCCACAAATTTCCACATTGATGGGAGCCCACTGAACACTGAAGGTGTTATAAAAGGTCTGGAGACACAGGCTGACAGCAACAACCTCTCCTTCGATCACCACTGTGGTCAGAAAGTCCTTCTATGTGGCACATCTCTTTACCAAGGGTTTTGCATCCAGGAAGAAAAAGGTCATCATCTCTCTCTACTCTTCCCTCATTAGGCCAATCATCGAGTATAATACCCCATTTGGCATGTACCTCACTAGACACATGCAACAGCTGGGAAGGCCACAAAAGTACCCCATGAAGAGAATCCTAGGCCTTAAACACTTGTCCTACATGGACAGACTCAAAAAACTCCAGCTATTCCCTGTCTCATATTGTCTGCTAAGAGGATCTCTGCTTGACTTACAAAGCCATGTCTGGCCCAACTCTGTTAGAAATGTTACTTCTAAAGAAATCCCAATACTTCCGCACCACACACTCCAGAGACCGCAACCTCATTACCACAATCAACAGAGCATGCTGGAGGGACAGGTTCATAACCCAAAGACTGCCCATGCTCTGAAATAGACTTCCCATACATGTCAAGCAGAGCACCTCACTGGCCCTCTTCAAGAGAAATCTTGATGAGTGCATGGGAAATAGAAGGTTCACCTTGGGGATCACTCCATTGGCTCTACTTGATACAGGCACTGGGAACTAATGTTGGGTAGCACAATGCTAGGGCACTTCTATGGGCTAGGCTTGTAAAGGCTTCAGTGCCATTAGCCTACTACACACCTATGAACCTATAAGTTTAAGAACAGTCATTACCATTTCAAACTTGCATGAAGGCACACCCATCTTTAGTGAGGCTGTCACAGTATGAAAAAAATTGGGACCAAGGACAACTTTACACTACTGAGCACATCTATTTGGTCTTTTTGGACCTGTAATAATTGCACTAATCATAGAATGCATATTGAAATTGAACTCATGACCTCAAAGTATTCTCTGTGATGGAACTTTCACCAGGCCAAGACCAGAGATGTTTTTTTATGGATTACTACACAAGACAGTGTTGACTCATTGGAGAGTCTGTATAGCTTTGCTTAGCTAACCTAAATTCCAAGAAGAATGAACATCAGTTAATACTCCAGAAGGCCAGGGGAACTTGCACTCTAACAGTTTAGAAATCCTGCCTGTTGTTTACGTTTTAGGTTTTCTTTTGATGAAACAACCTGGTTTTCACCTCCAGTATACTGTCTGCAAAAGGTTAGTCGTTTAGTGTGTAGTGGAAGGAATCCCCTGAACAAAAGCATTGCCTTTTTAGTGGGTATTTTGTTCTCATAATAGATTGTTTATTCAGACTAGCATGTACTTAGGAAAACCTGTTACTCTCCAATGACATGTCACCCCCTCATCCTGATCACAGTGGTGCGCTTAACTTGTGATTAGGCTATGAATCCTAAAAACATTGAAGGCAGGGTGTACATGAATTTAGGGAGTTTGGTGAAGAGCGTGCTCATAAAATGCAGCTATTGTATCCAGAAGGAGTAGGACAAGCACAACTATAAAATCACCATTAGTAATGCCAGACAAATTCCTGTACTTGACCAGTTAAAGATCAGGTGATTTATTTAGGTGGAGTTAAAGCTGAAATATAACAGACTGATCTCCGACTAAAAAATTGGTTCCATTGCAAAATCTGATGTGACCACACCTAATTGCGTTGTTACATTTTAATAAGTGAACTTTCTAGTGGGTGGCATTTGTAGCTACTTGAACAAATTTAAACCTGGTATAATTAAAAAAGTTTCTTGTAAGAGTTATCTATTCATCAGTGACTCAGATGCTAAAGTCACAAGGAAGTGATGATTTATGGAGACTCATCACTGCATCAACAAAGGAACAAGTGAATTCTTGCAGGTAAACTTAAACACTTCTGAGTGGAGCATGAGTGAAAGGAACATGAAGTTTGCTCTTACCCTTTAACTCATGCTAAAGAGTTGGCGGACCTACAGGGAATTAAGATAATTTTAACATTTTATTTAAAACAAATTGCTACCCCAACTAACATTTTGGCACATCTCGGGGACTAAAACATGGAAACTCCTGGTGGACTGACCACAGCTAAGTGGGGGCTTAGAGTTGACATTCGTTCAGTAAATGCAAGCATGTTGCCATATAACAAGTCAGCAAGAACTAATACCTGACCATTTATGGCTCAAACTTGCATTTTATATAAAATCTTCTCCATGGGACCATTGGAGTACCGCTACCTCTTGTCAAACCTTGATGAAAAATAGAATGCATGGACACTGCATGTAGGTGAGGTAGACCCTATTTACCTATGTTCCACACATAAAGGAGGATTTGTGCATTTGTGGCTCCAGTAATTCAAGTCTGTAGAGGCTTTGTTGTTCATCAAACAGGAAAAACTGCAAAGTACCTGTGTACCGGCATGGATGCAGCACATAGCAGGGTGAGCAATGATGAGGTGTACATAATTAGACATCAGACCTGCAATAACAAATGACTGGGCACATTTCAGCCCGGACTTTGACATTTTCACAAAGGCTAATAGACACTGATGACTGCTTTTCTTTAAAGAAGAAATAAAACATTTTTGTTAGAAATAAGTAACTCAAACTTTTGACATTCAATATTGAGCCCTTATGGAGTTGTACCTACCTGGCTCTTGAAGGTGCAGCAGGGTAGAAGTCCAAAGATTGCCCCTCACCTTATATTTCTTGAGGATACCCAATATGGTACATTATTGGTAGGTACTGCTTTGGATCCAAGGAGGCTGGAAATAACTGACGGCCATCAAGAGGTCTCTGTTACCTACCAGCATCACTATAAGAATAAGTAAAATCCAAACTAGGTAAAAAATAATCACCTATAGGACATGGTACTCAAAGGAACGGTACACTTTAAACTAAGGATAAAATAATTATGTTTTTAAAAGTAATACTTTAACTAGACATTAGAGTTTCAGTTAATAAATTAACTGTCTATAATTTAAGATAGGGTAATAAAGGTCTTAAAAAAGTAGTCAATAAATATCATGCAGCTATAAACTTTCCCAGGACAGGAGCAAAGTGGTATAAATGCCAATCTGTTCAAAGATGAAATAAATTTGCATTCTTCAAGTCTCAATTCCCATGGTCCCCCTCTCATGTCTCGTTCCACTTGCTGCAACACTGTAAACCTAAATTGATGTGAAGGGTGTTCTAAAGCATGTCTAGCTAATGCATTGGTGGTAATGCTCTTATTAATGCAATAATAATGCTCATAAATTCTTTGCTTAATTTTCCTCTCGTTTTTTTCCGATATAGTAAGCTTTGCATTGTTCACACAGAGCACAATATACCACACCCTGAGTATCACAATTAAATTTAATTTGTATAGAATAACTTTTGTTATGACCATTCACATTGTGAGTGAGATTCCACAATCTCAGGAAAGAGTATATTTCCCTACCTCTATGATTGTGCTATCTTGCACACCTGTTGATGACCTGTTTAGTCAATCAAATTTTGTCAGCTAAACAGATATTGAGCAAAGGCAGAGTCGACCAACTTCTGTCAATTCCCCCATATACATATATGTATGTATACATACATACACACTCACATATACATATACTTGCAGTTAGCATGTAACTGGTTCTGTGAAATTTTCCTTTCCAGAAAAGATTGTGCCTGCAAGTTGGAGGCAGTGTATATTTCCCAATATAAAGAATGGTAGTTGCAGTCTCCCATGAACTGAGTGTTTGGATGGAGAGTGCCTCCAGTAGGTCTATATAAGAGTTGTAGGTTTCTTGTGTCATAGATGATGACCTATAGCCTGCTAAGATATGGTAAGACACTCTATCCAAAGTGACTTGCACTTGTAATAACTCCAAGGTATCATCCTGTTTAATCAATCATGAAGTATACTTGTTGATATTGTAGATCAAGATACCTTCACCTTTATTATTTATTTATTTGTTTGACATTTGTTGACCGGGAAAGTCCAACTGGGTCAGGGACCCATTTTCAATGGAGGCCCGGGGAGAAAAGCTCCACAAACAAGTACAGTTAACAATATATAAAACATTTGAGAGAGCATTTGTACAATGTCCCTTTAGTTCCTATCTAGGCTAACAGATATTGAATCCCTGTGGACTGGCAGCAGAAACTAAGCCGATTGTTAAAGTCAGTCATTTTTTGTTCATACTCTGACATCATCACTGGTGAAGGCAGTATGCTGCTCAATGCAAGGCACATACTAGTCTAAGACACATATGTGATGATCCCTCTTTACCCCAGGGCAGTAACAAAGGAGTCTGAATCCTCACCACTGTCTCCGGTAAGGTAGTGTTATTAAAAGCACGGATAGAAATACACAATTTCCCCTAAGTACACTGGGAACAGGTTCCAAACCTGGGAGTGGACCATATGCTTCACTCCAGGTTCCCAAATGAGTATCCACTCTCACCACTGCAAAACACTGTATCCCAGTTCTAGGTATCTGGCACACTCACTCTTAAATGTCTGATATTCACATTTACAGACACTCTTGGGAAAGACTGACACAGATTTACCTGCTGTGTTTCTTTCCCCAAATTACAAGGTAGCAGCTGCCACCAATCAAATACCACAATACCCTTCAAAAGGGGTGTTCAATTATATTGGGTAAAATAGATATTGATACAAATGGTAGCATGTAACCCAAGCAGTAAGGCTTTTCAGAGCGGCCCTGGTATTATCACAATATTTATAAACAGTCTCAAGTTATTAAAAACACTTGCTAAATAGCCAGCCACAATGAGAGGTAGTAAAACATTTAATAATAAATAAAAGGATTTAAAACATGTAAATCCTGAATAATTGATTTCAATAAACAACAGAGTCTCAGAGACACAGAAAACATGAAAATAGGATAGATCTCACATTGATTTTAGAAAACCTCTAACTAACAAGCTGTAGTTCTCTATCTGAAGATCAACTGCCCCTATCTAATCTAAATAACTCAGCAAGTCAGGCTTATGCTGTTACTACTGCAAGGCAAAATGAGGAATTATGTCGACACTCCTGGCTGTTGTCTACCCTCAGTCACTGGAACAACTACTCTGGAGACAACTGAACAGCTCTGGAAAATAACTGACTGAAAATTGAACAAATGATTCAGAACCTGCTTTTATAGCAGATTTTCTTTTTAAAAATAACAGGAAGCTGACTTTGAAAAGTAAACAAACGGCTGTAGTGAAGATTCTATTCTCCCAGTCTGGCACACAACGACATCACATCTAGATCAGCTGACTCTGGCATAACCTACATTCAGAATTTTCTTTAAAAAAGAAACGTATATTTGGTCAACCAGAAGAACACCGTTTGACCTTCAAACATCTTGCATAATCATAGTAATAATCAAAAAAACAAACTTATTTGCAAAATTATAGCTAGTCATGGTGGCATATTAATACAGGGTAATTTACAATTATTTACAAAACTTCAGCCAGTCATACTAGCACAGATAGCAATATCTAATATCCTCACAACATATTTAGAGAGGTCCTTAATGTCCTTCTTCATAAAGTTCACAGAGGTACATCTCAGGACATTTATGACCACATGGACTATGATAGAACCATACTGGTACTTGTAGTGCAATAACTTGAGTGCATGTGTAACTTGGCAGATACTGGCTCCAGATAAGCAACTGACCGTAATCTTCTCCTTCTCCAGTCTCGTGAGTGGGGCATCTGTGTGTCATGCAATGGACTTCCTATAACAAGAGTCCTGGTTTAATTGTTGGCTAGCCTTTTGGGCTTTGTTTTCAGGAGAACATTGGGTGTAGACTTATGTGTTGTGTTCAGTGCTGCTTTTGGTGTACCCTTTAGAGAGTACTGAAGGTAGGCATTGCCACTTGCAGGCATAAGAGGCCTTCCAGGTTTGGGGAGATTACATTTTTGTGCCATAGCATAATAAGGTCTAAGTGTGTGGACACTGTGTGGTAGATATAGTGTGTGTTCTTGACAACCTTGTATGTATGCAAGATGTCCACGTCCAAGGAAATTGTGTATGTATATCTCTCACATACTGTGTTGGTTTCTTTAAGGAACAAAAGGGTGTCTGTGAACATGAAACATTGCTACATTGTCTCAGGATGCCCATATGTACCAATGTGGCTACAGAGACATTTGGAAATTGGATATCCATGCTGACTGGACCTATGTTAGGGTGGGCTGTTAGAGTTTGAGGACAGGGTTTTACAAAGGTCTCCTAGAATGGCTTGTAGGATTAGGGACTAGAGTTCAGTAGTGCTAGGAAATGTTACTAGGTAGTGCTACAATATGATATTAGAGTTGTCTGATGATCAAGCTAGCTGCTCTGAGCTTAACTCAGTGCAAGGTATCACTAAATTGCAGATACCAGTCTTAGTACTAGTTTGACTGCCCAGGTGCTTGTATCTGTGCAGAACACTGCCAACCTCTGCTCAGAGGTAAACAGCTCCATGCAAATGCACTTAATTTCTAGAAGCAGAAATGAAATTGAAATCTTACCTGTGAGCCTTCAGGCAAATAAACAACTACATTTTGAGACCCTATGGAACACTTCCTGGTTCAGATAGACCAGGTAAGCACCTTCTGCCAGAAGATGTATGACTATAATCATCCAAATGTAAAAGCACTGAAAAAAGGACCCTCAAGTGCAGTGTAACAACAGACAATGTATTCCCTAGCTGAATCAACCCTCTATAAGGCAATTACAAAGCAAAACAGTTCAAGTACGAAACAGTAAAGGAGAAAAGGCGATTTGTAAATATACACATAAAATGGACAGAAAATTGCAAAATACAAGCAGTTATCATTTAACCAGTGAAAAACAAGTGTAATATTTCAGTTTAAGAACTTATCTTTGCCTAATATACTTCTCATTTCATATCCTGCCTAATATACTCTTGTTTTCATAACTACCAGTTTTCTGTAGCTCATATTTGTGCTCATGTGTATCACCAGTGGTGCTGAGTATTGTGTGTGTATGTATATATATATATATATATATATATATATATATATATATATATATATATATATGGGTCACCTTTAAAATCTCGAAATCACGTTTGCCCGAAACGGAATCCGACGGGACGAGAATACCGAAAACGCAGATGACCAAAAAGGACGGACTCGGTAAGTGTGCGATCGAGTGAGGGATTTAGTGTTAGGGAGCGGACAGGTAAGTGTGCGATAGTGAGGGACTGTGGGTTAGGGGTGGGTTAAGTGAGTTAGGGTTAGGGTGCAGGTAGGGTGTGTGTGCGATGGTGAGGGACTGTGGGTTAGGGGTGGGTTAAGTGAGTTAGGGTTAGGGTGCAGGTAGGGTGTGTGTGCGATGGTGAGGGACTGTGGGTTAGGGACTCGGTAAGTGTGCGATCGAGTGAGGGATTTAGTGTTAGGGAGCGGACAGGTAAGTGTGCGATAGTGAGGGACTGTGGGTTAGGGGTGGGTTAAGTGAGTTAGGGTTAGGGTGCAGGTAGGGTAAGTGTGCGGTAGTGTTGGACCTTAGGGTTAGGGTTTGGGTTAGGGATAGTGCATATGTTATGTAGTGTACTGTGTTGGTGTAATGGTTTTCGGTGTTTTGCGTTGTCGGCGTTTTATGTTTTCGGTCTTTTCATTTCGGTCGTTAGTGTTTCGGGCAAACGCGGTTTCGAGGTTTTAAAGGTGATCCATATATATATATATATATATATATATATACATACATTTTATTCTTGTTATGGAGCTGTAACAGTCTACCTTGTTCATATCCTTCAGTCACCCTTGGAAAGAGAAAGAAAGACCACTACCAACTTCAGATAAGAACCATAACTTTGTATGAATGAGAGAATATGACCGGTGAAAAGGATTTGTATTTGTCAGAATAAGTCTTTCAGATAATTTATTTTAAAAGACTTGCAGCCTCATCAGCTCTCTCAGGCTGTCTAAAGATTGAGCAGTTGCATTCTTTTGGCCTTTACTAAAAAGATGCAAAAATAAAGTGTATCACCACAGTGAGCCTGTTTTCTGAGGTGGTAACCATGGCACCATTTATATCTTGAGTACATCATATTCTAGGAAGTAGAAATATATTTTCTTGTCAATACTTTTTTATCTGCAGTGCATGAACCATTACAAAGCTGTATCCCTATGCCTGTCTGTTAGTTTCAACACAGGCTTAGGCTTTCATCTTATTTTTTCTGGTGGCTTTCTCTGGCTGTAACAGTCTTACCAGGAAGTGTCTTTGCTGCACAGCTGATGGAATGTTGTGTGCAATGTGGAGCTCACCTGTTTCCCCTTATAAGTATGAAAACCTGTTGCTTCTGTGTCACACATTCTACACTGGCAGCTTATACAGCTTATCTAATGTAGACCACATATTTTTTCCAGTATCCTGATTGGCTGTGATATATTTCCAGTTTTGTGCAAAGCTGTTCTAAATTAAAATTACTAAGTGGTACAACATTGTCTAAGCTTTAATTTATCCTAAAAGTTGAAAACAAATTGTCATGTCTTGGGGCAAATGTTTTAAAAGAGGTTGAGATAAAAGTTTCTTGCAGCAGAAACTTTGATTGATTATTAACAAGGATCTGTGGATGCGCTGTGCCATTAAATGGTCCATAAAGATCCATGCTTCAATATTCACGATGACTTCAGCTACTCTCCTATCTGGCTGGAACGTTCACACTTTATAGTATTTGATTGAGACAGTATACTGTCAGACACCATGCTCTTTATCATAGAGTCTACTCCTTTGAACTGTAGTTTTATTCAAATAGTGTTTTTGCTTTCACAGTTCTGGGTGGTGCCTTATGAGCAGTCTCACTGGACCTTGTTTGCAGAATGTCAGCAATTAGTAGACAACTGCCTTTCAACAAATACTTTTCTGAAATTGGTATTCTGATATTATCCGTAAAATGTGGGCACCATGCTTATGACTGCTACATTAGTGAATCACTAATATACAGTTGTATGTTTTTGTGGGAAAAGATTAGGATTGCATTATTATTGAGATACGTATTTCACCCACATAGTGTAATCTCAAAACTGGTGCATATAGGTAGCAGAAGGAGTGGATGATTTTGCCCCCACCCCCCATTAGAGAGCCTTGGAATGTTCACATTTCTTTATGATTTCTAAATCTAGGTAATTTATATCTTTCTTACATTTCCAGATGTTTATCATACATGTTTTTACTTCCCATAAAACTCAATCTATTTCTTCTTCACACCCTGTTTCTTCTTTTACCTTTAACATATATTTCTCTTTTTCCTATGGTTTATTGTAGCTCCTTTGACATACAAGTATGTTATACTGTTTTCTACTTTTTCAATGAACATTGAAGTGATACAAAAAACAATTTTGTTCCCATTGTGCTATGCTTAGTTGTGATTTAGATAATTTGCTGTGTGCTTTTAGTTTAAAACTCTTGCTGTAGAAATATATATGTATGTGCTCACAAGTGTGCAGAATTGCCAGTACTATTTAGTTTGAATACTTCTCCAAATCAAGAAAAGACATACTTATCTAAGCAATCATTCCCTAGCTTGCATGTGCCCTAGCATTGCTTTCATCTTAAGGATCAAAGTAATACCTCACTGTTCCTGAACTCATAATTGTCTTAAAATTTTCTGAACACACTTGCTGCTTCTTCACTCCATTTAATATTATTGTCTTTTCTTAGTAGTGATGATATTTTGTTAAAAAAAATTGAACCTCCTAATTGCAGGGGGATGTTATCTCAGTACTCACAGAAGAGCAGACTTGATGTGGACTAATTCCCTTAAATAAAAAAAAAATGAATGAAAATGAAACCTGAAATTGATAACTTATGCTATTTATTAATATGATATCTTACTTATTTTCTTCTCACGAAGTAGTATACCAAGGCTAGCCAATGCATGCCCTCCTATTAACTGAGGTAAACCTTGATATTGGTTACCGACAGCAAATGATGTTGCTGCTTCCCAATGACCACCACTCATTACATTAGAAATCTCCATAGGAGGTAGATGCTCCAATCTTCAAGGATGGGTTTCATTTGCAGATTTACTAAAGACATTGGCAGATACCAGAAAGATCTGCGGGCAGAACTTACAGCAAAACTACCCTCAGCAGTTATGTCTGTGCACGCACACACACACACACACACACACACACACACACACACACACACACACACACACACATATATTTAAAATAATTTTTATACTTTTTATTTCATAATTTCTGTCAGTGAAAGCTTAACTAAAGAGCAGCAAAAGTTGCTCCTTACAAGAGACCAGGTAATGGTCACTGTCAAAAATCTGAACAAGTATTTAATAAGTGATTATGTAGAGTTTAGTGAGGTAGAGTACTTTGGAAAGGATTTGGTTATGTTTCACATCTAAATTATCGTGTATATAGCTCATCAGGAAAGAGCAATGCCTGCTTAAGAAAAACAAGCTTACTATATCTCAGTGCCCAATAATTATTCACATGTTCACATTCAAACATCCCATGAATATGTACTCATAGCGTGGTTATATTGGGGGATGGCAAACCACTCTAGGTTTGAAAACAAAGAACTCTCACTTGATCACAGTTAAATGACCATCTGTATGGTTTCTTGAAGTAGTTTCCATGTGAGAGAAAGAAATTGAAGTACATTACTGTGGCCATTATTTCTTTGACAATTTTATTCAACATAAATGTAAACAGTCATAAAATTCTGATTTTATGTGAGTGTGAGAAGGGAATCTGCAAACAAAGATCAATTACTTGATTATATTTAAATGATAATAAATATGGATTACTGTATGGGACAATGCCAGAGAGTAAACAAGTTGAAAAATGGTACTGTCATCATCATCTGTTTAGTGTGACCTCTCTCTCTCTCTCTCTGTCTCTCTGAAACATGTGTATACAGTCCAAAAGTTTGGAAGGTGTGGTGTAGCAGACATGGTATGAAAGCAAAGGATAATTACTAGATCAGTAAAATGATTGTACTTATGGATTGCTAAGGAGAGAAAGTGACCTGTCTTACAGCAAAATGTTGAAATGCATTGCTGAAAGCATCAGTCAGAAAGTGGGTATCTTGTAGTAGTCTTGGGTATGTGAAGTCATCGGCATGGCTTTTTGGTGGCAGTACAAGTATTTTACAATAGTACGTTGAAACATTTCCACAGCAATTATTTTTTTTCACTATGATCATAATTAAACACCAAAGTTATGTAGAATAAAATAGCTTTTACTGGAAAAAGCAAGATGCCTGAAAACAAAGGATCTTATATTTACTTAATCCGAGATAACAGTCATTTAACAATTTTGATTGGTCTGGCTTGCCAGGAACATTTTGTGTGTGTGTGTGTGTGTGTGTGTGTGTGTGTGTGTGTGTGTGTGTGTGTGTGTGTGTGTGTGTGTGTGTCTGTTGGGGACTCTAGATATAAAAAATAATCCTCACAACTTTCTTGTGAACAGATTTGTGTTTGACTTCTTTTTGCTCAAAACATGCATGCCGGGGTTGAAAAGCCATGTTCTATTTAGGTAATCTGTCTGCAAAAGTATCTGTAACCAGTGCTTGTTATATTTTTGAATGGAGACTTAGCCCATGTTTTGATTTTCATATTGCCTTTTTTTAATAATTTCACACTATTCTTTAAGAAATATAAGATTCAGTTTGTGAAGATTGGGTAGAGATGGGTGAAGGCTGCCAGCCTAGCCAAATATAATTTGATACATAATTCTGGCATTTGTAAGTATAAATGTAAAATACGGGCTTGTTTTTTAAATGAAAGAAAACACTGTAAAATGTTGAACTTCAAGATTGTAGCAACATTGCCATCTGCTGTAAGGAAAGCTAAGTCAAGTATTTGTTGTTGGTCCTTTGAAATTAAAATTAATTCATGACTGCCTTTAAAGTTAGAATTTGGAGATGATGAGTCTGGAGTAAGCAGCCTGCCTATTGTTTTAAGGCTAAAGTTAATGACCAGAATTTACACGTGGATTGTCTTTTATTGCTCTAAGTGTAAAATAATGTAAATGCAGTTCTGTGTGGCCTGGGAACCAGGAAAGTGTAAACAAATGAAGTAATGTTTTATCAGAACTGCATTTTCAATTTAAACAGTGAGAACCAGAAATTATTAAGCATTTTTGTCTTGATATTCAACTCGGCACTGCCTTGCTCTATGTAAGTAAGTTATCTTAGAAGTATGTTTTCTTGTGGAAATAGCTAGGACTATAAAGATTAGACTAAGTGTTTTTCTGCCATATCAGAACTTTCCTACTGTATTGGTTTAAGTTTCTATGTGATCTCTGAACTCTTGAGTAGCATTGTATTGCAGTAGTATTGTCTTATGTTTTAGTATTTATTATTAAATATTTTAAACCCTTTTAACTGTGGCTGGTTTATGTAGAGATAAGTGAATATCTAGAGTACATTGCGTATTTATAGAATTTAGTGTCTAAGCCACTCCTACAGCTTTAGCTCTGGGCTATACTACCAATTGGATAATAATATTACACAGTAATAATTGGACACCCTTTTAAGGGCCTTTGGGTAGCTGATAATTATTAGCTGGTGGTGGCAGTGATTACTACCGTATAGTCTGGGTAAAGGGGCACAGCTGGAGAATCTGTGTCAGCCTTTCCCAGGAATGTCTGTGAAGTTGTATAAATACTTATCTCAGTGTGTGTGTGTGTGTGTGTGTGTGTGTGTGTGTGTGTGTGTGTGTGTGTGTGTGTGTGTGTGTGTGTGTGTCAGTTACTTGGGCAGGGACATGAAGCACTGGTTGGACAGAGAGGGTACTGGAGGTTAGCTTGCCAGCTAGGCTGAGATCTGGACCATATAGCTGTGCCAGTGGGGACTCTTATTGGGGACCTGGGGAGCAAGGGAGCAACCAGTCCCAGACTGACTGTGATCTCTGTGTGCACTTAAGGGAAATTGTACTTTACTGTGTGCATTTGTTATCCTTTCATCTAATATGAGATGCCCTCTCTGGTGTTAGTGGTGAGGACTGAGGCTCCGTGATTTCTGTGCCAGGGTGTGGGCATCACATGTGGTTTGCAGTGGTGGAATCCACTTCACATTTATGGTGGTGGATATCCACATCACATATTAATTAGTTGGCAAAAACTAATTGGCTTGTAGTGGTGTGGGTAGAGTGAATCCTGTAGCCTATGTGCAGTGATCTCTGAAGGTGTTTTGTACTCTAAATCAGCCACACAGTGAATACTCAGAGTTCAGATAACAATTGTTTTATTTATTTTGTTAGCTTAGTTAGTCAGGGTGAGCAGGCAGCATGTCAGCAGAGGAGTATGGAAAGCTGACAAGGAGCCAGCTGGTGGAGATGTGCCAGGCTAGGGGACTGATGCATGGAAACCTGACTAAGGCAGGCCTGATTGCAGCCTTGGTTACATCTGCATCAGAAAACAGCATCCAGGAGGAGAAGCAGACTGCCAGTGAAGATACAATATCCTCAGAGAATGGACAGCTCAACCTTTTTGCGAAGGACAATCAAACTGGCAGTGGAGATACAATATCCTCAAAAATGGACAGCTCAACCTTTTGGCAGTGTACTTAAAATTCCAGCTGGAGCTAAGGAGACTTGAGTTGGAGGCCAGGTGTTTGCAGATAGAAGCTGATGAAAAGGAGCATCAGTGGAGGCATGACAGGGAAATGCTGACTCTTCGTCAGAGTCATGGATGTAATGGGGAAGGGAGTAACTGGACTCCAGAAGCAGAACAGGTCAGCAATTTAAAGAGGGGGATAATTTTGATAGTTTCATTCATATGTTTGAGAGGGTATGCAAACAGTATAGTGTTGACCAAAGGCTCTGGGTAGGGTTCCTGACCCCCTTACTCCATGGGAAAGCTGTAACTTTTTTATCAAAAAATTCCTGACTTTGCCTGTTTTGATTATACTGCTGTAAAAAATGTCTTTTAGAATGTTTTAAGCTAACACCTGAAATGTATAGGAAAAAGTTTTGTGAGCATAGACGCAAGGCAGATGAAAGTGTGTGTGAATATGTTGCTGAACTGAGCACTTATTTTCATAGCTGGGTGAGTAGATGTCAGGTCACCACTTTTGAAGGGCTGGCAGACCTTTTGGTGAGGGAACAAGCCCTTAGCACTTTGCCTGAGGACATGAGGATGTGGTTAGCTGATAGACAGTGTGCTACTTCAGATGAGTTGGGGAAGAAGGGATACCTATACCTGGCAAGCAGGGCAGCCCTGCACAGGAAGGGGACCCCCAGTACTGCTCATGGGTCTAAAGTAACTCATGGTGGGCAGCACAGACTGCCACAACAGAATCTGCCAGTAGCAGGGGAAGCCACTAGTCCAGGTACATGTCCAGGAGCAAGGGTTAAATGTTTTGAATGCAACCAGTGGGGCCATGTGGCATACAGGTGTCCACGGAGGCAAGGTGGGGAACTAAAGATGAGGGAGCCAGTAAGTGGGAAAGACAAAATGCTAATAGTAGGTTGTCTTGAGACAACAGGGGTACTAAACAACCATCCTGCAGATGTCCTGAGAGGGAAGGATTTGGATGAGGTAGTACCATGTACATATGCAGCTGCACGCAGTGAGGCTAGGAGACAAGCATGTGGATCTGGTAGCCTGGGGGAGACCCAGACAGACTGCATACTTGCAACCAGGACTGGGGAGGTGGTTACTTCAGGAAGGGAGCTACTTTGTAGCAGTGAGACTGAAGGTGAGCCACAGCTGCTTGTGGGTACTGATGGTCCCTTGGACAGGGTAACTGCAAAGGTAGAGGTGAGTAGTAGTACTCAGGCTGACAGTGAGGCACCGCTGTCAAAGGATGCCAGACTTCCTGTGGAAGGGGAGCTGGGAAGGGTTACAAGGAGAGAGTTGAGACAGGCTCAGCTCTCAGACCCTACATTGCAAGGCCTGAGGCAAGTAGCTAGGGAGCCACCTGATTCTCAATGGAATTGGGAATCTTTATACTGGGACAAAAGGTTACTATACAGAAGAGGGACCCCTGAGGAAGGGCTAGAAGGTGAGAGAGTACTGCAGTTGGTAGTGCCTAGAGCCTACCATTTGGCACTTCTGGCCATAGCCCATGATATTCCCTTTGCAGGTCATATGGGTAGAAAATGTACAAAGAGGTGTATTATGCAGAACTTCTATTGGCCTGGAATTTCCAGAGATGTAACAGGGTACTGCAGGACCTGTGAGCAGTGCCAAAAGGTAGGCAAGGCAGGAGACAAGGTAAGAGCTCCTTTGATGCCTTTGCATGTGATTGAGGAGCCATTTCAGGGGGTAGCTTTGGATATTGTGGGTCCTCTGAGTACCCCAAGTTCCACAGGGAAAAAGTATATCCTAGTGGTAGTGGATTATGTGACACGATACCCTGAGGCGGTGGCTTTGTCCTCCATTGAGGCAGAGAAGGTGGCAAATGCTTTGTTAGAGATTTTCAGCAGGGTGGGTCTCCCAAAAGAAATACTGACTGACCGAGGTGCCAATTTTATGTCAGACCTGCTGGTGTGTCTGTGGGAAGTCCTGTGGGGTGAAGCACATGACGACCACCCCCTACCATCCCCAGACTAATGGTCTTGTGGAGAGGTTAAACTCTACAATCAAGTCCATGCTACGGGCATTTGCAGATCAGTTTAAGAGGGAGTGGGACAAATATTTGCCCCATCTGTTTTTTGCTTACACAGAGGTTCCCCAGGAATCCACAGATTTTTCACACTTTGAGTTGCTGTATGGGCATAGGGTGAGGGGACTTCTAGATTTATTTTGAGATGAGTGGAAAGATGAGTGTGAGTCTCACAAGGAGTCTGTTGTGGCATATGTCCTAAACCTCAGGACAAGGCTCAAGGAACTCATGGGCTTGTCCCAGGAGAACCTGGCAGAAGCCCAACAACAGAAAAAGGTGTGGTATGACAGGAATGCTTGAGCTAGAGAGTATGCTGTGGGGCAGCATGTAATGGTTCTCATTCCTGTCAGACACAACAAACTGCAAGCAGCTTGGGAGGGACCCTACAAGGTGGTAAGGAAGGTAAGTGATGTTAACTACATGGTGGAACTGCTAGGCAAATGGCTGGGGCACAAATTGTACCATGTTAACATGATGAAACCTTACCATGATGGGGAGACCCTTGTGCTGAGCATTTGCAGTAGATTGCAGGAGGAGTCTGAGGGAGATCTGGGGACTGATCTCCTCAGTGAGGCTCACGCTGACACCTCAGTGGAAGGGGTAGCAATGTCCCAGTAACTATCTCCTACCCAGGTTCAGAAAATCTGAGCAGTGTTGCAGGAATTTGGGGACATGTTCACTGGGAAACCAGGGTGCACCCACCTGGTGCAGCACCAGGTGGATGCAGGACCCCAAAGGCCTATTAGGCAGGCCCATTATAGGGTGCATGAGAGTGTCAGACAGACTCTGAGGGAGGAGGTACAGGAGATGTTGGAACTAGGGGTGATTCAAGAGTCCAAAAGTCCCTGGGCCTCCCCAGTGGTGCTGGTGCCAAGGAAGGGTGGCAGCACCAGGTTCTGTGTGGACTACAGGACATTAAATAGTCACACAGAGTTGGATGCTTACCCCCATGCCTAGGACAGATGAGGTACTAGAGCAGGTGGGTGGGGCTAAGTATCTTACAACCATTGATCTTACCAAGGGTTACTGGCAGGTGCCCTTGACTCCCAGTGATAGAGAGAAGTCAGCCTTTGTGACTCCTTTTGGCTTGTACAAGTTCACAAAGATGCCCTTTGGGATGCAGAGTGCCCCAATGACTTTCCAGAGACTGGTAGATAATATCCTAGCAGGAGCAGGAGGTTTGCTCTTGCTTACCTAGATGATATTGCTATCTACAGCCATTCCTGGCCAGAGCACCTTCAGCATGTCAGGGAGGTGCTGAGCAGACTACAGAGAGCAGGGTTGACCATTAAGCTGAGCAAATGTCAGGTGGGTATGGCAGATGTCTCCTACCTAGGACATAGAGTGGGGAGTGGTAAGATAAGGCCAGAACCTGCCAAAGTGGAAGCTATTCGGGCATATCCTGTACCTGTTACTAAAAAGCAGGTGAGGGCATTCTTAGGGACAGCAGGGTACTACAGAAAGTTTGTCCCTAGTTATAGTACCATAGCTGCTCCCCTCACAGTCCTGATAAGGAAGAACAGGCCAGATAAGGTAGTGTGGACCCTAGCATGTCAGCAGGCATTTTAGAAGCTTAAAGAAGCTTTGGAAGAACCCCCTGTGTTAGCCAGTCCAGATTACAGCAAATAATTTGTTGTGCAAGTGGATGCTTTGAACTATGGGGTGGGGGCTGTACTTAGCCAGATTTCTTCAGAGGGGGAAGAGCACCCAGTGGTTTATCTCAATCGTAGGCTCAAACCCAGAGAGGAATGCTATGCAGCTGTATAAAAGGAATGTCTATCCATAGTGTGGGCACTGCAGAAACTTCAGCCTTATCTGTATGGAAGGAAATTCACTGTAATGACAGATCACAACCCCCTAATATGGCTAAACAGAGCCAACCAGCAAAATGCCAAGTTGCTAAGATGGAGCCTGGGGTTGCAAGCATATGATATGTCAGTGCAGCATCGCAGTGGGATTAGCAATGCCAATGCAGATGGGCTCTCAAGACAGAGAATGGGGTGAGGTACACCCAGATAGACCTAACTCTCTCAAGCAGCGTTTAACAAGGGTCACTTGAAAAACTAGCTTGAGTTCTCCAGGGGGGGGGGGGGGAGAGATGCGAAAATTGGGTAGAGATGGGTGAAGGCTGCCAGCCTAGCCAAATAGAATTTGATACATAATTCTGGCATTTTTAAATATAAATGTAAAATACAGGCTTGTTTCTTAAATGAAAGAAAACACTGTAAACTGTTGAACTTCAAGATTGTAGCAACAATGCCATCTGCTGTAAGGAAAGCTAAGTCAAGCATTTGTTGTTGGTCCTTTGAAATTAAAATTAATTCATGACTGCCTTTGATGTTAGAATTTGGTGTCGATGAGTCTGGAGTAATCATCTTGCCTATTGTTTTAAGGCTAAAGTTAATGACCAGAATTTACATGTGGAATGTCTTTTATTGCTCTAAGTATAAAGAATGTAAATGCAGTTCTGTGTGGCATGGGAACCAGGAAAGTGTAAACAAATGATGTAATGTTTTATCAGAAATGCAGTTTCAATTTAAATAGTGAGAACCAGAAAGTATTAAGCATTTTTGTCTTGATATTCAACTCAGCACTGTCTTGCTGTATGTAAGTAAGTTATCTTAGAAGTATGTTTTCTTGTGGAAATAGCTAGGACTATAAAGATTAGACTAAGTGTTTTTCTGTTATATCAGAACTTTGCTACTGTATTGTTTTACGTTTCTGTGTGATCTCTGAACTCTTGAGTAGCATTGTATTGTAGTAGTATTGTCTTGTGTTTGTACTATTTATTATTAAATATTTTAAACCATGTTAACTGTGGCTGGTTTATGTAGAGATAAGTTAATCTCTAGAGTACATTGCGTATTTATAGAGTTTACTGTCTAAGCCACTCCTATAGCTTTAGCCCTGGGCTATACTACCAAATGGATAATAATGTTGCACAGTAATAATTGGACACCCTTTTAAGGGCCTTTGGGTGACTGATAATTATTAGCTGGTGGTGGCAGTGATTACTATCATATAGTCTGGATAAAGGGGCACAGCTGAAGAATCTGTGTCAGCCTTTCCCAGGAGTGTCTGTGAAGTTGTATAAATACTTATCTCAAAGTGTGTGTGTGTGTGTGTGTGTGTGTGTGTGTGTGTGTGTGTGTGTGTGTATATGTGTGTGTGTGTGTGTGTGTGTGTGTGTGTGTGTGTGTGTGTGTGTGTGTGTGTGTGTGTGTGTGTATGTGTGTGTCAGCTACCTGGGCAGGGACACGAAGCACTGGTTGGATAGAGAGGGTACTGGAGGTTAGCTTGCCAGCTAGGCTGCAATCTGGACCCTATAGCTGTCCCAGCGGGGAGTCTTATTGGGGACCTGGGGAGCAAGGGAGCAACCAGCCCCAGACTGACTGTGATCTCTGTGTGCACTTAACGGAAATTGTACTGTGTGTATTTGTTATCCTTTCCTCTTATATGAGATGCCCTCTCTAGTATTAGTGGTGAAGATTGAGGCTCCTTGATTTCTGGGCTAGGGCGCAGGCATCACACAGTTCATCAGACATGCACATGTTTCTTCCTGGTATATATACAAAGTATATAAAATAATATGGTGCTTTTTATATCATAAGATCTAAAATGTTTTTGTTTGCACATGAAAGCAGTTTTTCTAAGTATTTGAAGTATTCACAGTGAAAAGGAGCTGTGAATTCAAAACACAGCTGTGCATTACCTTTGCACATAGAAGTACATCCTTATCTAGGTTTGTTATAAAAATTATTAGAACATTTCAAACTGCTTCAGAGTTATAATCTTACAAGCAGCTTTGTTCCACTGGAAGGATGCCATAACCAGGCTGTTATATCTGGCTGGATCAACTTTAACACTGAGCTGCATTAAAAAATGTTTATGATTTTTTTTACATGAGTGTACAAGTAAAATTCCCAAGAAATACTGCAGACTAGTAAATATATTTCACAGCAACAGAGTGGTACATTGTAGTGTACTTGCTTTCCAGCAGTGGAAGTTTATGCTTCCTTTTTGGGTGACTAGTGTAGCACATGTCTGAATATATCTTTACCGAGTTGTCTTTGTATCAGATGCTGAAATTATATATTTTTTTCTGGAAAAGAAAATGTGTTTACCATTCCCTGATACTGCTGGTGACAATGCTGTGGCATCAGCTTCAGTATTTGGTGACCTTTTCATGTAAAGTTCTTGTGTATTGCCCCTAAAGCTTTAAAAAAAGAACTCTCAAAGCTGTACTGTCAGATATACTTTGACCTGCGTGGTTGTGTATAATTTCCCAATGCTGCATTAGGACTGCTAAGAGAGACTGGCATATGGCCTCAAGCTCCAAGTGATGTTTTATACAGCATATGTACAGAATTTATATAATGCATGTATGTTTTCACACCAAATTATATCTGCCTATCTATATGTATTTTTCCTTTTAATCCAGAAAGGTAAACCTCTTTCTCACATTAGTATTCTAGTATTTCAAATTTGGTAGTGAGAATTTAAATCTTTAAGGGTAGACTACATTTTTAATAAAGTTTCCAAATATAATTCTTCATGGCCTTTTACACACGGATACTGAATGTATGCTTTCATATACATTTGAAAGTGACGGTCTGGCATGTTGGCTATATTGTTTCCTTTATGAGCAGGAATACAACTTCTCTTTAGGGTGTAAAATGCAGCGTATGTTCAAGATATGTATCAGTAATGAGATGCCTTTGCATCAGACTTAAATTTATCTACATTTTTCCTGAAAAATGTATGGTTGCAGTCAGTGGGTTTTGCTTACACCATCCTTAAAATCAGCTTCATATGCAAAGATTTGCATAACATAAAGATAACATTGTGTACATGTTCTTGCACAGGAAATCACCAAAAAAACATTGTCTATAGCTAAGGATCATAATATATTTTTTTCTGAAAAAATGATAGAACATTGAAAAAAATGTTCATATATATGGTCTTGTTTTACTTGGCACCACTAGAAAACTCGCATATCAATTTGGCTAGTTCCTTTTTGCCAACAGCAAAATAAACATTTAACATTTATTCTGAGTTTTATTTTCACTGTATTCTTATGATGTCTGGACTAAAATTAGGCTTTTTTTCTCAGAAAAAGCAATATTTTCTGGAAATGCTGTTACAGGCTATATCAGTGAGAAAGGATAGCAGATACTGGAAATGGATAAAAGCAACCATTCCTTCTGTGGCCATGTGTGGCATGAGTTTGTAGTGGACATTAATGCTCTTGGTGGCCACAGCGGGAGAGCCTATCAGATCTGGTCCCTTCCACACCCCCTAGTTAATCCCAACACTGGACCCACTGCTGAATCCTATCACTCTACCCCTCCCCAATTATGCAGCTGTGCACATGCTGACTACTGTGTCTTGTTCACACAGCTGTGTTTTATTTAGTGGTGATGTCTCATACACAGAGTTGACATCAATGCACTGTAGAGCACAGCCTGTGGGTAGTAATGCATACATTAGTTTTTAATCTCTGTTATGTCTATTCTTGCCCATAGTCATGGACCAAAAGCCAGCTACTTGACAGTGCTTACTGCACCCACCTCTGCCTTGCATGGTTTTACCTTGCAGCCTATTCCTAATGCCGCCTCAACTGGCATTTCTTCCATCATAGCTAGCTCAGATCCACCTGACCCTTCAATAGTGATCCCCTGGTCTTGCTGTCTTTGTACAACCATGTTGTGTTTCATCTCACAGATAGCCATTATTTTGCTGCAAGTTTCCACAGCATACTGCAGTATGTCACCAGGGGAACAAACACATGCTCATTTCATTTTTGGTCTATGACAGTGTAATGTTGCAATGTTAAGTTGTCAATCTCGCCTTCATTCTTGCTTGATGGGTTTGGAGCCGATCCTCGGCTCCGACTCGGCACTTGCTTTAGCTCGAGAACTCCTTTTACCAGCTCGAGGCAGCCCCATATCCCATGATGCAAGGCAGTAAGTACCCAGATCTCGCTTTGCCGCTTGGGAGGTCTTCTTTTACCAGCTCCTGGTAAGTTTTTCACTTTTGTGAGTTTTAAGCCCCTTTTTACTAAAAAAACCTTGTTTTGATAGTTTTAAACTTATTTTATTCCCTTTCTGACAGAAATCCCTGTCTCCTTTTTTTTGTTAGTGTATCTTAAAAAAACCCTTCCCATCCCCCCCCTGTTAGGGTGTGTGTATTGGTTTTGTAGAATACCTTTTGGTATTTATTTAAGTTAAATTTGACTGGTGTGTGTGTGTGTGTTTTTCGGCACCATGTCAAAGGAGAGGGTCTCAGGTTTTAAGAAGTGTGACTCGTGCTGTCAGAAGATGTCTCTGACAGACGGTCACACTTCTTGCCTGTATTGTCTGGGCCCTCTTCACCTGCAGGACTCCTGTGCTATTTGTCACTCCTTCAGCCAGAGAGTCCTGCAGGAGAGACATAACAAACTGGTTCTTAGGGGCCTTCTTAAGCCGGAGGGCTCTCCGGCTAAGTCGGCTCCATCAAAACCAGCAAGAGTTTCCAAGGCCCAGGCTTCTGTTCCTAAGCCTGCGGCCTCGGCTCCGACTGCACGGAGTCGAGATCGGCTCGGCTGGAGCCGATTCTGGCTTTAAGCACTCGGCACCGATGGCTATCGGTGCCGAACCTATTTTGACCGCCGATGTCGGCTCCGATCGGCTCCGACACCCATGTGGCACAGGCATCGGTGTCGGCTCCGATCGGCTCCGACACCGTTACTTTGGTGGCTGTGTCGGCTCCGGCTGGAGCCGATTCATCGAGACGTTCTGTCGGCTCCGAGAAGTCGGCGCCGACAGGATCTGTAGTATCGGCTCCGATGGCTCATTCCAGGAAGAGGTCGAGGTCTCCTTCCTTGGAGCCGATACTTTCGGCTCCGGTTTCACCTCTTCTATCGGAACGGAGCCATCGGAGCCGATCTTCAAGGTCATCCAGGTTGTCAGATCATGACCTAGAGAGAGTGGTCAGTAGATTACTCAAGTCACAGGTACTGGCCCAAATGTTACACAGTCCGTCTCAGCAGTCGACTGTTAGTCCACACCCCGTTACAGTTCCTCCTTCAACTCTACCCCAGAGTTTGGAGTTGGAGTCTTCGGGCATGGTTACTGCTACGGCTGGAGGACGGATACCCCCATCTGTTCCTTCAGCCTCTACTCTTATCTCCTCTTCCTTAGAGGGATTCGGTGGTCGGGCTTCCATGGTCTCCTCCGAGGGGGTGAGTGGCATCGGACCCTTGTCCGAGCCCGCTCTTCCCCTTGGAGCCTCGGCCTTGGTGAGCTCGGCTCTGACATCTGCCTCGGAGACTTCCCTTTCGGTGGTCCCGGGAGTTCCTAGCTCTTCGGGGCGGGTTCTCTCGGACCTGCCTGGGAGGGGAGCATTCGAGGTAATGAAGAGTGTACTGGCCACTGGTATCAGTCAGCAGTCTGTTCCCGTAGCTCCTCCCTCTATAGTACCTGTTGACATCTCTGCCACTTCTCTTGCTACAGGACCCAGAGATCCTCCGCCTCAGGTTTCCCCATTGGGAATTTGCCCCTCTTCCGAGGATTCTCCTGATGTTTCGGGAGATCCTCCTAGGAAGAGGACTTGTAAGAGGAAACATGTAGACTCCCCCGAGTCTGTCACTTCGGATACTGACTTTGATGAGTCAGAGGGATCCCTAGATCCCCTCTGAGGATGTCTCCTTCTCAGACATCCTAGAACTTCTGAAACAGAGGGGAAACTGGCCCACCAACAATCCCTCTGAGGATGAGTCAGTATACCTAGAGGCGTTTGGATCTCGGCCCTCCACCTCCTGGGTGTCTCCGCCTTTCGACCCCCTTATGCAGGTTATTGCACGAAAGGCGTGGGCAGCTCCTGACTCTGTAGAGCCAGTCCCTAGGAGGCCTTCAAAATTCATCACTGCCCCGAGTGACAAACAATTCCTTACCAAGGGTGTCCCCGCTGATGCCATGGTGGTGGCTGCGGCCACCAAAAAAGAACTTGCAGATCCTTCCGTGCCCGTCCATCCTCCTAATAAGGACACTAGGACCATAGATAGGTACGGCAAGCGGATGTTTTCCTCAGCGACCTTTGCTATGCGTTCGCTGAATTATCTTTGTCACTTCACCAGACTCCAGAGAGATATCCTGAAGGAGCTGGGAGAAGTAGTTCAGGATCCTACAGCTGCAGGGGCTCAAGAAAAGATTGCTTCGCAGCTAGGAACCCTCAATTCCATTGCTAACTCCTCCATGCGGCTAATATCTTATGCTGCGGATGGAGCGAGTAGAGCTGCAGGCACAGGTGTGGCTCTTAGACACCAAGCCTGGATGCGACTATGTGATTTTGCGGATCCCTTTAAGGCGTCCTTCACAAATTCTCCCTTTGATGGGTCAGCTTTGTTTGGCCCTCAGGTGAAGGAAACCTTGACCAGGTGTGAGCAGGACGGCAAGACTCTTTCTGCTGTTGGAGTCCGTTTTTCCACCCCTTCTAGGCCTTATCCCAAAGGACAGAAGGGTGGGAAGATGTGGTTCCGTAAATCCCAAGGAGTCACGCCGGATTCACGTGGTCAGTTTACCCCTAGAGGCAGAGGGGGTAACAACAACAGACGCCGCTCTAGAGGCAGAGGGGGTCCGAAGAACCAGGGAAACAGGGAGCCTCTCTCTGATAAGCCCTTTCAACATCCCAGAGGTGTTGCCCGGCTGTCCCTCCTTGGAGGCAGTCGGGGGAAGATTATCACTGTACCCAGAAGCCTGGCATTCCCTCACTCAAGACAGATGGGTACAGTCGATCATATCCAAGGGTTACATAATTCCTTTCGAGGAAAGTCCCTTCCCCTCAAGTTCCCTTCCAGATGTACCACCGGTCTAAGGGAAATTGCAGAGTTAGAAATCGCAAAACTACTGCAAAAGAGCCATTCAGCCAGTTACAATAGACCATTCAGAGCCGGAATCTACTCAAGGTTCTTTTGGTCCCCAAAAGACGGGAGACTGGAGACCAATATTGGATCTCAGCAGACTCAACAAGTCTGTCAGGAAGACAAGATTCGAATGGTCACTCTTCAGTCAATTTTGCCCTTCTTACAGAAGGACAACTGGATGTGCTCAATAGATCTTCAGGATGCGTACTATCACATCAAAATTCACAGACGCTCCAGGAGATTTCTCCGCTTCGGCTGGGGTCCAGTCACTTCCAGTTCAGAGCCCTGCCCTTTGGTCTCACTACAGCCCCCAGAGTGTTCACCAAATGCATGGCAGTGGTCACGGCTCACCTGAGACGTCAAGGATTCCAGGTGTTTCCGTATCTCGACGACTGGCTCCTGTCAGCCATCACCAGGCATCAGCTTATACAAGCCAGGGATTACACAATAGACCTTTGTTCTCATTTAGGCATCTCAATCAACTTCCAAAAGTCATCCTTATCGCCCTGCCAGTCTATTACCTTCATAGGCCCAATCTTAAACACTGTTCGGATGTCAGCTACCCTTACAGAACAAAGAGTTTCAGACATTCAGACTCATGTCAGGATCATTCTGGCCAGCAAGAAAGTACAGGCCAGAATGGTTCTAAAGGTATTAGGTCTCATGGCTGCGGCCATTACTCTTCTTCCCCTGGCTCGGTTCTACATGCGCCTCCTTCAGTGGATGCTGTTCACACAGTGGTCATACCAGCAACTCCCAATGCGTCACCAGATTCTGGTGACACAGACATGCAAACAACATCTTGCTTGGTGGATCACTTCGTCTCAGCTTCACCAAGGCAGGTGCTTTGTACCCCCATCCCTGATAGCCACTGTCACCACGGATGCCTCCCTGATCGGGTGGGGGGGTCATTATCAGGGCAGGATGGTTCATGGGACGTGGCAACCGTTCGAGTACCATCTGCACATAAATGTCCTGGAGATGAGAGCAGTGCTTTTAACGTTGCAAGCCCTCAACGACTTTCTTCCCGTAGGGACAATTGCAGTCCACACAGACAACATGTCTGTAGTTTGGTATATCAACAAACAGGGCGGAACCAAGTCCTACCCCTTGTGTCGAGAAGCTCAGACTTTGGCAATGGGCGATCTCCTCTCATCGGTTTCTGGTAGCAACGCATATCCCTGGAAAAACCAACATTATAGCGGACAGATTGAGCAGAGCTATCCTCATGCCTCACGAGTGGTCTCTCAAGCAATCTATAGCGGAAGAGATTTTTCTGGAATGGGGTCGTCCATGTTGCGATCTTTTGCTACTCCCCAAAACAGCAAATGTCCAGACTTCTTCAGCCTCTTCCTCTGTCAGGCCATCCCCCAGAGACGCTCTGACCCAGGATTGGCCCCAGGGACTTCTTTATGCCTTCCTCCATTTCCTCTGATCCCTCAGGTGATCCAGAAAGCTACAGTTTTGAGAGCCAAATTGATTCTCATTGCCCCTTACTGGCCTCGACAAGTTTGGTTCCCGTTCCTCCATCATCACCTTTTGGTGCAGCCGTGGCATCTGGACCCAGTGCCAGATCTACTGATTCACCAATCCGGTCAGCTGCACCGGTCAATCCCTTCTCTCAACCTCACAGCATGGTTGCTCCACTTCCTTCCTTAGCCAGGCTTCCTTTGATCTCTAACCCAGTTAGAGACATCATTGTAGCTTCACTAAAATCCTCTACCAGGAGGATTTACACAAGCAAATGGAACGTTTCTCTTATTGGGCTAAGGCCCAAAATATTGATCCTTTTACTGCCCCTGTTCAGGCAGTTCTGGACTTCTTAGCAGAGATTTTTCATGCAGGCTCCTCTTCTTCCACAGTCAGAGTTCAATTGGCTGCTATTTCTAATTTTCATGTCGGGATAGCAGATCATAATATTATGTCCCATAGGCTCTGCAGGGCCTTCTTGAAAGGAATTTTCCTACTAAAGCCTCCAATCAGGAATCCTCCTCCTCAGTGGGATCTAAATTTAGTGCTGACATCCTTGATTCTTCCCCCTTTCGAGCCAGCTGTTTCTTGTTCCCTGAAATATCTTTCTTGGAAAACTTTATTCCTAGTGGCTATTACATCTGCCAGGAGGGTGTCTGAACTTCATGCTCTTTCGGTTCGACCCCCCTATTTGATTTTTCACAAAGACAGAGTATCTTTGAGAACCAATCCATCCTTTTTACCTAAGGTCACTTCAAAGAACAATCTGAATCAATCCATTGATCTCCTGTATTTTTCCTAACTATTCAGATAGAGCCGAACAAAACTACATTGTGTTGACGTCCACCGTCAGCTTAGATATTATTTGGATAGAAGACAAAAATTTAGAAAATCTGATCAACTTTTTGTTTCCTATGCGGATAATAAAAAAGGCCTTCCTGTTTCTAAAGTGACTTTGTCCAGATGGCTTTCTTCGGTCATCACTGAAATTTATACGATCAGGGGAAAACAGCTGTGCTCAAAACCTAAAGCACATTCAACTAGGAGTTTAGCTACTTCTACAGCTTTTCAAGCTAGACTGCCTTTGGACACTATTTGTGCAGCGCCACTTGGGCCACTCCTCACACTTTTGTTTCCCATTACAAATTGGACTTGGCCACCAGGGACAGAGCCAGTTTTGGCTCTACAGTCCTCAAGAGTTTGTTCCATTGAGCCACCCAGGATAGAGGTGCTAAGGACGCTGTCCCATCAAGCAAGAATGAAGGCGAGATTGACAACTTAACATTAAGAAGTTATGTACCTACCATAACGTTCCATGTTAGTTGTCTTCTCTCGCCTTCTTTCTTGACCCTCCTCCTTCCCCTGGCCTGGACAGACCTTGTATAAGAAACTATTATGCTAAAGACCATTCAGACCTGGTCCTTTTTCCATCAGTAAGTTTCTTCTTCCTTTGGGAAGTATTTTATGCTTGGTGTTATTGCCCTTTGTCAACAAACGAGATCTGGGTACTTACTGCCTTGCATCATGGGATATGGGGCTGCCTCGAGCTGGTAAAAGGAGTTCTCGAGCTAAAGCAAGTGCCGAGTCGGAGCCGAGGATCGGCTCCGAACCCATCAAGCAAGAAAGAAGGCGAGAGAAGACAACTAACATGGAACGTTATGGTAGGTACATAACTTCTTATTGCATCTCAGCCATACTGTGGGGTTGCATGCTGGTGTCATGGACCATGGCCCTAGGGTATATCTGTTTTCACCAATAAGGTGTCCCTCTGAGAGGTCACTCAACACAAATTGCTTGTATAGGTTGTATATGGATCAGGTATAGCAAATGTCAGAACTACCTGTATGGTGCACATTCACATTGTATATGATACCACTGGTGCTGCACACCACCTGGCAATTGATGTAGTGGAAAACATTACAGATGAGGTACTGTTGTCCATGTGGACCAGAAAGGATAGTAATAGCAATGTGAGTACAGTCAATAACCCCCTAGAATCTCAGGGAAAAAGGCTATTTCATAGATATGGTGATGTGGCTCCCCTTTGTGGTCTACAGAAACCACATATGCTCCTCCATATGCTATAGTATCACCTCAAGAAATTGGTGCAGTATTCATGAGACAGATGTCTGTGATATACCCACTGTGCCTCTTTATAGTCTGAATAGTCCCTACATGTACCTTAATGTCCATTGGAGACTGGTATTCTACACATCCCAGAAGATTTCATATGAAGATGGCACATGCCTACCAGTTGTCATATGGAATTTCTGTGACATGACAGTGGTAAAGTATGTCCATGTCATAGAGATGATGCTATGTGAGGAAGTGGTGGATCCTTCTCTGTCATGAAGAGTGACAGTATGCTCTGTTGCAGACAATGGCTGGGAGATTGGCCTCTAACATCTACTACTCATTTATGACTGCTGCTAGATGCACTCTGCCATATTATTTACCTGCATTTGTATTCAAAACGGTGCCCATTAGCAAAATGTTTCTCATATTCATATCATTATATAGGCATTATCATATGATTCAGATGGCACAATTTTGCCTGCTTGCATGATGATGTTACGTGTAGCTCTGAATTGACCCTGACCTATATGCCACCACTCTTTACAATTTTTTTTCTAATGCATTATATTGTTTGTATCTGAATCACGGGGTACATTTTACTTGTGCTGAAAGACATTTATCTGTTTGAGATGTTCTTGGCTGCTTGCTTTTTCATAACTATTCTATTTACACCCACTGATATATTTGCAACTGCATAAGTCTGTTGAAAGTTTTAGCTACCAGAACTTTTCTTAGATGTTACATTATCACAAACTATGTCTTTAATTATCTGTGCATAGATTACCTAGTTATTTTTTCACTCCTCTATTTGCACATTTGTATCAACTGCATTTTTTTTCTTATTAAAAATGCAGTATACTGTGTTAATATTACTTATTTTTCTTCCAAGCTCCCTCTTTTAAGTTGCTTTTCCATGGATCCCCCAATGTTTGAACTATTGGCCTGTGGTGTTCCTTAACTGAACTGGGCAACCTCAGGATTGGTGTTATTTTCAAAAGATACAGAAAGTATGTTTTATCCGCGGGACAAAATTGATAATTGCTAGCCCTTGTTTAATTCTATTTTTTTAACCAAAGCACTCAACCACGGACATTAGCTGCCCCCCCCCCCCCAAATCCTGTGCTTCCTAATAGCTGTCTCCCTTTGTATGCTGTTTAACTATTTGAAAGCCCTGCCCATTTTTCTACTATTACTAAACATAAGACCCACCACAACCCCAAATACACCATGCTCCACTAGAAACCTATCCTTGGCAAAAATATATATACGTAGCATTTGCAACAGGCTCACAGAATTTCATACCTGGCTAGAGCAATACTGCCCAGATATCATAGCCATCACTGAGACCTGGCTCAAGCCACATATATCAGACATAAAAATAGTCCCAACAGGTTAGAATATACTATGAAAAGACAGGCTTTTAAAGAAAGGTGGTGGGGTAGCACTAGTCTGTCGCAACTCATTAACTATTACACCTTTCCCAAAAACCATACCATCCTTTAACAATCTGGAAACAGTTATAGCAGTACTACAAATAAATCACAATAAACAGATTTGCATCACTTCTGTATATATTCCACCAGGCCAAAATATCCCCACTCTTGAAGATTTCCTGTCCTGGACAACACAATATATCCTCTGAAACTATAATACTAGGGGATACAAACATAAATTGGCAAAACCTAGAATTAAACTCCCCAACAAATACCATTAATCTCTACAAATACATGCAATTTATCACATGCCCCACCATAGTACAAAATAAACAACCTGAAAAAACACTTGACTTGATCCTTGTATCACATCCACAGAAATTCACTAACTCAGGTTCCCTCCCCGATTCCCTGAGTGAACATCTACCTGCACAGATAGAAACCAATCCCAGGTACCAACACCCCATATCTACAAAACAACCAGAAACCTCACTAAGTTCAACCCATCACATTTAACACCATTCTAAAAGCCAATATCTGTAGCCCTGTACATTTTCTACAACTAGATGAAGCTGTTAAGTATTTTAACAAAATCTTTATAGCTACTCTTAACTCTCTTGCCCCTACACGAACAAAAAGAATAAAAATTAGCCATGCTCCATGGTTAACTAAACCTACAAAACTACTACTTTTAGCTAGGGATAGAGCCTGGAAAGTCTGGTGAAGTAACAAGACACTGACAAATGAATATAACTGTAAACAACTCAGGAACAAAGCCAAAAATCTAGTTATCAATGACAAAAAAAAATATTTCTCAAAACAACTATTCACCCATAAAAACAACCCCAAGAAATTTTAGAAATCTGTATCCTCTGTCTTCAATCCCGGAACCACTCAAAATCCATCTCCATCCCCTAACATGACCCCATAACATATAGCCCACACTTTCAACTCCCACTTTACTGATACTATCCTTAAACTCATTCCAGAACTAACTACAAACTCAAATCCATACACCACCAATAATACAAACATCAGGCTTCATGCCTCATGAATGGAGAAAAGCAGCTGTCATCCCTCTGCACAAAGGTGGGCCATCTACAGACCCTGAAACTACAGACCCATACTTCTCACTAGTCTTATATGTAAAGCCATGCAAAGAAATATCAATAGAGATATAGTAAACTTCCAGACACTGGACCCAACCCAGTTTGGTTTTGTCAAGGGCAGATCATGCAGGTCACCAGAGCAATGGATGAGGGCAAAGTCATTCACACTGCCTACCTTAACCTGGCCAAGGTATCTGACACAATACCACACTCAGGCATTGTTGACAAACTCAAGAGGTTAGGTACAAACCCGTATGTCACCCAGTGGATAACCACCTGGCTCACAGACAGGAACCAGGCAGTTAGAATTGGGGGTGCCCACCTCTACAAAGAGGCCAGTCACAAGTGCAGACCCTCAGGGATCAGTCCTTGAACTGCTCCTTTTTAGCATTTGCTTCTCAGAAGTCAAGGCCAATGTCAGTGGTCTCTGGCTGACTAAATTTGCAGATGATTGCAAATTAGAAGCTGTCATTGAATCTCACACTGACAAAAATGTTCTCCAGGAGAGGCTGACACAGACAAACAACTGGGGTCAGAGCCATGGACTAAAACTTAATGCCAAGAAATGCATAATATTGACCACACACCACTTAGAGTTGACCCATTAGTCAAGGATATAGAGACACACAGATAGTAATCTAGCCTTTGACCTTATGTGTCTACAGTGGTGAGGAAATCATTATATGTTGCACAACTTATAAACAAAGCTATGGCATCAAAGTCCAAGGAAGTCATTCTTCCATTGTATAAGGCATTCATCAGACCTATCACTGAGTACAGTGCCCACTTTGGTATGTACCTAACCAGGCATATCCAACAACTGGAGCATCCACAGAGGTTTCTCACTAAAAAAATACGTGGTGTAAGTAAAATGTCCTATGCAGACCGCCTCAAGGCCCTATCCCTGTATTCTGTTTCCTACAGGCTTTTGAGGGGGATCTATGCCTGGCATACTGGGCATTGTCAGATCTCACTATGATTACCCATTCTAAAGACTTAAACCTTGCCTGTAATATAAATAGGACTTGCTGGAGAGATAAGTATGTATCCAAGGGACTACCCCGTTTATGGAACAGGCTTTCCATCCATGTGAAGCAGAGTCCCTCCCTAACCCAATTCAAGTGTAACTTGGACAATTGGATGGGAAACTGGAAATTCATCCTTGGTTTGGCACCTATGTCTCTAATGGACACAGGTAACCTGTAAATGGTTCATCTCCCAAGCCCATGCTTACACTAATCAAGGGTATCAGAACTTATCAGAGATTTGGGATGGATGGCTAGGCTTAAAAAGGCTCTTGTGGTCATTAGCCTAGTAAACACCTATGAACCTATAAACCAATATGCTGTCCTGGTTTGCTAACTACTTACGCAACAGACAACAATCAGTGAAATGACAGAGCAAACAATCTACCTACCTGCTAAATAAAACAGGAATACACCAAGGGTCCATTCTGGGACCCCTGCTCTTTAATATTTTCATAAACAATTTACATCTAGTGTCCCCTTAAACAACACTCATCCAATATGCGGATGACACCACTATCATATCCTCCTCCAACAACTTTCAAGACCTCCTAAAAATAACCCAAAAAGCATTCAAATCCATAGAAACCTGGCTTAATGACTCTCAATTACTTCTAAATGCCAAAAAAATAAAAATAAAAAACTTATTTTCTCGACCAAACCTACCCCACAAGACTTTAAAATGTACTCCCTAGATAAAACAGAAATTCAGGTTGTTCATTCTGCAAAACTACTTGGTATTATGACAGACAATAAACTCTTCTATGAACAGCACGTTCTTAACACTATAAAAGGAACTCACTTTAAACTAGATAAACTCCACAGGCATCAAAACTACATGTATGGACCCACAAAAATCAAAGTCTTTACTACTTCCCTCCCTCTTTTATGGTGCTCCCATCTTCACAAATCTTCTCTCCTCCCTCTTTAATAAACTACAATGCTGCTACTGTAAAATTGCAAAATTTGCCTCCAGCTTGCAACACGGTACCCACCATTACCAAGCTATCAAAATGCTTAATTGGTGTGAATTCTCCCAATACCCAAGTTACACCCTACTAACTCTGGCTCAGAAGCTAGTATATAACCCAGAGAAATGCCCTGTCCTACTGTCAACCTTTCAACCCTATACCCCCTCTAGAAATCTAAGGTCCACAAATAAACAACTTCTGACCATATCAAAACCAAACAAAAGAGCAGGACAAAGTCTGTACTCCTATTCCATAGCTAAATTATGTAATGATCTACCAACATCTATTACTTTGTTAGATTCCCTTAATGCTTTTAAATCTTCACTAAAAAGCTGCCATCTTAACAACCCCACATGTCCTTGCTCCCTTAATACCAAACCCCCATAATCTTTTCCTTATTACTCCATCTATCCAAAGCTATAACCAATCACTAATGACCAATCCACCTACTATTTATCCGTAACTCATTCCCTGGTAAAAAAAAAATAGTGTGTGGATACTAGTGTATCTTAGTTTTTAAGGCAATGTAGTTAAATCAAATTAAATGTATTTCTTTTTTCTACAAAATGTCTTTATCTTCACCTGTATATTAAATAGAAGGCACTACAATATTTGTAAAAAAGTTTGCTTTGATATGATACTTGTATATATTTTTTATATAGTTTAAAGTCTTTCTTTCTAAAATTGTATAACGTCCTATTTGCTGTAATCTGATGTTGTTGTTTTACTCATTGTGGAGCTTTTCTCCCCAGGCCTCCACTGAAAATTGATTTCTGACCCAGTGGACTTTTCCTGTCAACAAATGTCAATAAATAAATAAGTTTATGTGTTGAGTTTTACATGGATGCTTTTCCAAGTGTCTTAATATGAAATAGCATAAGAAAACGCTGAAGCCATAAAAAATATCGACAAATGTTAAGTAGGATAAAATTAAGTCAAAATGACCCATATAAGTTTACAGACTGCAAAAATTAACAATCTTCAATTTAAAATACTGAGTTTTCCTCAGAGTTAAAAATATAAACGCTACCAGGACTAAATGATTATGCATTTTTATATGACTCCTGTTTTCATTATTTTTAAATGTTATTACATTAAAATTATTTTTTTTTTATTTAAATTCAGGATACATTTGCTGTCGAACTTAAGATCAGAATTTAAGAAAGTTTTGTACATATTTTCTTCAAGACCATTCTCTAAAGACCTCATAGTAATATGCTAAGCTGTTTTGAAGATAAAGGCCTTCTACAAAAATGGAACAGTCAAGAAATATCAGTATTTCAAGGAGAATCTTCTTGAACATCATCACTAGCACATGGCTTAATAAAACATAGACTGTAATTTTCCTTATGAAGTACAATGCAAGTTAGCTTTTAACTTACTTATCGTTGATTGATAGTGTTACATCATGCTGTGCTTTACTGTTTAGAGTCTGAACGCATGCTGTTCTTCAAACAGATGAAACCTTAAAACTCTTCTCAATGATCTGTTCAACCTATTTCTCTTTCCCTACATTATTAGTCCAGTTTCTCTTAACCATAGAAACATTCCTTCATGGTTTGTCATGTTACACAGCTCATAACGTCACCACAAAAAACAGTCTTT